>NC_045976.1:10928499-11246097 GCF_010909765.2 Amblyraja radiata | reverse complement strand
CAGCATGGAAACAGGCCCTTCAGCCCAACTTGGCCTTGATGCTCCATCTAAGCTAGTCCCACCTGGCCCATATCCCTCTAACCCTTTACTATCCATGTACCTGTCCAAATGTATTTTAAATGTTGTTATTGTACCTGCTTTAACTAGTCAAGTCAAGTCAATTCACATTTATTTCTATACCACATTTAAAAAACAACAAAGTGCTTTACATTGGTTATATAACAGTGATTCATAGATTAAGTACATACATAAATACATACATATAGCCCTCACTCAGAGGACGTCAAGAAAGGCTTGAGAGTAAAGATGAGTTTTAAGTCTCGACTTAAAAGAGTCGATGGAGGGGGCAGTTCTGATGGGAAGAGGGATGCTGTTCCACACTTCCTCTGGTAGATTGTTCCACTCTCAGAGTGAAAAACTTCATATTCAATTTTTCCCCTCTCACCTTAAACCTATGCCCTTTGGTTCCTGAGCCCCCTACTCTGGATAAAAAACGTTGCATTTACCACATCTATTCCCCTCATGATTTTAGAAACATAGAATCATAGAAAATAAGTGCAGGAGTAGGCCATTTGGCCTTTCGAGCCAGCACCGGCATTCAATGTGATCATGGCTGATCATCCAAAATCAGTACCCCGTTCCTGCTTTCTCCCCATATCCCTTGATTCCGTTAGCCCCAAGAGCTACATCCAATTCTCTCTTGAAAACATCCAGTGAGTTGGCCTCCACTGCCTTCTGTGGCAGAGAATTCCACAGATTCACAACTCTCTGGGTGAAAAAAGGTTTTCCTCATCTCAGTCCTAAATGGCCTACCCCTTATTCTTAAACTGTGACCTCTGGTTCTGGACTTTCCCAACATCGGGAACATTTTCCTGTCCAATCCCTTAAGAATCTTATATGTTTCAAAGGATATCCTCTCATCCTTCTAAATTCCAGTGAATACAGACCCAGTCGACCCATTCTTCCATCATATGTCAGTCCCGCTATCCCGGGAATTAACCTGATGAACCTATTCTGCACTCCCTCAATAGCAATAATGTCCTTCCTCAAATTAGGAGACCAAAATTGCACACAATATGCCAGGTGCGGTCTCACCAGGGCCCTGTACAACTGCAGTAGGATGTCCTTGCTCCTAAACTCAAATCATCTCGCAATGAAGGCCAACATGCCATTAGCTTTCTTCACTGCCTGCTGTACCTGCATGCTTACTGATGCAGGTACAGCAGTGACTGATGTACAAGCACACCCAGGTCTCGTTGCACCTCCCCTTTTCCTAATCTGACACCTATCAGGTGATAATCAGCCTTCCTGTACTTGCCACCAAAGTGGAGAACCTCACATTTATCCACATTATACTGCATCTGCCATGCATCTGCCCACTCACCCAACATATCCAAGTCACCCTGCAGCCTCTTAGCATCCTCATCACAGCTCACACTGTCACCCAGCTTTGTATCATCCACAAACTTGAAGATGTCACTTTTAATTCCCTCAACTAAATCAATTATATATATTGTACATAACTGGGGTCCCAGCACCGAGCCTTTCGCAACCCACTAGTCACTGCCTGCCATTCTGAAAAGGACCCATTAATTCCTACTCTTTGCTTCCTGTCTGCCAACCCGTTCTCTATCCACGTCAATACCCTACCCCCAATACCATGTGCTCTAATTTTACACACTAATCTCTTGTGTGGGACCTTGTCAAAGGCTTTTTGAAAGTCCAGATACGCCACATCCACTGGCTCTCCCTTATCCATTCTTTTTATACACCACCATAAGATCACCCCTCAGCCACCTGTGCTCCAAGGAATTCGTCCTAGCCTGCACGACATCTCCCATTAGCCTAGGCCTTCGTGTCGAGAAAAACATTGACGTTTTGGGTCGAGATATGGTATCAGGACTAGTGTGAAAGAAAGAAAGAAAGAAAGATATGTAAATGTGGAGAGAAGATCAAAGCCTAGAAGGTGGTGGGTGGAAGAAGATGGGGGGGGGGGCGATGATGGCAGATAGAGTTAAGTGGAAGAGAAGGTGGAGATAGAGCCGAGCTGGTGGTTGGTGAAACCAGATAAGGGCACACAGATGGCAAGGAACCACAGATGGAATCTTGAGCACAAGAGTTACTCAATGGGACAGGCAGTCTCTGTGGAGGAGCTAGATAGGCGATCTTTTAGGGTCATGACAATTCTTCAGATGATGGGGAGATGGAGCCAGGTCAGGGATGGGGGGGGGGCAGGGGAGTGGTGGGGTGTTGGACGGATGGATATGGTGAGTAAAGGGAGAGAGACTCAGATTGGGAGTGAGAAAGGAACACTGGGGAAGTGGTTTGCCAAAAAGGATACAAAGTGCTGGAGTAACTCAGTTGGTCAGGCAGCATCTTTGGAGAATGGGGGATACGTGCCATTTTGGATCGGAACATCTGATGAAGGGTCCTGACCCAAAACCAACATCTGCAGTTCCTTGTTTCCACAGAGGGAGTGGGCAGCTGAAATTAGAAAAGTCACCATCGATTTCATTGAGTTGTAGGCTATCCAAGCAGAATATGAGTTTAGTTTAGAGATACAGTGCAGAAACAGACCCTTCAGCCCACAGAGTCCACATTGACCAGCAATTCCCACACAGTAACACTATCCTTCACACACTAGGGCCAATTTACAATTATAACAAGCCAATTAACCTACAACCTGTATGTCTTTGGAGTGTGAGAGGAAACCAAAGATATTGGAGAAAACCCACGCAGTCACGGGGGGATCGTTACAAACTCCTTGCAGCCAACATCCATGGTCGGGAATGAACCTGGGTCCCTGGTGCTGTAAGCTCTGTAAAACAGCAACTCTACCACTGCCCCACCGTGCCGCCCACCATGTTGTGCTTCTAGTTTGTATTAGGCCTCACCGTCTTGGTGGAGAAGCCTGGAGAGAGAGAGATCAGTGTGGGATTGTTACGAGAGTTGTAATGGGACATAACCAGAAGCTCAAGATCACCGTTGTGGGCAGAGCTGAGGCTCTCTACATAACGAATGCTCAGTCTACGCTTGGTAGCACCAAGATAGAGGAGGCCACATCAGATGCTCTATAGGCAGTAGACCAGGTTGGTAGAGGTGCATATGATCTGGGACATGTAGCCCATCTCAGGACCCTCCTGTTATTCCAGCTGGAATTACAGGAAGGGACTTCATTTAGCATCCTGGTTGAAAGGTGTTACGTTTGCCACCACTGCACTCCCTCAACATCGTTCTGGGCGAGTCAGCTCAATAGTTATTATCAAGCATCTGCGCTGGGACCTGAGCTCTTCAATATCCAACTCAGGCCTGAGAGCAGAGGCACAGCTGACCCTGCCAGTTAAAAAGACACTGCCGAGAGAGCTGACTTTATCACTTACCACAGAAACTTTTCCAAACGGAATCGGCTGAATAACTAAGGGTCGGACCTCCACCACCAACCCCGGCAGCACGTTCCAGACACCCACCACTCCCTGCAAAATCAACTTTTAGAAGTTTGCCAGCATGTTGCTGGACTGGAGGGCATTAGGTAGAAGGGGTGATTATTTTCTTTGGAGCATCAAAGGCTGAGGGAAGAACTGACTGGAGTGTTGGATAGACAGTCAGAATCTCATCTTCCCCGAGGAGGAAATGTCAAAGACTAAAGGGCACAGCTTTAAGGTGAGAGGGGCTAAGTTTAAAGGAGATGTGCGGGGCCAGTTTGTAACACAGAGGAACGTGTTGCCAGGGGTGGGGGATGAGGCAGATACAACAGTGTTTGCCACAAGTGTTGCAAGGAGACCGTTTCAGAGAGAAGGAGAGGGTGGAATTGATGTACATGGGTGGGCTTTCAATGTTGTGGAAGGGCCACTTAGGTCCCCGGATGTTGGTGAAAATGGAGGTGTTGGGGTAAGTGTTACACCATCTATGGCTGCAGGGTAACGGAAAAGAGGTCCCTGTGGAGGGGGGGGGGGGGGGGTTGGGGAAAGAGCGGAAGATGTGGCTGGTGGTGAGGTCTGATTGGAGTTGGAATTGTTGTTGCATTTTACTCCAGAAAAATGTTCTCAACTGGGCGGCACGGTGGCGCAGTGGTAGAGTTACTGCCTTACAGCTCCAGAGACCCAGGTTCGATCCTGACTATGGGTGCAGTCTGTCCCGAGTTTGTACTTTGTCACCATCACCCCATGTGTTTTCTCCGGGTGCTCCGGTTTTTTCCCACACTCCAAAGTGATATAGGTTTTTAGGTTAATTGGCTACATTAAATTTGTAAATTGTCCCTAGTGTGTAGGATGGTACTAGTGTACAGGGTGATCGCTGGTCAGCATGGACTGGTTGGGCCGAAGGGCCTGTTTTCACTAGAGGTCTCTAAAAAATCCTGCAAAACAACTGTAAACACAACATTTTGGGATTACATTTCCAGACAATTATCCACAGTACTTTTGAAGCATTATTATTGGTTTTAACTGAATGAAACAGCTTCTCTATGTAATCCTTCCCAAGTGGTGTTTTACAACATTTATCTCTCCATTCTGAGCCTTAATCCAAATCCTATTGCTTTCTCTGGTGTTTTAAAAGCAATGCTCAAGTCCTGTGCCGGAAACTCCCGGAAAGTTACCAAAGAAAATCACAATGCCAGTGTCAAACATGTTCAAACATTATCAATTGAGCTTGATTTTAGAGCTCTCCCTACCTCCCATGTCTTTTTGTCCTACAACCTCCATTGAAATCAAAGGGGTTATAAATTTAACATCATCCCATCAGAAACAGGGTCGCCCCCTTCAACCTTGTCACTGCCAAGTTTTTTTTCCACTATTGGCCATGACCAGAGTATAATTGGGGGTGGCACTGAACAGGTTAAACTTTACCCAGATCAGAACACAATTCATTTCATTCCAAACATTCTAGGGACAGGCCTTTTTTCGTTGCTGAGGCTGGTGTTTACTTCCTAGTTGCCTCTAAGAAGGTGGTCATCTTGGAACATAGAACATGGAACAGTACAGCACAGGCACAGGCCCTTCGGCCCACAATGCCCATGCTGAACATGATATCATAATAAATCAATCAATCTCTGCCTGCACGTGATCCATATCCCTCCATTCCCTGCACATCAAAGGTTTCAAAGGTTTCACAGGTCTTTTAATGTCACATGTACCAATTAAGGTGCAGTGATATGCGAATTACCATACAGCTATATGAAAAAAAAAGCAACAAGACACACAACTACATAAAAGTTAACATAAACATCCACCACAGCAGATTCCCCACATTCCTCACTGTGATGGAAGGCAAAAAAGACCAATCTTCTTCCCCTTTATTCTACTGTGGTCGGGGCTGTCAAACCATCCGCAGTTGGGGCGTACGATGCTCCCACGTTGGGACGGTCGAAGCTCCCGCGTTGGGGAGGTCGGAGCTCCCGCGGCTTGGAGTTCCAGCATTCGGTCTCTGACCAGATACCATGAGCTCCGTGATGTTAAGTCCACAAGCACCCACGGTTGCACCTCCGAGGTCGATCCCTGGCAAAGGGATCGCGGGCTCCACGATGTTAAACTCCCACAGGCACCCGCGGTGGACCTCTCAAAAGTCGGTCTCCAGCAAAGGCCGCCAACTCCTCGATGTTAGGCCGCAGTGCGGACGGAGATACGATACGGATAAAAATCGCATCTCCGTCGAGGTAAGAGATTAGAAAAAATTTCCCCCAACCCTACTCCCCTCCCGCATAAAACAAGCTAAATAATACTAAAAACATACATTTAACACATACTATTAAAACACAAAGAAGGAAGAGACAGACAGACCGTTGGCGAGGCAGCCATTGCTGGCGCCACCCGGTGGTCTCCATGTCTCTATGCAAAAGTCTCGTAAAAGCCACTATTGTATCTGCTTCCACCACCATCCCTGGTGGAACGTTCAAGGCACCCACCCCGCTCTGTGTTACAAAACCTGCCCCACACATCTCCTTTAAACTTAACCCCTCTCACCTTAAAGCTATGCCCTCTAGTCTTTGACATTTCCTCTCTGGGGAACAAAAGATTCTAACTGTCCACCCAAAACTTAAATTAGGTCTTCACTCTGCCTTTGATGCTCCAGGGAAAACAATCCAAGCTTGTCACCCCTTGTAGCTATTGCCCTCCAATCCAGGCAACATGTTGGCAAACATCTAAAAGTTGATTTAGCAGAGAGTGGTGAGTGTCTGGAACACACTGTGAGTGGTGGTGGTTGATGTAGATGCAGCAATAGCATTTGAAAGGTTTCTGGAGCTTGATTTTGGAAGTCATGTGTGGGGGTCTTGTGTACGTCACAGAAAAATGAGATTGTGAAGACAATTTTTTGTAGGGACGGCACGGTTGCTGCCTTTCAGCACCGGAGACCCGGGTTCGATCCTGACTACGGGTACGGAGTTTGTACGCTCTGCCCATGACCACGTGGGTTGTCTCCAGGTTTCCTCCCACACTCCAAAGACGTACAGGTTTGTAGGTTAATTGGCTTCGGTAGGTATGTAAACTGTCCTTAGTGTGTAGGATTGTGCTAGTATACGGGGATCAATGGTCGGTGGGGACTCATTGGTCTGAAGGTCCTGTTTCCGCGCTGTATCTCTAAACAAAACTAAACTAAGAAAGATAATGCGCAACTGAGTTTTACGCTGTCAGTGAAAATTTTCAGTTGTCATCCGTAACATCAACAGCATCGCCAGGCCAGGCTGACCCCTGTAACTCCGACCCAATGCCATCGTCAGGACAACATGCACTAAGGCCAAGTTAAGACTCAAACATTTTTAACAACTTTGAACTTGAAGGGTACAAGATGTCGCCAAAAATGTGGCAACTCTTGTGTACTGCCTCAGTGTAATCTACTATTCTTAAGGCCCTGTCCTACATTCACGACCTCATTCATGACCTCTGCCAAGTTTGCCCTTGACTCATACTCGCAGCATAGTCATCACGAGGTCGTAGGAGGTCGTAGATAGGTCGTGATGCTAGTCGTAGGTACTCGTGGCATCAAGTAGGTCGGGGCGTTTTTCTAGCCTGATGAAAAATGTCCACAAGTAACAAAGGTTTTGAATTAGGTCGTGATAACGGGACAGGCCTTGTATTTAGGTATGATTGTGCCAATGTATAGTAAGATTTTTACTGAACTGTATGCCAAATAAAATTTAACTCTACCTAGGTACATGGGCAATAAAGTAGTTTAGCTTGTTTCTTTGGCGACACAGCAGGAAACAGGCCCTTCGGCCCGACCAGCGATCCCCACACACGAGCAGTATCCGACACAATAGGAATAATTTACAATCTTTACCGATACCAATTAAATTACAAACCTGTACGTCTTTGGAGTGTGGGAGGAAACCGGGACACTCAGGGAAAACCCACACGGTCACGGGGAGAAGGTACAGTTCTCCGTACAGACAGCACACATAGTCAGGATCGAACCGGAGTCTCGAGCGCTGTAAGGCAGCAACTCCACCACCATGTCACCCCTAAAAGGTCACAGTATTGACCTCAATATATGAAAAGTTGCTTAATCACAAGGGTGGAATTCAAACCCAGGCGTGCAAAGCGGAATGGATTTGCAGTCTGAAGCCTTATCCTCTTGGCCACATAGTCTGTTGAATTATGATACTATTGAATCATAAAGTACCATTGAACCATTTACCACTGCTGGAAAATGTTTCTACATTTTGAACGTTAGAAATGTCAATTTGTGTTTTCCAGGATTGGGGCAAGTGAGAAGAACTTGCTTTGGACGAAGCGCTCCTTCTGCAACAACTCAAACTGCTTCCTTCCTCTGTTACTGGGCAGCGGACTTAGCCTGGGCACGGTCTCTCTGCCTGAGGTCTATGCTGTCCTCAAGAGGTGGAGCTTCTCAACAAACCCATTGGAGTTACTGGGACTGCTGCTTTCAAGGTAGGGGTCTGGTGTACCTCCCGGTGAATTTTCCTCCCGCAAGGGTTGACGTCTTACACAAACCGCTTGTCTTTATTTTAAACGCATTTTCATAGAACGGCACAGGAACAGCCCCTTCGGCCCACAATGCCTGTGCCGAGCATGATGCCAATATCAACTCTTATCTGCCCGCACTTAATCCATTCCCTTCGTATCTATGAGCCCATCGTAAAGTCTCTGAAACATCACTATCGTATCTGCCTCGACTGCCAACACTGGCAACACGTTCCAGGCACCCACCACCCTTTGTGTAAAAACTTGCTCCACACATCTGCTTTAAACTTTTCCCACCTTAGCTTCAAGCTTGGTCTGAGGTTCTGGGCCTTCTGTATCTCTGCCTCTCATAATTTTATATACTTCTACCAGCTCTCCCCTCAATCTCCAGTGTTCCACAGAAAAAATCCAACCTCTCCCTGTCATTAATACCCTCTAAATCAAGCAGCATTCTGGTGAACTTCCTCTGCACCCTCTCCAAAGCCTCCACATCCTTCCTGTAAAGGGACGACTAGAACTGCACGCAATACTCCAAATGCAGCCTATCAGGTCAGGTTGGGAGTTCCCCCCGCCCACGGGTACCATGTAATCCCGTGCTACCTGCTCCATGGTCAGATAGTCGTCGACTAAACTTTCTCTGGTTTGCCAGGTGAGGAGGGGGCTGTGGACCCCCAGCAGGACCAAAAACAAGACCTGTCAAAGGGCAGATGAGCTCCTAGCGAGCCAATGGCTATCCACACTTCAGTTGAAGTTGCGATCACTGTCGTACACAGCATTGTGAGGAATGATGACAAAGCACACACACACACCAAAATCCTGTACTTCCAGCGGCGGAAGTCCGCAGGAACTGGAGGACGGAGATGTGTGGTGCGTCCGTCACCTTTCCCGTGGGAAACCAGCACCACTGCGTCGCTAATGTTTTAAACGATGATGATGACCCGAACCAAAGTCCTATAGAGCTGCATCATGATTTCCTGACACTTACAGTCAATGCCCCGACCGATGAAATCCATTAGATTATCTTCATCAGTTTGATGCTTGGAGTAACATAAACATGTGGTCCTTTTGATTAGCCCGATCCAAGTCAGCTGGGTCTTGTGGTTGTAAATAGAGTCTAGATTTAATTGATGTATTGTATGTATCAACAATGGAACAAGAAATTAATATTTGCAGCAACTTAACAGGAGAGTAAATGAAATACACAGAGATTATGTAATGAACACAAAAAATCAATAGATTAATAACCATAACACTAGCGCAAAATATCTGAAGTCCATTGGTGCAACCAAAAACACTCCATAGAAGTTCATAGTTGAGGTTAATGTTGGGTAGTGTTCAAGAGCTTGATGGTTGTGGGGAAAAAACTGTACTTAAACTTGGTGGTCACGGATTTCAGTCTCCTGTTGCTTCTTCCCGATATTAGGAGTCAACTTTTCATAGAACAATACAGCTCAGGAACAGGCCCTTCAGCCCACAGTGTCTGTGCCAAACATAATGAAGTGGTTGTGTGGGTCTTTGATGATGCTGGCTGGCGTTTGAGGCAGAGCCTCCTATAGATCCCTTTGATGAATGAATGAATGAATGAATGAATAAGTTTATTGGCCAAGTATTCACATACAAGGGATTTGCCTTGGTGCTCCGCCCGCAAGTAACAACATGACATACAGTGACAGTTAGGAATGACACATAAAACATTAAACATTAATAATAAAACACTATCGATTAAACATGTGAATTAAATAAAATACCAGAGCAAAAGGAGGCTACAGATTTTTGTTTATTGAGTAGAGCTACTACTCGTGGAAAAAAGCTGTTTTTATGTCTGGCTGTGGCAGCTTTGACGGTCCGGAGTCGCCTTCCAGTGGGAAGTGATTCAAAGAGTTTGTAGCCAGGGTGAGAGGGGTCAGAGATGATCTTCCTGGACCTTGCAGTGTACAGTTCGTCAATGGAGGGAAGGTTACAGCCAATAACCTTCTCAGCTGATTGGACGATTCGCTGCAGCCTCCAGGTGTCGTGCTTGGTGGCTGAGCCAAACCAGACCATGATGGAGAAGATGAGAACAGACTCTACGATGGCCGTGTAGAATTGGACCATCATTGCCTGTGGCAGATTGTGCTTCCTCAGCTGCCGCAGGAAGTACTTCCTCTGTTGTGCCTTTTTGACTGTGGAGTCGATGGTAGCCCCCCATTTAAGGTCCTTGGAGATGATAGTTCCCAGGAAATTAAAAGATGGCGGGGAGATCAGAACCTGCGATGGACGGCAGTGTCCACCACTCTCTTGTACTCTCTGCCATCTCCTATTCAGTTATTCAGCGTGAGTCCAACGCTTTCATGCATGCACTCTGAATTGTAGAAAGCCGGCAAGCATTGATTGATTGAAGGATCTGTCCCACTTACGCAACCTTTTCGGCGACTGCCGCCTGCCGGCATAGATCGCTGAAAATATTCAACATGTTGAAAATTCAGTGGCGACCAGAAAGACGCTACGACTCTTTGGGTGACTAGGGGACCTCTCACGATCATACAGGTGACCCCCTGGTGACACCCCGAGACATGTCGCCAGGGGTCGCCTGTATGGTCGTGAGAGGTCTCCTGAAGTCCAGCGGCAGGTTTGTCCCTCAGTGTCATCTCTCTGACCAGGCTTCTGATGACACAATGCTAAGTTCACAATCCCTCCGATTCCAATGGCGGTTGTAGGGTCAAAGACACGGGAGGTAAAAAGAAAGGTTTTTAATTATTTTACAAACCTAGAACAGTACAGTGCAGGAACAGGCCTTTCGGCCCTCAATGTCCATGCCAAACATGATGCTAAGTTAATCTGAGGATGTAACTAGTAGAGTGGATAAGGGAGAACCAGTGGATGTGTTATATCTGGACTTTCAGAAGGCTTTCGACAAGGTCCCACATAAGAGATTAGTATACAAACTTAAAGCACACGGCATTGTGGGTTCAGTATTGATGTGGATAGAGAACTGGCTAGCAAACAGGAAGCAAAGAGTAGGAGTAAACGGATCCTTTTCAGAATGGCAGGCAGTGACTAGTGGGGTACCGCAAGGCTCAGTGCTGGGACCCCAGCTATTTACAATATATATTAATGATTTGGACGAGGGAATTGAATGCAACATCTCCAAGTTTGCGGATGACACGAAGCTGGGAGCAGTGTTAGCTGTGAGGAGGTTGCTAGGAGGCTGCAAGGTGACTTGGATAGGCTGGGTGAGTGGGCAAATGCATGGCAGATGCAGTATAATGTGGATAAATGTGAGGTTATCCACTTTGGTGGCAAAAACAGGAAAGTAGACTATTATCTGAATGGTGGCCGATTAGGAAAAGGGGAGATGCAACGAGACCTGGGTGTCATGGTACACCAGCCATTGAAAGTAGGCATGCAGGTGCAGCAGGCAGTGAAGAAAGCGAATGGTATGTTAGCATTCATAGCAAAAGGTTTTGAGTATAGGAGCAGGGAGGTTCTACTGCAGTTGTACAGGGTATTGGTGAGACCACACCTGGAGTATTGTGTACAGTTTTGGTCTCCAAATCTGAGGAAAGACATTCTTGCCATAGAGGGAGTACAGAGAAGGTTCAGCAGACTGATTCCTGGGATGTCAGGACTTTCATATGAAGAAAGACTGGATAGACTCGGCTTGTACTAGCTAGAATTTAGAAGATTGAGGGGGGGTCTTATAGAAACTTACAAAATTCTTAAGGGGTTGGACAGGCTAGATGCAGGAAGATTGTTCCCGATGTTGGGGAAGTCCAGGACAAGGGGTCACAGTTTAAGGATAAAGGGGAAATCCTTTAGGACCGAGATGAGAAAAACATTTTTCACACAGAGAGTGGTGAATCTCTGAAACTCTCTGCCACAGAAGGTAGTTGAGGCCAGTTCATTGGCTATATTTAAGAGGGAGTTAGATGTGGCCATTGTGGCTAAATGGATCAGGGGGTATGGAGAGAAGGCAGGTACAGGATACTGAGTTGGATGATCAGCCATGATCATATTGAATGGCGGTGCAGGCTCGAAGTACCGAATGGCCTACTCCTGCACCTAATTTCTATGATTCTATGATCTCATCTGCCTGCATGTGATCCATATCCCTCCATTCCCTGCATATCCTTGTGTCTATCTAAAAGCCTCTTCCACGCCGCTATCATATCTGCCTTAACCACCACCCCTGGCAGTGCGTTCCAAACACCCAGCACTCTTGTGTATAAAACCTGCCCGCACATCTCCATTATATTTTCCCCCATCTCACCTGAAAGCTACGTATGCCCTCTAGTGTTGCCCATTTCCACACTGAGAAAAGCCTCTGACTGTCTCCTCCCTGTGCCTCTCATAATTTTACATCTCATAACTTTACAATTTTATATCTCATAATTGAATCTTTTTGATAATTTTAGATTAACTTCATATTAATCTAATATTTTCAGTGTTTTATGCAGCTCCTCACATCAATAATTTCTATGAGGGGGCATTTCTACAGGCTTTGCGTTTTGCCATTTTATTTTCCTTGAGCAGGGCTGTTAACTTTTATGCCCAGGTCGACCTTGCAGTTGGTTACAGGCTGATCATTTGGATCTGTGACTCTACTGTGCAGCACTCAAGCTTTCTCAATTAGCCCATCAAATCTCATACATCTAACCTCGTTATGCTTACTTACATTTGTGCCTACAGTCCTTGAGTTTTGCAAGAACCTGGACCTGGAGAGGCTTTCAGCTCAGAAGTAAAATCAAAGAGTTCTACAGCACAGAAACAGGCCATTCAGCCCGTCTTGACCGTGCCAACTGTTTTATTCCCAACAACACAAATCCCATTTGGTCCATTTCATAGATCTAGGAACGGTACAGCACAGGGACAGGCCGTTCGGCCCGCAATGTCTGTGCCGGACAGGATGCCAAATTAAACGAATCCCTTCGCCTACACGGGATCCGTATCCCTCAACCCCCGCATCAATTTATATGTTTTAGGAGCAGAATAAGGCCATTCAGCCCATTGAGTCCACTCCTCCATCCAATCATGGCTGATCTATCTTTCCCTCTCAACACTTTTCTCCTGCCTTTGCCCCGTCACCTCTGACACCCTTACCAATCCTTGTGCCTATCTAGAAGCTTCTTAAATGCCACTTTCGTATCTGCCTCCACCACCACCCTAGGCAGCAAGTTCCATGCACCCACCGCCTTCTGTGGGAAAAAAAACTTGCCCCGCACATCTCCTTTAACCTTTGCCCCTCTCACCTTATACCTATGCCCTTTCTTCTTTGACATTTCCACCCTGGGGACACTCTACACAAGAAAAGATTCTGACGAAGGGGCAGCAAAATGAAGCAGCAGTAATGTCGCAGCCTTACAGCAACAGAGACCCAGGTTCGATCCTGACCACGGATACTGTCTGAGATTGGTTTATCTTGTAATCATGTTCAACATACATATTGTGGGCCTTTTCTATGCTGTTCCATCTTCTCTGTAACCAATAAGGGATAAATTCCAAACAAGAACGCCAAGACCTGTGCACGTCAGCGTGAAAATGAATTAGATCCTTTGTTTAAACTTTGGCCTTGGAAACAGCAATAGACCTCTCCAGCCTTTGTTTCACTAGTTAGATTCTGCCCGTACTGTTATAAGTACATCTGCTCACTTTGGTAATGTAATCCTCAACACCCTTGATGATGCACGTCAGCTCTGAAAGTTTTAACAGGCCCTGGCACCATTCACACTTTGGAAAAGTAGTTATAAAGTTCCACTGCACTTATGTCAGAGAGCATTCTGTCTGACAACACCCTGAATAATAAAACTGCAATTTTAAGGCCCAGTCCTCTTATTCTTTACTCCTTTATAAAACTCTATCCTCTCTACTGTTACGTTACAAATCCCTTAGCCAGACACAAAATGCTGGAGTAACTCAGCGGGACAGGCAGCATCTCTGGAGACAAGGAATGGGTGACTTTTCGGATCGAGACCCTTCTTCAGACAAGAGTCTTGACCTGAAGTGTCACTCGTTCCTTCCCTCCAGAGGTGCTGCCTGTCCCGCTGAGTTACATTTTGTGTCTATCTTCGGTTTAACCCACCATCTGTAGTTCCTTCCTTCACAAGTTCCATGTCCCCTTCCACCCATGTCACTCCGTCTGGCTTAACATTTCACTCCTCCTCTTCTCTCCTTGTCTGAAACCTTTTTGTCTCCTTTTCCAGTTTGCCATGTATACAAACCCTAGTCAATTAACCTACTAGCCTGTTAGTCCTTGGAATGTGGGAGTAAACTGATGATCTCGGAGAAAACCACGCAAGTCACAAGGATAACATCCAAGCTCCATACAGACAGCACCCGTAGCCAGGATCGACTCCAGGGCTGCATGTATCCAGGGCTGAGATAAGCTAGGAGATTGGATACACTGGATACACAAATAAATGTTTGTTTAAGACATGGGCTCCTCCATTTCTCTCAGAGTTGAGATTTTTAAACTACTATTTCTAACCTGCTTCCTGCAAGGGTCGGCCAGCTTGAAACAGTTGCTTTGGAATACCATATTTTAGTTTTCCAGTGGAGGTTTAGGATTTCAAAAACACGTTTAATTTGACCAAGAAGGAGTTTATTTGTCTATTGACAGTGGGGCAGTATTTAGTTTAGTTTAGTTTAGTTTAGTTTAGTTTAGTTTAGTTTAGTTTAGAGTGTGGAAACAGGCCCATTCGACCCTCTGAGTCCGCACCGGCCAGTGATCACCCCTACACTAGTTTTATCCTACACACTAGGGACAATTTACAGAGGCCAATTAACCTACAAATCTTTGGCGTGTGGGCGGAAACCTCCACTTTGTGGTTTGCACCGTGATTTGCTTGTTAATTATTTTTGCTATAACTTCCGTACAATTTTGGTGTTAAATTTAAAAAGGTTTAAACATTGCAAATAACGGCAATGAATGTGTGTAGTCATGCAGGCATCAAATTAACAGGACACAAAAATCAGAGGGGCAGCACAGTGGCGCAGCGGGTAGAGCCGCTGCCTCTCAGCGCCAGGGACCTGGGTTCGATCCTGACCTCGGGTGCTATCTGTCTGTGGAGTTTGCACATTCTCCCTGTAACAATGGGTTTTGCTCTGGGTGCTCCGGTTTCCTTCCACATCCCAAAGACGTGCGGGTTTGTAGGTTAATTGGCCCTATGTAAACTGCCCCTAGTGCGTAGGGAGTGAGTGGATGTGAAACTGGGATAACATACAACTAGTGTGAACAGGTGATCGATGGTCGGCGTGGACCCGTTGGGCCAAAGGGTTTGTTTCTATGCTGTATTTCTAACTCTAAACTAAACGCTTGCTGCCTGAATCACTGAGTTTCTCCAGCACTTTGTGTTCTGCTCAAGATTTCAACATCTGCAATTCCAGTGTCTCCTGAATACTAATCCTGTTCATTTAATCTGTTTTTGTAATTTTATCCTCATATTTATTTTGCCAACATACTCAAAACAGCTAAACCTGCACACAGTGTGTAGGAAGGAACTGCAGATGCTGATTTGAACCGAAGATAGACACAAAGTGCTGGGGTAACTCAGCTGGTCAGGCAGCATCTCTGGAGAAAGGATGGGTGACGTTTCGAGTCGAGACCCTTCTTCAGACTGAAGGATTGAGGTGGAGGTGGGTGAGGGGAGGAAAATTGGAGGTGCGAAACACCGGCCTTTCTCCAGATACGCTGCCTGACTCTTTGAGTAACTCCGGCATTTTGTGTCCAAACCTGCACTGTGTTGCTAGTAACATATTTTTTGTGAATTTCCAAACTGGTCCAGGAAGATAAATCACCATCACCAACAGATACGGGTGTGGAAGGAAGATTCAGTAGGCAGTCTCTCAAATATCAAGTCATGGGATAAGAGCCAAGATGTTTAATTGCCATTCGTACTGAAAACAGAACAATAAATTCTTACTTGCAGCAACATAACAGCTCTCACAATAAACGAAGGAAAATTTGATATATTTTGTGTTCTGAAAAAAAATATTTGATATATTTTTTTAAAAACCCAATATTAGGGGAAAACAAAAGGGCAAAATCCCGAGTCCAACCAAGACAGTTCATGGTTTAGTCGGTGTTTGTAGTGTTCAGGAGCCTAAACGTTATTGGGAATAACTGTTAATGAACCTGGTGGTCATGGTTTTCTTCCCGATGGAAGGAGTGAAACGAGAGCGTGGCCAGTGTGGTGTGGGTTCTTGATGATGCTAGCTGCCTTTTTGAGGCAGCGCCTCCTGTAGATCCCTTTGATGGTGAGAAGGTCAGTAGCTGTGATGGACCGGGCTGTGTTCACCAGTTGTTGTTAACTCCTTCACTCCTGAGCGTTCTAAAATTCCAGAATAAAACTGAGATTATCTTTTCAAATTCCTGTCTAAATGGTGCCCCAATAGGTGCTTGCATTAGATATGCTACCTTCGAGCACCAGAGACCCGGGTTCGATCCTGAATACGGGTGTTGTCTGTATGGAGTTTGTACCTTCTCCCTGTGACCGCATGGGCTTTCTCCGGGTGCTCCGATTTCCTCCCACACTCCAAAGGCGTACAAGTTGTAGGTTAATTGGCCTCTGTAAATTCTTCATTGTCTAGCGTCTAGGATAGTGCAGGTGTACGGGGTGATCGCTGGTCGGCGCAGACTCAGTAGGACAAAGGGCCTGTTTCCGCGCTGAATCTCTAAAGTCTGTCAATAGAAATTTGAGAATCCAGTCAGCGCAGGCTAATCAACTTCAGGCAATGTTCGACCATCAAAGCTTTTCCCCCGTTGTCTCTGGCTTGCAGATTAATGTATAACCACACCAAGTCGAACAGGTTTAACACTTCACAGATGCAACCTAACTTATCCCTTACGGGGCTCCACGCCAATAAAACCAGCTGCGAAGAAGCTTATGCGGAGGAAACAGGATCTAGATGGCACTTGTGAAAAATTTGCATGAAGATGAGATCACTTGTTTTAATTAAGCAAAATCATATTGTAGCTAATTTAGTTTAGTCCAGTTTAAATATACAGCATGGAAACAGGCCCTTCGGCCCACCGAGTGCATGCTGCACATCGATCACTTGTTCACACTAGTTTATTACAGTCACATGTACTGAGGTACAGTGAAAAACATTTTGTTGTGTGCTATCCAGTCAGTGAAAAAACTAGAGATGATTACTATCAAGCCGTCCACAGTGTACAGATACAGGATAAAGGGTATAATGTTTAGTGCAAGGTAAAGTCCACTAACATCGATTAAAGATAGTTTGTTGGTCTATCGGAAAATCCCACTTTCTCGTCCACTCTCGACACACTAGGAACAATTTACAGTGGCCAATTAACCTACAAACCTGCATGTCTGGGATGTGGGAGGAAACCGGAGCACCAGGTGAAACCCACACAGTCACATGGAGGCGAGCAGCCTTAAACAACGCCCACAGTAGATCGTTGCTGAGGTCAAGTTGGTGGTTCACGAGCCTGATGGTTGCCTGGAAGAAGAAGCTCACGATTCTCGGGCTCCTGTACCTTCTTCCCGATGGTTTTGGTAAGATGAGAGTGTGGTGTGGGTCTGTGATGATATTGGCTACCTTCTTAAAGCAGCACCTCCTGTAGATCCCTTTAATGGCGGGAAGGTCAGTACCCGTGAAGGACCGGGCAGTGTCCATTACTCTCTCCAGCCTTCATTATTGGGTGTTCAACATTTTGAACCAGGCTATGATGCAACCAGTCGCAATGCGCTCGTTTAGTTTGGTTCAGTGATACAGCGCAGAAACAAACCCTTCGGCCCACCCTGCCCACGTCGACCAGCGATCCCTGCACACTTACACTATCCTACACACACTATGGACAATTTACAAATATACCGTGGCAATTAACCTACAAACCTGTACGTCTTTGGAGTGTGGGAGGACACCGGAGATCCCGGAGAAAACCCACGCAGGGTACAGGAAGAACATCCATACTCTTTACAGACAAGCACCCATAATCAGGATCGAACCTGGGTCTCTGGCGCTGTAAGGCAGGAACTCTACCACTGTGCCAACGTGCTGCTCATAAGTAGAAGCTTATGAGTATTCAGCATCATGCTGAATCTTCTCAAACTTCTCAAACTTACGATTGTATCAATGTGCTGGGCCCAGGACAGATCTTCAGAGATATGTACGCCCAGGAACCTGAGGCTGCTTATTTTGCCCACCGCCATCCCATCGATGAAGACAGGTTCATGGACCCCCGGCATCATAATTTCATGCACATTTATCTTAGCTTCCTCTGTTCCAAAGGAAATAAACCTTGATTATACACTCTTTTGTATCCGTCACAATATTTTGAATCGTAGGCAATATCCTTGTAAATCTCCGTGGCATCCTTCCTAGAGCAATCCTGTTCTTTCTGCAGTTTGATGACCAGAAGTGTACACAGTGCATAAGCACTGACCTACTTAGTGTTATATATAGTTATGGAACAACAACCTTGCTGCTCCAACATGTAATGTGTCAGATAATAAAGGGAAGTACCTATATTCCTTTTTTAACCATCTTATTGATCTGCCCTATAAAAAGATGGAGCAGCAGATGCTGGTTATTACACAAAAGGCCACAAAGTGCCGGTGTAACTCAGCAGGTCAGGCAGCATCTGTGAACATGGATAGGTGACGTTTTCCGACCCGAACGTCACCTATCCATGTTGTCCAGAGATACTGTCTGACTTGCTGAGTTACACTAGCACTTTTTGTGTCCTTATTGATCTGTCCTGCTTTACTCATAGCGTTGTACAGCACAGAAACAGGCCCTTCTGCCCAACTATTCTATGCTAACCAAGATGCCCCATCTAAACTAGTCCCGTTTGCCCGGATTTGGCCCATATTCATCAAAACCTTTCCTGTCCAAATATATTTTAAGTGTTGTTATTGTACCTACCTCAATTACAGGTACCTCCTCTGGCAGCTCATTCCAAATACCCACCAAGCTACATGTGAAAAGGTTGCTCCTTAGGTTCATATTAAATCTTGCCACCCTTAAATGTATGTCCTCCAGATCTTGATTTCCCTAACTTGGGTAAAAGATTCTATACACACAATCTATTTCCTTTATGATTTTATACACCTTTATAGATCACCCCTCATCCTCCTGCATGCCAAGGAATAAAGTCCTAGCCTGCCCAACCTCTCCCTTTATCTCAGGCCCTCAGGTCCAGGCGACATCCTCATAAATCTTTTCTGCACTCTTTCCAGCTTAATAGCATCCTTCCCAAGGCAGGGTGACCAAAACTCAGCACAATGCTCCAAATTCCCCCTCACCAACGTCTTATACAACTGTCACATAATGTCCCAACTTCTATATTCAGTTCCCTGACTGATGAAGGCCCATGGACCAAAATCCTTCTTCACCACCATATCTACCTGCAACGCCACTTTCAAACAACAAAATAATCTTTATTATTACAACTTCCTCTGCTCCTCCAATCCACTCAATATTCTCACAATGTTGGATGGTTCAGATTAATTTGGAATAGTAGATATGCTTGTTATTTTCAAATTAATTCCCTCATAGAATTGAATTTGCTTATAACATAACAGTCACAACCCTTATTTCCCGGGATGCAGATATCGAATACTAGGGGGCATAGCTTTAAGGTAAGAGGGCAAAGTTGATAGGAGATGTGTGGGGCAAGTTTTGACACAGAGAGTGGTGGGAGCCTGGAACGTGCTGCCGGGGTTGGTGGTGGAGGCAGTTCTATTTAGTTCATTATCACTTGTATCGAGGTACAGTGAAAAGCTATTATTGCGTGCTATCCAGTCAGCAGAAAGACAATGCATGATTACAATCGAGCCCAGATGCGATAGTGGCATTTAAGAGGCGTTTGGATTAGCGCAGGGAATGGAGGGATATGGATATGGATCATGTGCAGGCAGATAAGGGTTGGTCGTGGCATCATGTTTGGCACAGACATTGTGGGCTGAAGGGCCTGTGCCCGTGCTGTACTGTTCTATATTTTATAATATTCTCCTGCACCAGGGGATAGAAGTGGGTTCACTCACGGTTCCATTTGTTTTCTACTTGTTAAGATTCTCAGATCAAAAGCTTCGCAGGACTGCAGTCCAGCAGATTGGAACCATTCTCAATGACGAATTGCTGGACTATCTGCCACAGCTGGTTCAGGTAAATAGGCTTTGATAAAGTATAGCTTTAAGCAGAGAATTATAGCCAGCTCTCGCTGTTACTGCCTCCGGGGACCTGAAACGCTAAACCTGCCTGCGAATTATTATTTTTTTTTTAGCTTATCTAGAAACAAGGAACTGCAGATGCTGGCTTACAAAAAAATAGATGTTGGTTTATACCAAAGAAAGACACAAAGTGCTGGAGTAACTCAGCGGATCAGCGGAGAACTTGGATAGGTGACGTTTGGTACGGGACCCTTCTCTAGTCTGATTGTCAGAGGGGAGGAAGAAAGCTGGAAAAGGCAGGACAGAGTGTGGCAGGTGAACACAGGCAAAGGGGTTGATTGGCAGATAGTTGGACAATGGCCAGAGAAGAAAAAAGTGTAAAACAAATTTGCAACTCTGCAGTTATTTTGTCTCACACCTCCTTTTTCATCTCTGGCATTTGTCCAACCATCAGCATATCAAAAAAATAATAATTTCTGTGCGTACGTATTACCTGCCACGTTTGACCTGCCCTCATCTAACTTTCTCCACCTCCCCTCCCCTCCCCTCCCCCCCAATCATTCCGAATTGTCCCAACCCAAAACATCACCCATCCACCTCTTCTCGAGATGCTGCCTGACCGGCTGAGTTACTCTGTCACTCTGTGCCTTCTTTTTTTAGCTTATCCGCCAACTTAAAAGAACTTCTGTCGGAGAACTATAATTGTGTTAAGATGCGGAGATGTGGCTCAGAAAAGGTGGCCCTGAATAGAAACAATTTAGGGGCAGTGAGTCTAAGCCTGGAGACACCAGCAACTACAAAGTGCCAAGGTAACTCAACGGGGTCAGGCGGCATTGCTGGAGGACATGGATGGGCGACCTTTCAGGTTGGGCCACTTCTTCAGATTCATCGTAGTTGGGGGTTGGGGGGGGGGGGGGGGGGGAGAGAGAAATGGAAAGAGGTGGGAGCAGGGGCACTACGCTTGGCAAGTGGTAGCTGGATGCAAGTGAGGGGGGGTGGGGAGGGGGGGTTGGTAGATGGGTAGAATGTGAAAGAGGCTAGAGATGAAAAGGAGACAAAGGGTGTCAGATAAGGGGAGAAGAGGAGTGACATGTAAAGCCAGAGGGAAGAATATTGGTGGAAGGAGATGTAGTGTTTGGGGGTGGGGGGGGGGGGGGGGGGGGAGAGCAGCGGGAGAGTGGGAGAAATGGTTATCAAGGAGGTTGCGGGGTACATGGGAACGAGAGGGGGGAATTGGGAGTATCACCTAAAGATGGCGAATTTAATGTTCATACCGTCAGAATACAAGGTGCTGTTCCTCTAGTTTGCGTGTGGCCTCACTCTGGCAATGACAGAAAGGTCAATGTGGGAATGGGAAGGGGAGTTACAATGGTTGGCAACCGGGAGATCCAGCAGGCCCTGGTGGACCCAGCGCTAATTTTCAGCTAAAGGCTCGCCCAGTCTACGCTTGGTCTTGCTGATATCTAAATCTACAACCGAGAATTAATTAGTCATGAGTCAGACACCACGGAATGTTCCGGAGGGACACGATTCATTGATGACGTCGCAATCAGGATGGTGCAGTTGTTTTCCTTAAGACAAGGAATAAATTAAAGACACATGGAACTGGTTTACATGGATGCTGGTTTACAAAATAAGACACAAAATTCTGGAGTAACTCAACGGGCCATGCAGGATATGTGGGGAACATGAACAGGTGACCTTTCAGTCGGGACCCGCTTTGTAAATTGAAAATTGAAGCAAGGTTATAACATAGATATGTTTATTTTTATTCCAACTGCAAAAAATTTATTTTTATTTTAGCAATATAGCGTGGAAACATTTTGGGCCACTGAATCCACACAGGCCACCAATCAATCACTTGTTCACACTAGTATGTTATCCCACTTTCTCATCCACTCCCTACACACGAGCAGCAATTTACAGAGGGCCAATTAACCTGCAAACCCGCACGTCTTCGGGATGTGGGAGGAAACCGGAGCACCCGGAGGAAACTCGCGCGGTCACGGGGAGAACGTGCAAACTCCACACAGACAGCACCCAAGGTTAGGATCAACCCTGGGTGTCTGGTGCTGTGAGGCAATTGCTCTGCCCGCTGCACCACTCTGCCACCACTATGATGTGAAACATTGAGAATCGCAAAGAATTTCTAAATACGTGCATCTTCCCTATTCCCCTGTCTCCATCTATTCCCCTCTCGTCAATCAAACCTTTTTCACCCAAAGGGTGGTGGGTGTATAGAACGAGCTGCTGGAGGAGGCAGGGACTATCGCAATATTTAAGAACCATTTAGACAGGTACATGGATAGGACATGTTTAGAGGATTATGGGCCAAACGCAGGCAGGTGGGACTAGTGTAGATGAGGCAAGTTGGCCAGTGTGGGCAAGTTGGGCCGAAGGGCCTGTTTTCACACTCTATAGAGTTAAAACTCTATGACTTTATGACTCTATGTACATATCACATTAATACCTTCTTATGAGCAGTCACTTGGGATCAAGGCACATTAAGCAACTTGCCCACACTCAGTTTTGTGGGTTCTGAGGTAACCACTGTGAAAACCATAGACCCACTCACAGAGAGCACAAACATTCTCCGACCAGTCTGACTGTCCCACTGATTATATTGTATCTCTGTTTGCTTTGTTGTCACCTTCTCCTAGTTAACAATGGTCTATTCTGCATTTTCCTTAATCTGCATCTCTTTTGACCTCTTACACTTCCTTATCTCTGTGTCTCCCTCTCCCTGACGTTCCGTCTGTAGGTCTCGACCCGAAACGTCACCCATTCCTTCTATCCAAAGCTGCTGCCAACATCTACAGTTTTTTCCTACACAAACATTGTTTGACATGGTAGGGAGGTGTTTAGTTCATGGTGTGTCCTGCTGCGTTCAACACTTACGAAGGATGAGAACATACATCATAACAGCAGAACAATATATTCAACCTCTCACTGATATTAAAACATCTCTCAGATACAGTACATTCAAAGCTTTCACTGGTATTAAAATATCTTCCAGAAGCCCTGACGATAAAAACTAAATTGACCTAAAGCAAAATAAAACTTCCAGCGATTATAGTTTGTACATGATTTCTGAGCACATCTAAAATATGTATGTATATCGGCAGTAGTTCATCTAAATCTTGGAGCTCCCAGTCCAAAAAAACATCTTCTCCTGAACGACCACCACCTTCATAAGGGCAATGAGTGAGATGAATCAATGAATCTCCCCATTCATTCATGGTGAGACAAGGGATGCTGGCTTTGCTGGCAGTGAGCATTTGATGGAAAGGTACCTTGATACAAGACTAGGTAGACACAGTTCTTTGGTTCTTTGTTTTCTCTGAAATTTCTTGCAGTCTCGGATGGACTACGTCATTTAGGAAAAGGAAACAATATGGTTTAGTTTAGTTTAGTTTACTATTGTCACGTGTACTGAGGTACAGTGAAAAGCTTTTTTGTTGTGTGCTATTCAGTCAGTGGAAAGACTATACATGATTACAATCGAGCCATCCACAGTGTACAGACACAGGATGAAGGAATTAACGTTTAGTGCAAGATAAAGTCCAGTAAAGTCCGATTAAAGATAGTCCAAGGGTCTCCAATGAGGTAGGGAGATCAGGACTGGTGATGGGATGGTTCAGTTGCTTGATAACAGCTGGGAAGAAACTGTCCCTGAATCTGGAGGTGTGAGCTTTCACGCTTCTGTGCCTGTTGCCTGATGGGAGAGAGGAGAAGAGGGAAAGAGGTGAGACTAGTCCTTGGTTATGCTGGTGTCCTTGATGAGGCTGCCTAGTGTAGATGGAGTCAATGGAAGGGACATTGGTTTGCGTGATGGTCTGGGCTACAGTTTCTACATTAGTTCTTTGGTTCTTTATTTTCTCTGACATTTCTCGCGGTCTTGGATGGAGCTGTTACCGAATATGGATCTGTCAAAATAAAAGTCATTTAACCACATTAAGTATTACACCACACCATCTCCACCCAAAACATTGCCAGTCCATTCCCTCCACAGATGCTGCCTGACCTGCTGAGTTCTTCCAGCGCTTTGTATTTTGATCAAGATTCCAGCGCCTGCAGTTCCTTGTGTCTCCACTTCACTGCCCCACTGCAAAACCTCCTCAAAGTACAGAGTACAAACAAGGAATTGCAGATCCTGGCTTACAAAAAAAAGACACAAAGTGCCGGGGTAACGAGCAGGGCAGGCAGCATCTTTGGAGAACACGGATAGATGACATTTCAGGTCGGGACCAGTTTGGGTCCCTTTGGGACATGACTCGAAACGTTACAGGTAGATGGGACTAGTGGAAAATAAGTGTTCGGCACGGACTTGAAGGGCCGAGATGGCCTATTTCCGTGCTATAATTGTTATATGTTATATGGTTATATGGTTACCTCTCGAAGAGTCCACCCAAAACATCACATATTCATGTTCCCCAGCCTGAGCTGCTGAGTTACTCCAGCACTTTGTGTCTCTTTCTCCTCAAAGTATTCCCACTTTCAAATAGTTCTCCTCCCTCTCTCTCTGTCGGAAGTTTTTTGAGACCCCCTCTCACTGCTCCCCCTTTGTGAAGCCGAAAGAAGGGACCTGACCCAAAATGTCATCTGTCTTTCCATCCCCTCAATGGAAACGGTCTGACCTGCTGAGTTCCTCCAGCACATTGTATTTTGATCACGATTCCAGCGCCTGCAGTTCCTTGGGCCTCCAGCATACATACCATCAAGCCAATGTCTACTGAAGCAGAGTGGGAATCAGGCTAGCATTCACTACCAAATGCTACCATGCAGGAAATGCAGAATGACATCGTCTTCCAGCAGCACTAGATGTTCAATAACAAGACTATGTATGCCTCAATACAATCGTACAGGTTGCCTCCAGTGTTGTGTTTTAAGTTTGATATCTTTTAATTTGTTGACTGTATGAATAATTTCTGATGAGATGCTTGTTGAAAGTTTACTGACATCTGCACGCACATCCGTATCTGACCTTCTTAACATTATTTTAGTGTAGTTTACACATACAGTGCGGGGAAGCACAGTATCTGTCTGTGGGCTTAAGGGCCAGTTTCCATGCTGTAGGAATCAATTATTGTACAGATTCATAGAATGAATCATAACATTTAATAGCAATGGGTTGTGGTAATAGAACAAATGGAAATGTATGCAGATAAATTCCCTGTTCAACGCTTATAAAAGACCGTTTTATTTTCAATAGGCAATAAAGTTTGAATGGCACCTTAATAGCCCACTCGTAGAATTCTTACTGGATCGTTCAATCGGGAGCATACGAGTTGCCCATCAGTTGTATTGGTAAGTCCAAAGTTATCACTTCCACCTTCTCAGCAGATCAAGGTCACGAGAGAAGTACAGACGCAAATTTTAAACCAGACAGGGTGGCACAGTGGGGCAGCGGTAGAGTTGCTGCCTTAAGGGTCTGTCCCACTTAGGCAATTTTTTTAGGCGACTACAGGCGACTAGGCTATCGCCACATGGTCGCCGGGGTATCGCCTGTATGGTTGTGAGTATTCCCCTAAGTCGCCCAAAGATTTGTAGCGTCTTTCTGGTCGCCGCTGGATTTTCAACATGTTCAAAAATTTTCGGCGACAGTGGGTTGACGCCAATGAGCGTAGCTTGACCTCCTGACGAAGGTGGTGTCGTGGGTTGTCGCCAGGGGACGTAGGTTGTCGCCGGTGCTGACTTCGGTGGATTCCATTGGTGACTACCTACGTCAACCTACGTCAACCCACAACATGATTCAAGATGGTGGCGCTGGCTTAACAGCTGCGGCCCACCTGCAGTCCGTCTGTTTTTTTTCTTTCTTTTTGTTCCTTGTCATGTTTTAGTTAATTTTGTTTTATTAAGTTGTGTATGTGTGTGGGTGGGGTGGGAGAAACATGCTTTGGTCTCTTCCTTCGGGGGATGCGACCTTTTCTTTGGTCGTATTCCCCGTCTCCGTCTGCGCCGAGGCTTAATGGTGGAGCTGGCGGCATCGGAGCTGTAGCAGCGGCAGCAGCGGCGGAGACCCGACTCGGCCCCGAAGCTGTGGCGGCGGCAGCAGCAGCAGCGGCAGCGGAGACCCGACTCGGCCCCGAAGCTGTAGCGGCGGCAGCAGCAGCGGAGACCCGACTCGGCCCTGGAGCTGTGGCGGCGGCAGCAGCAGCAGCAGCGGAGACCCGACTCGGCCCTGGAGCTGTGGTGGCGGCAGCAGCAGCAGCAGCGGAGACCCGACTCGGCCTCGGAGCTGTGGCGGAGGCAGCAGCAGCAGAGACCCGACTCGGCCCCGAAGCTGTGGCGGAGGCAGCGACCACCCGCGGAGTTTGAACCGTCGCCTCGGCGCAGAGGGAGAACAAAGAGGGAAGAGACAGAGACTTTAAGATTTTGCCTTCCACCACAGTGAGGAGGTGTTTGGTGAACTCACTGTGGTGGATGTTAAATTTGTGTTGATTGTGTGTTTTTGTCATTTTTTAAATTATATGTATGACTGCAGGGAAACAAAATTTCGTTCAGACCGAAAGGTCTGAATGACAATAAACTAATCTAATCTAAAAAATCAACCGGCGACAGGTATCGGCGACTGAATTGTCTTCAGTTGTCTTTAGTTGTCGCCGACAAGGTCATTGCTAGTTGTAGCTTGTCGCGGATGGACGCAGGTTGACTTCGGTTGTCATAGGTTGTCGCCTGTGTGGTCGTAGGATGTCGTAGGTGTGGTCGTAGATGGACGTCCCAACGGGTCGCCAGTTGTCGGTAGCTTGCCGTAGCTTGACATCGGCTAGGTGGGAGGTAGTTATAGCTTGTCGTAGACATTGTCGTATGGGGGTCCAGTCGCCAGTTTTTCGGCGACCTGCTACAACTATGACAGTCGCTGGCAGTCGCCTAAAAAATCGCCCAAGTGGCACAGGCCCTTTACAACGTCAGAGACCCAGGTTTGATCCTGACCACATGTGCTGCCTGTATGGAGTTTGTACATTCTCCCTGTGACCACATGGGTTTTCTCCAAGATCTTCGGTTTCCTCCCACACTTCAAAGACAAACAGGTTTATAGGTTATTTGGCTTGGTATAATGGTAAAATTGTCCCTGGTGTCCATAGGATAGTGTTAATGTGCGGGTATCGCTGGTCGGTGGGCCGATGGGCCCGTTTCCACACTGTATCTCTAAACTATACTAAACTAAACATTAAAATCCTTCGGCACTTTCAGTGATATTCTTCCCACTCTGGGATCTTTATTGGGTCCTGGAGTCATACAGCATCGACACATGCCCTTTGGCCCAACTCATCAATGCTGACCCAGAGCTCCAGCTATGTTAGTCCCATGTGCCTATCCAAAAGCCTCTTAAACACCACCATTGTATCTGCCTCCATCACCACCTTTCATCAGCACGTTCCAAGCACCTAGCACCCTCTGTGTAAAGAATTTGCCCCGCACATCTCCTTTAAACTTTTCCCCTCTCACCTTAAAGATATGTCCTCTAATCTTTGATATTTCTATCCTGGTTCTGACTGTCTACCCTATCTATACTTCCAGAATTGTCTATACTTCTGTCAGGTTTCCCCTCGGCTTCCAGTGTTCCAGAGAAACAATCCAAATCTGTTTAACCTCTTCCTGAAGCTAATATCCTTATACTTCCTAAACCAGGCATTATTCTAGTAAACCACCTCTGCACCCTTTCAGAAGCCTCCACATCCTTCCTGTAATAGGGTGACCAGAACTGCATGCAATACTCCAAATGCATCCCAACCAATGTCCTCTTAAGCTGCATCAAGACTTCCTGACTCTTATACTCAATGCCCAACTTAAGAAGGCAAGCAGACAATATCTATGACCCATTCCTGCTCGCCAGAGATGCTGGCTGTCCCGCTGAGATACTCCAGCATTTTGTGTCCATCTTCGAAGCGGACAATATGCCTTCTTTACCACTTTATCGACTTGTATTGCAACTTTCAAGGAGCTTTGGTCTTGGATCCCAAGATCTCACTGTACATCAATGCTGTTAATTGTAGATTTTCCTCTTAAACTTAAATCACTGAGGCATGGAAGGCTATTGACCAATTGTTGAAATATAGGGTTAATATGGAAAAGGGTATCCACTGCTTAGCACAGGCAAGTTGGGCCAAATGTGTAGGAAGGAACTGCAGATGCTGGTTTAAACTGAAGATAGACACAAAAAGCTGCAGTAACTCAGCGGGTCAGGCAGCATCTCTGGAGAAAAGGAATGGGTGACGTTTTGGGTCGACACCCTTCTTCAGGGGAAAGGGAAACAATAGATATAGAAGTTGATGTAGAGAGATATGGAACAAATGATTTGTTGCCATGCCATATTATTCTATCGTTCTGTTATCAGTTTCAAAAGAGATTTCAATTTTAAATAAATAGTAAGAACGGCACAGCAGGTGGAGATGCTGCCTCGCAGCGCCAGAGACCCATTTTGATTCTGATTTTGAGTGCTGTCTGTATGGAGTTTGCACGTTCTCCTTGTGACCACGTGGGTTTCACCAGGTGCTCCAGTCTCCTCCCACGTCCAAAGACGCGCAGGTTTGTGGGATAATTGGCCCGCTGCAAATTGCCCCCTAGTGTGTAGGGAGTGGATGAGAAAGTGGGATAACATAGAACGGGTGATCGATGGTCGGCGTGGACTCGGTTAGTCGAAGGGCCTGTTTCCACGTTGCATGTTTTCCAAAAAAAGTTTGGTTGGGATCCTGATTAAATGTTGAGTTGTTGTGATGGCTTTGGATTGTATTTGTGTAGCAATTGTAACCAGTCTACTGTAAGTCATTCGGATATACATTAAAAGAGACAAAAGTGAGTAATGGTGTAATTAGATTGTCCTTTTGAAGATTCTATGTAGCCACAATTGCTTAAATGGGTTTGTTAGTGCAGTGTAAGGGTTATCAAACACAGTCGCATTGTAGAATTATGTTGTTTGCGATAATACAAAGTTGTCAGTTATGCTAAAGAAAGTATTCAACTAATTGAATGAGTTTAATTTGAATTAACTCAAGTAGAATTGTCCTCTATTCAGTATGTACAGGGGAAATAAGACCAGTTAATTTCAGCAGTAACACGCCATTGAATGGGTTATCATGGCCATTGACTTGACATCGAGACATTTTGAGTTGTCACACTCTGCTGGAACACAGCTATCTATTCTCCCATCTAGCTAGCAAATGAGGTTGGTCCTACATTAGTCTGTTTCTTTACCCATATCATTTGGATTTTCGCTATT
Organism: Amblyraja radiata; assembly: GCF_010909765.2. Classification (NCBI taxonomy): domain Eukaryota; kingdom Metazoa; phylum Chordata; class Chondrichthyes; order Rajiformes; family Rajidae; genus Amblyraja; species Amblyraja radiata. The sequence goes on along the minus strand of NC_045976.1, from coordinate 11,216,848 downwards.
AGATACCTTTTGAAATGGGGGGCATTGGATAAACTTGACTTGACTTTAGACTTTAGAGTAGACTCGAAGGGCAGAATGGGCGGCATGGTGGCACAGCGGTAGAGTTGCTGCCTTACAGCACCAAAAATACGGGTTCGATCCTGACCGCGACTACTTCCGCTCCTATGACTTATGAACTTTAGAGTTTGACCCACTGTTCCGCACCGACCAGCGATCACCCCATACACTAGTTCTTTCCTACACACTAGGGACAGTTTACTGAAACCAATTAACCTACAAACCTGTACGTCTTTGGAGTGTGGGAGGAAACCGTAGCATCCGGAGCAAACCCACAAGGTCACAGGAGAAATGTACAAACTCTACACAGACAGTACCCAGAGTCAGGATCGAATCCGGGTCTCTGGCGCTGTGTGGCAGCAACTCTACCGCTGCGCCACTGTGCTGCCCCTTGTGCAACCAAGACAGTTCATAGTTCGCAGTTTAGTTAGTGTTTGTGGTATTTGAGAGCCTGATGGTTGCTGGGAAGAAGCTGTTCCTGAACCTTGATGTTAATTTAAAGCTGCGCCTCTGTCTATCCCCCTAGAGAGAGGGGGAAGGGGCATGCTGCTTCAAACTGGACACCACAGATCAGGATTCTACTTCAGCCCAGATACATGCAGATCATAAACCCGGCGCTGCTTCTGGATGGACTGGGCCACCCAAGATAACTGGCTGCATGGTAGTCATCTCCTTTCAGCTTCACACATGAGTCTGAATTAGGGTCAGGACCAGAAACATCACCTGCCCATTCCCTCCACAGATGCTGCCTGACCCACTGAGTTCCTCCAGCACTTTGTGTTTTGCTCAAGATTCCAGTACCTACACTTCCTCGATTCTCTGTAACGCATCTCCTTCAGTTCCCACTTGCTTTGAGATCAATGGAAGACATGCCTCACAGAGCCAGTGACCCGGGTTCAATCCTAACTCTGTGTGGAGTTTGCACGTTCTCCCCGTGACCATGTGGGTTTACTCCGGGAGCTCTGGGTTTTCTCCCACATTTCAATGATGTTCTGGTTTGTAGGTGAATTGATTTCTATATATTGTCCCCAGTGTGTAGGATACAAACTAGTGGGTGGGTGACCGCTGGTCGGCGCAGACTCAGCGAACCAAAGGGCCTGTTCCATGCTGTATATCTAAACTAAACCAAACTAAACTAAACTAAACTAAAGCAAATAATTCATTATCACCCAATTTATCTGGTCATTTAATCCTCGAACCCAAATGTAATGGTCGTTTGGGAGATGTAATGGAATCACCTCCAAATGATGATTATGTGAATGTTGGTAGAATTCGAGATGAGACAGATGAAGCACATTTTTTTCTTCTGGTTACTAAATCCTCACAGCAGATGTAGCCTCATTCATCACATAAATCACCATCCAGATCAGCAGCCTGCCAGCAGAATGTGACAGACAGGTTTGTGGTAGATTTGAAAATTAGAACAGTTTCGAAAATTCATCCTGTCAAATTCAAGTCCAGATAACAAAGAAATAGCTTCACGATCGACTGGTCACAAATCGAAAGTGTCTGAGGTGAGGTGTGATCTGAGCACACTTGTCCCTCAGTACCTGGTGTGTTAGTCAAACCCGCCGACAAGGGAAGTGTTGCAGTCTCACAAAATGCCGACCCCTTCTCCCAACCAAAAACATTGCCTGTCCTTGTCCTCCAGAGATGCTGGACGACACAGTGGCACAGCGGGTAGAGTTGCTGCCCCACAGCGCAAGAGACCCGGGTTCGATCCTGCCCTCAGAAGCTATCTGTATGGAGTTTGCCTGTTCTCCCTGTTACCACATGGGTTTCATCTGGTTTCCTCCCATACTCCAAAGACTAAGAGGTTTGTCGGTTAATTGTTCCTCTGTTAATTATGAATGATCCCTAGTTGTAGGATTGTGCTGGTGTAAGTGGTGATCGTTGGTCAGCACAGACTCAGTGGGCTGAAGGGCCTGTTGCCATGCTGTATCTCTAAAATCTAAAAATAAAAAAATCTAAAAACCTCCCCATCTCAAATGACTAAAAGGACACAAACTGCTGGGATTACTCAGCCGGTCAAGGAACATCTCTGGAGAACGTGGATAGGTGATGTTTTGGATTGAGATCCTTCTTTGTGGGTGGGGAGGGGGGGGAGGGGGGGGGGAGGGGTAGAGAAGAACGCTAGAAAAGTGGAGAGGCAGAGCAAAGAATGGCAGGTGATAGTTGACATAGACAGGGGGTTTGATAGGCAGAGGGTTGGAACAAAGGCCAGGGATAAGAGCAGAAGGTGTGAGACATGTTTTAGAAGTTGAGGATTGCGAAGCCAGAGGGAGGAAAGTAGGGGAGGAGGGCGGAGGAGAGAAATAGGTGGGAGTCCGGGGGGGGGGGGGGGGGGAGGAATGGAGGAAGGAAAGAGGGCATGTGGGGAGAAATGGGAGGAGGTTTGGGGGAGGGGTTAGAAGTTACCTACACTTGGAGAATTCAACGTTCATACCGCTGGGTTGTTAGCTGCCCCAGCACGAATACAAGGTGCTATTGCCCCAGTTTGCGTGTGGCCTCACTCTGACAATGGAGGAGGCCCAGGACAGAAAGGTCAGTGTGGGAATGGGAAGGGGAGTTAAAATGTTTAGCATCCGAATCTGAAGAAGGTTCCCAACCTGAAACGTCACCTGTAGAGTTGCTGCCTGATCCATTGAGTTCTTCCAGCACTTTCTGCTTTGCCCAAGACTCCAGCATCTGCAGTTCATTGTGTCTCTATTTACTGCTGCAGCAAAACTGTGCCTGTGCAGGCTTGAGTTGGCAAACTGGGGTGCTTTACACTTAGAAAACACAGTGCTATTTGCTCCACTGGCTTCCGAGCTTTGCATCAACCTGTAACAGATCCCAGACAGTGAAATTGTATTTCGTTTCTATGCTGGCAATGATCCCAGATGCTGTTTCATTTGCTTAGTTATATTCTACAGTCAGTGCATCAATGGGGAAACAACGCTGGCAGTCTGACGAAGGTGTCTCGACCCCAAACGTCACCTCTCCACGTTCTCCAGGGATGCTGCCTGACCTGCTGAGTTACTCCAGCACATTTGCTTTATGAAGAAAGGCCACCGACCTAAAAAATTAGCCCTGGTTCTCTCTGCACATACACTGCCTTAGCTGCTGACTACTTCCAGCAGTTTCTGCTTTTCATAAGTTCATAACTCATAGGAGCAGAATTAGGCCATTCAGCCTATCATAGAAACATAGAAACATAGAAAATAGGTGCAGGAGTAGGCCATTGGGCCCTTCGAGCCTGCACCGCCATTGATATGATCATGGCTGATCATCCAACTCAGTATCCTGTACCTGCTTTCTCTCCATACCCCCTGATCCCTTTAATAAGTGCAGGAGTAGGCCATTCGGCCCTATCGCGTCTACTCCACCATTCAATCATGGCAGATCTATTTCCCTCTCAACCACAACCTCCTGCCTCCCTTCCATAACACTTGACACCCTAAATCAAGAATCTGTCAAAATAAAACCAATAATGGCCTCCATAGCCGTCTGTGGCAATGAATTTCACAGATTCACCTCCCTCTAACTAAAGATATTCGTCCTCATCTCCTTTCTAAAGGTACGTCCTTTTATTTTGAGGCTATGCCTTCTGGTCTCAGACTCCCACTGACAATAGACAATAGACAATAGGTGCAGGAGTAGGCCATACGGCCCTTCGAGCCAGCACCGCCATTCAATGTGATTATGGCTGATCATCCCAAATCAGTACCCCCTTCCTGCCATCTTGCCATATCCCCTGACTCCGCTATCTTTAAGAGCCCTATCTAGCTCTCTCTTGAAAGTATCCAGAGAACCGGCCTCCACCTCTTTAAGATCACGTATTGAGGCAGAGAATTCCACAGACTCACAACTCTCTGTGAGAAAAAGTGTTTCCTCGTCTCCGTTCTCAATGGCTTACCCCTTATTCTTAAACTGTGGCCCCTGGTTCTGGACTCCCCCAACATTGGGAACATGTTTCCTACCTCTAGCGTGTCCAAACCCTTAACCATCTTATATGTTTCAATAAGATCCTCTCCACATCCACTCTATCCAGGCCTTTCACTATCCGAGTTTCAATGAGGTCTACCCTTCATCCTTCTAAACTCCAGCGAGTACAGGCCCAGCTCCGTCAAACGCTCATCATACATTTATACTTTTACACAAGATCTGTGCTGTTCAGTAGCTTTCCCTAATCTGGGAAAAAGAAGGGAAGGACCAAAATGGAGGAATCCCCAAAGAAAGGCAGCAGCATGGAAGGAGATAACTCAAACAAAGGCAGGGGCAGATGGTTAGAGAAGCGAAAAGTGGATGCAGATGAAATGGCAGCATTGTCATTCTATATTTAGTTTAGTTTAGAGATGCAGCCCACCGAGTCTGCGATGACCAGCGATCCCCAAACACTAACTCTAACCCATACACCAGGGACAATTTACAATCTTTACTGAAGCCAATTAGCCTACAAACCTGTACAAACCCGTACATCTCTGGAGTGTGGGGGTCCCACGCAGGTCACGGGGAGAAGGTACAAACTCCGTCCAGACAGCACCCGCAGTTAGGATCGAACCCGGGTCTCTGGCGCTATAAGGCAGCAACTCTACCTCTGCGTCACCATGCCATTCTATGCTGATGGTTCTTTAAGATCACGTACTGTAGCATTAGAAAAGAAACACGGGAGTTATTCACTGGGATTTGGACGTTGTCAGAAGCAGATAGATCAGTAGAAGGGTGGGAATGTCATCTGTCACAACAGATCATTTTATTCTCCTGTTGGATGCACAGGAACATAAGGCAGAGAAGATTAAGAAAAGCAAATCTTTCTTCAGACAAAACCTCAGACATTTGTTCTGTCCTTTCTCCCAATGAAGGTCACAGATAACCACTCAGGTTCTACAATATGGGGGTCTTGGAAGATGCAGGCACAAGGAACTGTAAATGCTAGAATCGTCAACAAAACCCAAAGTGCCAGAGGAACTCAACGGGTCAGGCAGCATCTAGGATGGAAGTGTACAGGCCATGTTTTGGGTCAGAACCCTTCTGCAGACTGACACAGGACTTGGTAGATATTCTATTCAAAGAATCATAGAGTCATGCACCCCAGAGACACACCCTTTGACCAACTTTGTCCATGCCGACCAAGATGCTGCATCTACGCTAGTCCCACCTGCCCATGTTTGGCCCAAATCCCTCGAAACCATCACTATCCATGTACCTGCCCAAGTATTTTGTTAAAATACTGTTAGCGTACCTACCTCAACTACCTCCTCTGGTAGCTCATTCTATATACCCACCACCCCTGTGTGAAAAAGTTGCCTCTCAGGTTTCTACTAAGGAAGATAATGCGGGGCAAGTTTTTTACACAGAGAGTAGTGGGAAAATCCAAACCAATCTCAAGTACAATAGGTAGAGCAAGGGGGAAGATACAGAGTGCAGAATTGTAGCGCATCAGTTTCAGAGACAAAGTCCAATGCCCTAAATGGGGCAGAGGTGAATTAGACAGTACCCTAGCTTAAGTAGGGACCGTTCAGAAGCCTGATAACAGAGGGCAAGAAACTGTTCCTGAGTCTGGTGGTGGGCGGTTTCAAGCTTCTGTATCTTCTGCCCACAGGAGCGGGGTGAAGAAGGAATGACTGGGGTTGGACAAGATTTTGATTATGTTGGCTGCTTTCCCGAGGCAGCGTGAAGTGTAGACGGAGTCGATGGTGGGGAGTCTGCTCTGTGGGATGGACTGGGCTACATCCACAACTCAGTGCAATTTCTTGCGGTCTTGGGCAGAGCTGTTCCCAAACCAAACTGTGATGAATCAGACAGTAATCTCTCTATGATGCATCTGTAGAGGTTTTTGTAAGAGTCATTGGTGACATGCCAAATTTACTCAGCCTCCAGGACTTTAAAGTCTTGCTGGAGCTGAAAGCTACAGGTGCGAACCATGCCACTCGAGAGGATCCGTGTGCAGTGAGAGTTGAGGAATTGCCATCCTGGTTTGCCACTGTACACATGGCATCCTGCCTAGATTCCACTGTGCAGAAAATAACTCAGCAAATACATATAATCACAGACCTCAAAACATTAACTGTTCCTCTGATGGTGTCTGAGCAGAAAGCTGGAAAGGGTGCAGAGATTATTTACGAGGATGTTGTCGGGACTCCAGGGCCTGTGATATAGGGAGCGGTTGGGCAAGCTATGACTTTATTCTTTGGAGCGTAGGAGGCTAAGGCGTAAAAGTTGGGATGTTACTGTTACACAAGCCACATTTGGAGTGTTATGTTCAGTTTTGGTCACCCTGCGGTAGGAAGTTGTTACGGTGGAAAGAATTCAGAGAGGATTTACAAGGATGGTGCCAGGACACGAGGGCCTGAGCTATGGGGAGAGTTTGGCCAAGCTAGGATTTTATTCCTTGGAGGGTAGGAGGCTGATGGGGTGACCTTATGGAGATGTATAAAATCATGAGAGGAATAGATGGGGTGAACTTCTTACATTTTAGATGAAGGTAGAAAAAAATTAATTCACAAACCCAAATAAGGTCATAGGGAGTAAGAAAGAACTGCAGATGCTGGTAAAATCTTTTATCCAGAGAAGGGGTTTCAAAAACAAGAGGACACAGGTTTAAGGTGATGGGGAAAAGATTTAATAGGAACCTGGGGGGCAACTTTTACACTCAGTGGGTATTTGGAACAAGCTACCAGAGGAGTTAGTTGAGGCAGGTACTATAACACCATTTAAAATACATTTGACAGATACATGGATAGAAAATATCCAAGTTTGTAAGTTCATAGGTTCTCGGAGAAGACCATTTGGCCCATCATGTCTGCACCGCCATTCAATCGTGGCTAATATACCTTTCCCCCTAACCCTATTCTCCTGCCCTCTCCCCATAACCCCTGACACCCTTACTAATCAAGTGGGATATAGGCCAAACATAGGCAGTTGGGGCTAGCTTAGATTTTGCACTTTGGTCAGCATGGGCGAGTTGGGCCAAATGGGTCTGTTTCCGTGTTGTACAACTCTATGACTCTCTGATGATTTTTACAGTTTTTGTTTCACTAAATACCCCTGCATTTTCAACAAGTTGGATTTTAACAGAAAACCAGTCCAAAAACATAATTAACCTTTACACTAGGTGATGCAATCACTTCGTTATTCTTTAAACTTTCAATTTTTCCTTTCAAGGGTTATTCTGCCAATTGGCCATCTGTCATCTTAATTACTCATTGTTATTAGTGCCAAGTCTCTTTGAGCCTTCAGCTACTTGTTGATAAAAGGCCAATGATCCCTAGTGTGAGTAATTGCCTTTAGTTGAACTACCCTGTCTGTGTAATTACAGAATAGCTTCGGTTGAGAAGTTAAATAGGGTGCAGGGTTGAAAGAGGATTTTAAATACCATTGTAAAATAAACATAACATTTAGTCGGGACACAAGAAACTGCAGATGCTGGAATCCCGATCAACAAAGAAAGTGCTGGAGGAACTCAGTGGGTCAGGCAGCATCTGTGGAGGGAATGGTCAGACGGCATTTCGGGTATGGGAAGAAGTGTCCTGGCGTGAAACGTTATCTGTCCATTCCTACCCCAGATGCTGCCTGTCCTGCTGAGTTCCTGCGGCACTTTGTATTTTGCAATGCATTTAGTCCACAGCTTCACTGCGTTAATGCAAAGCCTGTTTGTAGTTGTTATTATTAAAATTACTTGTATTTCTGAAGATGGAAACATGAGGAACTGCGGATGCAGTTTTTTCAAAAACAGCCACAAAGTGCTGGAGTAATCTACGAGGTCAGGCAGCATCTCTGGAGAACATGGATAGTGACATTTGTGATTGTGATTGTGATGGGAGGGGAGAAAACAGTAGACATGGTTAGGAAAGGTTTAGAAGGATATGGGCCACATGCGGGTGGTTGGGACTAGTGTAGATGGGGCGTTTTGGTTGGGATGGGCAAGTTGGGCTGAAAGGCTTGTTACCATACTGTATGACTGTGACTCTAGGGATCATTGTTTTGAAGTGTTTGAGAGTTCGATCTTATTTTAATGCTGATCATGAAATTTGGCAGCAAATTTTCGGTACTGATGCTTTAGAAAGGAGCGTTTAAGGAAAGAGGGGCAAAGCTTAAAGGTGATGAACAGAGCTGGTCTTTACACACAGAGGGTGATGAGTGCCTGGAATGTGCTGCCAGGGGTGGTGGTGGAGGCAGATATGATGGTGACGTTTAAGAGGCTTTTGGACAGGCTTATGGATGTGCAGGGAACATGATTATGTGCAGGCAGATAAGAGTTGGTCATGGCATTATGTTCATCATGGACATTATGGGCCGAAGAGCCTATCTTATACTGGACTGTTCTGTGTTCAATGTTCTATTTGAGTGTTCCAGTATTGTTGATTTTCAGAGTAATTCTATTAATAAAACGAGTCGGGTGCAGTTTTGAGTTAAGATTGTTCTCTGTGTCACTGGGCATTAGAGTTGCTCCCTTACATCGCCAGATACCCGGGTTCGATCCTGACCATGGGTTTGTATGTTCTCCCCATGATCTGCGCGGGTTTTCTCCGGGTGCTCCGGTTTCCCACACGCCAAAGCCGAACAGGTTTGTAGGTTAGTTGGCTTCTGTGATATGTAAATTATCCCGAGTGTGTAGGATAGTATTAGTGTACGGGGTGATCGCTGGTCAGCGCGGACTCGGTGGGCCGAAGGGCCTGTTTCCATGCTGTATCTCTAAAGTCTAAAGTCTCTCTCCAGGTTACTGAAGGATGGCCTAGCCGACTCTCAGTTCAAGGGCAGGTACAGCCAGCTGTTAGCAGCTGTTCTCCACTGCTCGGGACAGGCCATGCAAGAGGAATTTGACAAAGAAACCAAGCTCGTTGCAAAGCTGGGGGAGGTTGCTGATAAAATCCGGACAGCGGAACCTTCTAAACGCATGGTGAGTGCAAGCGGATATGTGACATGACATCTTTTGTAAATGCTGACTCTATCTCTGTAATGTAATGTACCAAGGAAACTATTTTCAATGGGAACTGAAGATGCTGGAAGGTTGACCAAAACACAATGGTAGAGTCGCTGAACTCACAGCAACAGAGACCCAGCTTCGTTCTTGAACTCAGTTTGATTTAGTTTACCTTATAGTCACGTGTACTGAGGTACAGTGAAAAGCGTTTTTGTTGCGCGCTACCCAGTCAGTGGAAAGACTATACATGAAGCCGTCCACAGTGTACAGATACAGGATAAAGGGAATAACGTTTAGTGTAAGATAAAGTCCAGTAAAGTCCAATTAAAGATAGCTCAATGGTCTCCAATAAGGAAGATGGGAGGTCAGGAACTAGGGGCCGCCTGGATGTGAAGTTTGCACTTTCTCCCTGTGACTGCGTGGGTTTCCTCTGGGGGTTCTGGTTTCCTTCCACATCCCAAAGATATGCAGGCTTGTAGGCTAATTGGCCTCCGAAATTGTTCCTAGTGTGTGGGATTACATAAAACTAGTGTGAACGGGTGATCGATGGTCAGAGTGGACTCGTTGGGCCGAAGGGCCTGTTTCTGTGCCTTATCTCTAAATTAAACTAAAAATGCTGGAGTAACTCAGTGGGTCAGGCCAGAACCTCTGGAGAACATTGATTGTTCACAGAATGAAGAAGGGTCATGACCAGAAACATCATCTGTCCATGTTCTCCAGAGATGATGCCTGACCCGTTGAGTCACTCCAGCACTTCTTTAGCATATTGTGTCTATTCTTTTTTTTTTCTTTTTTTTTTGTTTAGCCTTAAATAAAAAGGATGACAAATGTTTAAATCTCCTATCTTACGTTGCAGACTGTATTGGCAAAAGAACTTGAAGAAATAGAGAAATTCTTCTACCAAGAGCATGTTTGTCATCTTCCATTGAACCCTACATTTGCCGTGAAAGGAATTGATGTTAGCGTACGTTCTCTTGCTAACAAACTGCTGCTGCTTCAGAGTGATAACAGTGGTCGGCGAAACCTTGAAATAACTGCACGGTCTTTCGCTTTCTATATCTCATGTTCTTTTAAATTTCTTATTTTTGAATGTTACGGGAACAGGAAATCAGATCAGAAACCATACAGCCATTAACTTGGAGAAATGAAGAGCTGCAGATGCTGGTCACGACACAAAAGGACACACAACTCTGGAGTAACTCAGCGGGTCAGGCAGCATCTCTGGAGATCGTGGATAGGTGATGCTTTGCATCGAGACCCTTCTTCAGACCCGAAAAACATCACCCTACCCGAGGCAGGGTCTCGACCTGAATCGTCACCCAATCCTTCTCTCCAGAGATGCTGCCTGTCCCGTTGAGTTTCTCCAGTATTTTGTGTCTTTCTCCAGAGATGTTGCCTGACCTGCTGAGTTCCTTCAGCACTTTGGGTCTAGCTATGGTATAAACCAGCATCTGCAGTTCTTTGTTCCTTCATTTTGTCTGCTCTACTGTGCAATCTCCTCAACGTATGCCTATGAAGCTCTCCTCCCCATGATGGTGGTTCTGTGAGAGTCTCGCTCACTGCTTCCCCTCTGCGATTCCACAGCCAGGGTATGTTGTACCTGATGGGTTCCAGCTCCAGTTCCAGACCTCCCAGTTCGGACCAACCTGGATTTTGAGTCTGAAGTAGGGTCTCGACTTGAAATGTTAGCTATCCGTGTTCTCCAGGGATGCTGGCTAACCCGCTGAGTTACTCCAGCACTTTTGTGTTCTCTTTGCCCAATAACTTGTCTTTGGTTGTTGGTTGGACCAGTGCAGATACTATATCTGACCACTGGAAAAAGAAAGGGTTGTTAGAGAGGCTCCACATGTCTCCTGGGAGACAAGATCACTGATTCAATTGTTTGACCCAGACACTGAGTATTTGGAGACACGAGGAACTGCAGATGCTGGAATCGTGAGCAAAACAGACAAAGCGCTAGAGTAATTCAATGAGTCAGGCAGCACATCTGGAGAACACGGATAGACAATGTTTTGGGTCAAAACTCTTCTTCATTCTGATCGTAGTGAGGGGAGGAAAGCTGGAAGAGAGGTGGGGGCGGGCCAAAGCCTGGCAAGTGATAGGTGGATACAGGTGGGAGTAATCTTGTTTCACAGATGGGTAGATGAGGTGACAAAGACTGGAGGTGTAAAGGAGACAAAATGGTGCCAGGGAAAGAAGAGGAGTGAATGTGAAAGCAGGGTGCGATTCAATCACAATGAATATCTCATTGTAATGTTAAATATACCAAAACATAATATGTCCCTATTTAAACTGGGCTGCCTTTCCCTTCATTATTTTGCATCTTAGCCCAAATATACAAGGAGGATTGGAAACACTGCAGGTGTATGCCAATTGCTACTTGTGAATCAGTAAAGACTGTGGGAGAAGCAGGCGGTGGGATTTGAGAAAGCACTACGCCACAATTACACAATCATCTTTAATTGAACCCTTTAGACATTCAGCAAAGCAGTAAACAGCATGATTGCTGCAGTCAGGAGATTGTAGCATGATCATTAAGCTGCAGCATCAATTTTATGTGCATCTAGGTTAATTGTACATTGGGAATCCTGCTGTAACATACCCAGCCCTCAGGCAATACAACCCTCACTCATTACTGCATTGAAACATTGGCCTGGCTTAGCTACTGAAGTTCTGGGTTGGGATTTGAACTCACGACTGCTGATTCAGAAGTGAATAGACATCTGCTAAGGCACAAGGACTGCAGATTTTGGAATCTGGAACGAAATACAAAATGGTGGGCACCAAGCACAAGGGGTCAGGTAGCATCTGCAGAAGGAATGAACAGGCGATGTTTCGAGTCAGGACCCTTCTTCAGACTGATTGTGGGAGGTGAGGAGAGGGGAGAAAGCTTGTATAGTGGAGAGGCTGGACAGCTGGTAGTTGGAGCAGTGAGAGGGGGGTCTCACAGTACTCCTGTCAGAGAGAGGATGAGAACGTCTTCGAAGCGAGCATACCTTGAGGAGATTTTGCACTGGAGCAGTCAGAATGTAGAAACAAGGAACTGCAGATGCTGGTTTACAAAAAAAAGACACCACCACTTGTGAGTTTCTCTGCACCAAATGGGCTGATGCAAAGTTAGGGTGAGGGGCTGCTGGAAGTTGCACTGTCTGATCATGATGTGTGATGGCAAGTTCAATTCCTAATTCAGATGAATAGGGGGAGAAAAAAGCTGTCCAAGATACCGTTCCAATGTTCCATCACCAACCAAACTAAACCATGTAAAATATTCAGTGTTTTTTACAAATATTACTATTACAAATTAACTGAGTATCATTTACATTGTGCATTTATCAACATTTATTTTAGTTTAGTTTATTGTCACGTGTACCAAATAATGTGAAAAGTCATTTTTGTTTTGTGCTGTCCAGTCAGCGGAAAGGCTGTTCGTGATTAAAGGGTGCAGTGGTAGAGTTGATGCCTTACAGTGCCAGAGATCCGGGTTCAATCTTGAACTGTGTGTGGAGATCGCAGGCTCTCCCTGTGATCGCGAGGCTTTTCTCTGGGAGCTCTGATTTTTCTCTTCCACATTACAAGGATATACAGGTTTGTAGGCTAATTGGCATTGGTAAAATTGTAATTACAATTTTACCATTGCCAATTAACCTACAAACCTGTATATCCCTAATGTGTAGGATGGCTAGTGTACAAGGTGATCACTGGTTGGCATGGACTCGGTGGGCCAAAAGGCCTGTTTCCACGCAGTATCGTTAAAGTCTAAAGTCTCAAACTGTCCACAGTGTACAGATAGAGAATAAAGTGAATAATGTTTAGTGCAAGATAAAGTCCTGTAAAAAAGAGTGGAGCGATTGTAAATTCATATGTGATAGAATCAGAATGAGGCCATTTGGCCCATTAAAGCTACTCCACCATTCAAACATGGCTGATCAAGCATTCCCTCTCAACCCCATTCTCCTGCCTTCTCCCCATAACCATTGACACCCTTATCAATCAATAATCTATCCATTTCTGCATTAAAAAAAATCAATTGGCCTCCACGGTGGCAATAATTCCACAATGTAATAAATGATTGCAGATCTGCTTCTGGGACCAGCATTAAGAGAGTCTGTAACCAAAACAAGGTAGCACCCCACTGAACTGTATTAAATCAGCACCAGAGATTTTGGATTTGAGTCTTATCTGACTGGCGAGTGGAATATGAAATGAGCCAAGCTAAAAATGAACAGATTTATCTTACTTTGATCTAGTCATTTTTTGCAATTTGTCTAAAGTTTAGCTGGATCAAAACTTGCCAGCTTCCCGGTCTGCAGTAAGGGCAATGACATCCTCTGCGGATATGCCGTAGAAAGCATTTTATCGGGATGCATCACACACTGGTTTGGGTAAAGCTCCATCCAAGACCACAAGAAATTGCAGGGAGTTGTAGACGCAGCACAGACTATCACGCAAACCAACCTCCCTTCCATTGTCTCCATCTACACTTTGCGCTGCCTCGGCAAGGCCACCAGCATAATCAAGGACCCTGTTCATCTCATCCTGGTCACTCCCTCTTCTCCCCTCTCCCACCTGGCAAGATGTAGAGAAATGTGAAAACGCACGCCTCCTGATTCAGGGACAGTTTCTTCCAAGCTGCTATCAGTCAACTAAACCGTCCGCTCTTCAGCTAGAGTGCGGCCCCGACCTCCCACCTACCTCATTAGAGAACCTTTGAACTATCTTTAATCAGACTTTATTAGACTTTATCTTGCACTAAATGCTGTCCCATTTATTCTTGATCTGTGCACCGTGGACGACAAGATTGGATTAATGTGTCGTCTAACAAAAGCTTGTCGCTGTACGTGACAATAATAAACTAAACTAATCTCCCGCTGGAACCCAACAGATGGGAAATGATTGCAACAAAAGTACTATTTCACACTTATGGAACGAGCTGCCAGAGGAGGTAGTTGATGCAGGGACTATCGCAACATTTAAGAAGCAGTTAGACAGGCACATGGATAGGACAGGTTAGGAGGGATATGGAACAAATGCTGGCAGGTGGGACTACTGTGACTGGGGCACGTTGGCCGGTGTCAGCAGGTTGGGCGTGAGGGCCTGTTTCCACACTGTATTACTGTATGACTCTATGACTCTGTTTACCGTAAGGGTTAAGTGTCCATATTAACTCCATGGAGTTGATTGCTGATTTTATAAATCTAAACATACATCGAAAGCCATTGCAGCGTGCAATGATTCACATTCTCTGATATCTGGCAGAGGTCACAGGGGAAATAAATTATAACTGTAATAGCTTTTAAGGCCGAGCTTAAAACAAAATTACTTCAGTTTCACAGCCTTTGCTCTTGATGCTGAGTTGAAAGGAGATGCTAGAATTAATTTGTTAGTGGGTGAAATGAGGTGCCTTTTCTGAGATTAACTTGAGATTAACTTGATGCAGTGATAAATAAAACCAAGATAGTTGAAAATTTTAATAATGTATGACTGATGTATATGAAAAGTCTTTTTACTATAATATGTAACTATACTTTATAATATGTCTACTTCTAATAAAAATATATTAAAAAAATAAATAAAAGCAAGATAGACACAAAGTGCTGGAGTAACTCAGTGTGGTCAGGCAGCATCTCTGCAGAAAAGGAATAGGTGATGTTTTGGGTCAAGACCCTTCCTCAGACTGGGAGTCAGGGGAGAGGGAAACTAGAGGTATGACAAGGTACAAAGTGCAGAGGGGGTGCAGGGAGAGAGGGTTTGCAGAACACTTGTCTGAGAGAGTAAAGAGCCTGTCCCACGCAGATGGTGCGCGAAGATTTTGTACATCACAAAATCCTGCAACGCCGCGCGTCACTGCCTATCTCATCGCGCACCGTGCATGCGTAATGTGCACCGTGCGCGCATCACGTGCATGTCACATCGCGCGCGTCGTGTGTCGTGACGCGTAAATGATGTCACGTAAATTACACGCAAATGACGGCCTAGTGGGACAGGCCCTTAAGAGAACTTCTTCAAAGTACTATCTCCGACAAGAGTTTAAACCACTGAGCTATTAAGTTAGATGGAAGAGGTATAACACCAATTTAATTATTGTGTTAGGTCAGGTCGGGGGAGGGTCAGGTCGGGGGGAGCTCCCCCTGGCACAGGTACCATGTAATCCTGTGCTGCCTGCTCCATGGTCGGATAGTCGGCGACTAAACCATCTCCCCCACCTACTTTGCCAGGTGAGGAGGGGGCTGTGGACCCCCAGCAGGACCAAAAACAAGACCCGTCAAAGAGCAGATGAGCTTCTAGTGAGCCAACGGCCATCCACACTTCAGTAGAAGTTGTGATCACTGTCATACACAGCATTGTAAGGAATGATGATAAAGCACACAAACCAAAATCCTATACTTCCAGCGGCGGAAGTCCGCAGGAACAGGAGGACAGAGATGTATGGTGCGTCCGTCTCCGTTCCCGTTAGAAACCAGCACCACTGCGTCGCTAATGTTTTCAACGATGAATAATAATTATGCACGTCCCATCTATTTATGTTAGTTAGATCGACACAAAATGCTGGAGTAACTCAGCGGGTCAGGCAGTATCTCTGGAGAAAATAGACGGGTGATATTTCTGGTCCGTAACCTTCTTCAACCTCTCCCTTTGAAGAAGGGTCGCAACTAGAAAAGTCACCCATCCTTTTTCCCCATGGATGCTACCTGACCCGCTGAGTTACTCCAGCGTTTTGTGTCTATCTTCGCTATATACCAGCATCTGCAGTCCCGTTCTACACAATTTATCTTAGTTGTTTGTTAAAGTAATCCAGCACTCATATATTTTCCACTTCCAAATGATACCTTCAACAGCGTCAAAAAATAATCTGTGACAAGTTTTCCATGCAATATTAATATTCTCACCTGTTTTTGTTTGTGAACAGGTTTGTTCGTATTTCACATCAAATGCTGTTCCTTTGAAATTTTCTTTTATCAATGCCGAACCTTTGGGGAAAAATATCAATGTGATATGCAAGGTAGGACGTGAATGGCATTCGTTAAGTTTTAATGATGCCATATTTGAAACAACTACTAATTCAATGATAATTAGTTGTAAAATAACAGCTGTGTTTTTCTGCTGACAATTTATGCAAGTTGATCACAGCAACAGGCCCAAAGTGAGAGGGTGGGTTAGAACGATGGGGCGTCACGGTGGCGCAGCGGTAGAGCTGCTGCCTCACAGCGCCAGTGACCCGGGTTCGATCCTGACAATGGGAGCTGTATGTACAGTCTTTACATTCTCCCTATGACCACGTGGGTTTTCTCCGGATGCTCCGGTTTCTTCCCGCAAGCTGCGGGAACTTCGACCACCTCAACAGATGGTTCGACTGCCCCGACCGCGGGAGAAAAATGAGGGAAGAAGATTCCATCACAGCCAGGAATGTGGGGAATCTGCTGTGGTGGATGTTGATGTTAACTTTTATGTAGTTGTGTGTCTTGTTGATTTTTTAAATATGGCTGTATGGTAATATGAATATCGCTGTACCTTAATTGGTACACATGACAATGAAAGACCTTTGAAACCTTTGAAACCTTTAAATATATAAAATACCAAGAAAATTCTTCTGTTTGCATACATTCCCTGTATAACATTCATTTCATGGGACTGTGGGCTAATCTGAAGACTTTAATAACATCTTAATTGCAACCAAATTGTTGAAAAGGGTGCAGAGAAGATTTACAAAGATGTTGCCAGGACTTGAGAATCTGAGCTATAGGGAGAGATTGAGCAGGCTGGGACTCCATTCCCTGGAGCACAGGAGAATGAGGGATGATCTTATAGAGATGTAGAACATCATGAGAGGAATAGACCGAGTGGACGCATAGAGACTCTTGCCCAGAGGGGGAAATGGAGGACCAGAGGGCATAGGTTTGTAAAGGTTGAAAGATTTTATCGGAATCTGAGGGGTAACTTATTCACGCAAAGGATGGTGGGTGTACGGAACAAGCTGCCGCAGGAAGTGGTTGATGTAGGGACTATCAAAACATTTAAGAAGCAATTTGATAGGTACATGGATAGGACAGGTTTAGAGGGATATGGGCCAAATACAAGCTAGTGGGACTAGTGTAGATGCGATACATTTGTTGGTGTGGGCAAGTTGAGCTGAAGGGCCTGTTTCCACGTTATATGACTCTATGACTAAATAGCATCTCCATCAACTCGTGTACCAAGAGATCTACTTGTAAAGGTAAAGCTGTGAAGCCAGTGTTCATTCCTTGCAGATGTAACACCTACTTCATAGAAGATAGAGCATAGAACATAGAGCATAGAATATGGAACAGTGCAGAATAGGAACAGGCCCTTCGGCCCACAATGGTTGTGCTGAACATAATGCCTAAGTAAACTATTGCCTCTGCCAGCACGTGATCCACATATCTCCATTCCCTGCATATCCATGCGCCTATCTAAAAACCTGCTCAATACCACTATCATATCTGCCTGAACCACCAGCCCTGGCAGCGCATTCCAGGCACCCACTACCTGCATAAAAAAAAGACTTGTACCACACACATCTTCTTTAAACTTTGCCTCTCTCATCTTAACGCTATGGCCTGTAGTCTTTGTCATTTCCACCCTGGAAGAGTGCTTCTGACTGCCTTCCTAATCTACGCCTCTCATAATTTTACATACTGCTATCGGGTCTTTCCTCAGCCTTTGACATTCCAAGGAAAACAATCCAAGTTTGTCCAATCACCCCTTATAACTAATACTCTCCAATCCAAGCATCACTCTGGTAAA
Organism: Amblyraja radiata; assembly: GCF_010909765.2. Lineage (NCBI taxonomy): Eukaryota > Metazoa > Chordata > Chondrichthyes > Rajiformes > Rajidae > Amblyraja > Amblyraja radiata. The sequence goes on along the minus strand of NC_045976.1, from coordinate 11,199,123 downwards.
GGTAGATGGAGTAGCTCAGCGGGTCAGGCAGCATCTCTGGAGAAAACGGATGGGTGACTCGCTGAGTTACTCCAGTACTTTATGTCTATCTTTTGTGTAAACCAGAATCTGCAGTTCTGGTAAACCTCTTCCGCATCCTCCCCAAAGCCTCCAAATCTTTCCTGTAATGGTCATAAGGTCTTAAGGTCTTAAGGTCATAAGTTCGTTCGCGTGTGTGTCAGACGATGTAGCTCGCTGTTGGCTTCTGTCATCGTCCAACATGTTGACAGAATTGTCGCCCTACGCGTCACAGAGTGCATCGCTTCCAGGGATCACCACAAGGGCGCTACAGTCATGATCCCCAGGTCATAAGTGATAGGACCAGAATTAGGCTATTCGGCCCATCAAGACTACTCCACCATTCAATAATGGCTGTACATTGTACATTCTCATCCAGAAAGCTGATATAAACCATAAACAGCAATGGGCTCAGATCGATCCCTAAGGCACACCACTAGTCGTAGGCTTCCAGTAACAACCTTCCACCATCACTCTCCACTTTCTACCAAGAAGCCAATTCTCTATCCAGTAAGCTAACTCTTCCTGGATGCTATGCGATCTAACCTTCAAGAGAAGCCGGACCTTGCCAAACCTGATCAAAGGTCTTGCTGAAGTCCACGGAGACAGGGTCTACTGATCATGCCTTGTTCATCCTCATCCAAATTGTTGACATACACCACACACAACAATGGGCCTAATACCGATCACTGAGGCACGCCACTCGTCACAGGCCTCCAGTCTGAAAACCAACCCCCCAACATTATCCTCTGCTACCTTCCATGAAGCCAATTCTCAAGCCTGTCGGCTAGCTCTCCCTGGATCCTCTGCAATCTAACCGTCCCACAACACATTCCTGCTCTTTTGATGTTGATGTTGCTGAGGTTTTGTATTGTTATAAAGAATTGAACTGAATTGAACAGAAAGGGGGGGGTCACTAGTTCTAATGGATTGTTGAACTAATTGGTTTGGACCTTTGCCTCTTGCCAGACAGGAGATGACCTACGACAGGACATGTTGGTTCTGCAGATTGTGAAACTCATGGACCGCATCTGGTGCCAGGAGGGCCTGGACATGAGCATGATCATCTACAGGTGCATCTCGACCGGAGAAAGGAGAGGTCAGTGCTACAGTGTACAGTCCTCCCACCACGAGGGATTATGTTCAGAGTTTAACCCCCAAATTTACAACGATGAAGAGGTTACATCATATTCACCACATCATACTTCTCACACGAATAGCAGACCATTACATCCATCCAGTTTTGAATGTCTGAAAGGCGCAGCATGGAAACAGGCCTTCCGGCCCATTGAGTCCGCACCGACCATCGATCACATTCATACTAGTTTTATTGAAAGATACAGCATGGAAACAGGCCTTCCGGCCCATTGAGTCCATGCGTCAGTATAAAGTCATAGTCTGCCCAAACTCTCCCCATCCTGTAGCTCAGCCATGGCAACATCGTTCTAAACCTTCTCTGCAGCCTTTCCAGCTTAATGGCATATTCTCCAGAGCAGGTGAACAGAGCTGAACAGGGAATGCTCCAAGTCTAACCTCAGCAACATCTTGTGCTTGTGTTCAATGTTTGCAAATGAAAAATTGGCAGATTGGACACAATCTCACATGTTGGACATTGGAGCCAAAGATCAGGCAATGAATACAACAGTGGACACATATTAAGCATTATATTCCAAAAATAATTATAGTCCAATGTTCAATAAGGTTGAAGTTGCTTAGATCAAGTTTATGTGTAGGAAGATAAGCCACTATTTATTGACTGTACCATCTTTCAATAAGCAATAATAAATGACTGTAAAATGATTGGCACTGTGGCACTGCAGGTAGAGCTGCTCCCTCATAGCGCCAGAGACAATGGTTTTGATCCTGACTTTGGGTGTTGACTGTGTGTGGAGTTTGTACGTTCTCCCTGTGACCACATGGGTTTCCTCCAAGTGTTCCGGTTTTCTCCTGCATCCTAAAGACGTGCAGACGTGTATGCTAATTGGCCCTCTGTAACGTGCATCTAATACGTAGGGAGTAGATGAAAAAGTGAGATAACATAGAACGCGTATAAATGGGTGATTGACGTTCGGTGTGGAGTCAATTAAAATGAAAAGCCATGATAGAAATATGTTACCTTAATTGACTACCATTTTGTAGAAGTCAATCCAATTAAAGTTATTTGAAAGTAGAAACAAGGAACTGCAGACGCTGGGTTACAAAAAAAGATACAAAGTGCTGGAATAACTCAACAGGTCAGGCAGCATCTCTGGAGAAGGTAGATAGACAAATGTTCGAGTCTGGGCTCTTCTCACATATCCTCAATGTTATTCGAAATGTTGATAGCTTTTTTGTGTAACCTCACTCAAGACATGGGACTTCTTACAGGAATGGTGGAGATAATACCTGGTGCTACGACTCTTGCCAAGATCCACATGAAGTATGGTATCACTGGGCCATTCAAGGACAACACACTCTCAAACTGGTTCCAAGAGCACAACCCAACCAAGGAGCAGCACGAGAGGGTGAGCTTTAACTGAAACTTCATCTCATGCAAGGATCAATCCATCTCCCTCGCACGTGACATCACGACATACAGTAACAATTAAGAATGACACATAAAACATTAAAAATTAATAATAAAACATTATTGATTAAACATGTGAATAAAATAAAATACCAAAGCAAAAGGAGGCTACAGACTTTTGGTTATTGAGTAGAGCTACTGCTCGTGGAAAAAAATCTGTTTTTATGTCTGGCTGTGGGGGCTTTGACAGTCCGGAGTCGCCTTCCAGAGGGAAGTGATTCAAAGAGTTTGTGGCCAGGGTGAAAGGGGTCAGAGATGATCTTGCCCTCTCGCTTCCTGGCCCTTGCAGTGTACAGTTCTTCAATGGGGGGAAGGTTGCAGCCAATAATCTTCTCAGGTGATCGGACGATTCGCTGCAGCCTCCGGGTGTCGTGCTTGGTGGTTGAGCCAAACCAGACCATGATGGAGAAGGTGAGGACACAATCTACGATGGCAGTATAGAATTGGACCATCATTGCGTGTGGCAGATTGTGTTTCCTCAGCTGCCGCAGGATGTACATCCTCTGTTGGGCCTTTTTAAAAGTTTTGGTTGGTTTAGAGATACAGCGTGGAAACAGGCCCTTTCGGCCCACCGAGTCCGTGCCGACCAGCAATCCCCGCACATTAACACTATCCTATACCCACTAGGGACAATTTTTACATTTACCAAGCCAATTAACCTACAAACCTGTACGTCTGGAGTGTGGGAGTAAACCGAAGATCTCGGAGAAAACCCACGCAGGTCACAGGGAGAACGTACAAACTCCGTACAGACAGCACCCGTAGTCACGATCCAACCCGGGTCTCCGGTGCTGCATTTGCTGTAAGGCAGCAATTCTACCGCTGCGTAACCGTGCCGCAGTAGAGTCGATGATGGCCTTGAAGATGATAGTTCCAAGGAACTTAAAAGACTCCACAGATGTGACTGTGGTGTTGTTGATGGTGAGTGGGGGGAGGGGAGCTATCCTAAAGTCTACTATCAATTCCACTGTCTTAAGAGCATTGAGCTCCAGGTTGTTACGAAGACACCAGGACGCCAGCTCGGTGTGTCACTTCCTGTCTGTAGGCAGATTCCTCCCCATCCTGGATCAGTCCAATCAGGGTTGTGTCGTCCGCAAACTTGAGAAGCTTGACAGAGGACTCTGTGGAGGTGCAAGGCTGGGTACTCTCTCCTCTCCTTTACTCTATACATAAATACAATCAAGTCAAACTCAAGTACAATAGGTAGAGCAAAGGGGAAGATACAGAGTGCAGAACATAGTTCTCAACATTGTAGCGCATCAGTTCCAGAGACAAAGTCCAATGTCTGCAACAGGGTAGAGGTGAATCGGACAGTACCCTAGGTTATGGAAGGATCGTTCAGAAGCCTGCTAACAGAGGGGAAGAAGCTTTTTCCTGATTCAGGTGATGCACACTTTCAAGCTTCTGTACCTTCTGCCCAACGGGAACAGAGAGAAAAAAGAATGGCCGGGGTGGGACAAGTCTTTGATTGTGTTGGCTGCTTTTCCGAAGTACAAGCGAGTGCAGACACCCGGGTTCGATCCTGACTATGGATCATGTCTGTACGGAGTTTGTACGTTCTCCCCATGACTGCATGGGTCTCCTCCGGCTGCTCTGATTTCCTCTCACACTCCAAAGACATACAGGCTTGTAGATTAATTGGCTTTGGTAAAGATTGTAAATTGTCCCTAGTGTGTAGGAGAGTGGGGGATCGCTAGTCGGCGTATACTCAGTGGATCGAAGGGCCTGTTTCCACGCTGTATCTCTAAAATAAACTAAGCTAAACATGGGTGAAGTGACATTGGGACTAGCTGCATTGGGATCTGAGGATGGATAGGCAAGAACCTCATACAGGAAATGTATCTGCATCGATTGGGAATTGTTCAGCTTCCTTTAATTGTGTCATATAGTTGGTGTCTTCTAATTTGATGACTAGGCCGTGGAGAACTTTGTCTACTCCTGCGCTGGATGGTGTGTGGCTACCTTTGTCCTGGGCATCTGCGATCGCCACAATGACAACATCATGCTGAGAACCACTGGCCACATGTTCCACATCGACTTCGGAAAGTTTTTGGGGCACTCCCAGATGATCATGAACATGAAGAGGTCAGTGTTCTTAAATTGCAGTGTGTGGACTGAATATTTCATACTGGGCTAGCACAGTGGAGCAGTGTTAGAGTCACTGCCTTATAGGACCAGGGACCCGAGTTCGATCCCGACCTCGGCCGCTGACTGTACAAGTTTGCACGTGCTCCCTGTGACCGCGTGGGTTTATCCGGGCACTCCAGTTTCCTCCCACATCCCAAAGGCAAGCGGCGTTGCAGGTTAATTGGCCCTCTGTAAATTGCCCCTAGTGTGTAGGGAGTGGATGAGAAAGTGGGGTAACACAGAACTAGTGTGAACGGGTGATCGATGGTCGGCGTGGACTCGGTGGGCTGAAGATCTAAATGATTTAGACTTAGTCCAGGTCTTGTGTTCGGCCACAGAGATATTTGGCCCAGCGGCCAAGCCCTGTATTAATGGATGTCCTTGACTTTGACTAGGGATCGCGTTCCGTTTATATTTACTGCTGAAATGGAGCACTTCATCACAGAAGGTGGGAAAAATGGGGCTCAGTTCCACAGGTTCGTAGACCTCAGCTGCCAGGCTTACAACATCATCCGCCAACACACTCAACTCCTGATGAATCTCATGGAACTGGTAAGTTGGACATGTTGACTTCATGAAGTTATCAAATCTCCACATGTTGAAAATATGTTTATTGTCATAAACAGAGTAGACAGTCAGAATCTTTCACCAGGGTAGGAATGTGAAAGACTGGAGGACATAGCTTGAAGAAGGGCTTAAAGGAGATATGCAGGGCAAGTTGTTTGCACTGAGGGTGGTGGGTGCTTGGAACGCGCTGCCAGGGTTGAGGTGGAGGCAGATACGATAGTGGAGTTTAAGAGGCTTTTAATCACTTCGTGGGATATGGATCAGGTGCCAGATACCCACCACACCGTACAAAAAACCTGCCCCGCACACATCTCTCATGTTGTTAAGCTGGAAAGGGTGCAGGAAAGATTTAGGAGGATGTTGCCAGGACTCAAGGGCCTGAGGTATAGGGAGAGGTTGAATGGGCTAGGACTTTACTCCTTGGAGCGCAGGAAGATTAAGGATGATCTTATAGAGGTGTACAAGATCATGGGGGGAATAGATAGCATCAATGCACAGAGTCTTTTAACAAGAGTAGGGGAATTGAGAATCAGAAGACAGGTTTATGAAGAGAAGGGAACCTGAAAGACAACTTTTTTACACAAAGGGTGGTAGGTGTATAGAATGAGTGGCCATAGGAAGTAGTTGAGGCTGGTACTATCATGTGTAGTAGTTGAGGCTGGTACTACCATGTGTAAGAAACATTTAGACAGGTACATGGGCAGGGTAGGTTTAGAGGGATATGGGCCAAATACAGGCAAGTGAGACTAGTGTGGAAGGGGCATGTTGGTCGGTGTGAGCAAGTTGGGCTGGAGAGCCTGTTCACGCTCTATGACTCAATGACTATAGCTCCTTCAAACTTTGTTACTCTCACAAAGCTATGTCCTCTGGACCAGTGATCAATGCCTCCCTATTGAAGGAACCATTTGCTTCTTATTCTTCATTCAGCACCCGCATATCACAGTGCCCTCATTCAGTTATAAGAGTGTCAGTAATATTTTTCTTTGTCAGCCTCCAAACAAAATTCTGAAGACATTTACTTGTGGGATTTTCCCGGAGTGGGAAAACTCATCCAACGTAAGTCAAGTCCTCAGCTTATGGCTACGGACCAGACTTACAGCATGTGTGTCACCACCAGCACAGAGACGCGGGATACTTTCCAGCACTTTGGGTCTTTTTATCTTAGATTGTTTGTAACGCAAGGAGTTATAGGAATAATGGATCAAGGGGCAAACAAACTGAGAGAGAAGATTGTGGCTCAACTCTAACATCCCACAGGCTACTGTGCGTACAAGAGTGTCTCGGTCTGACTGCAATTAGTGCTTACGGTTACTGCTGTAACTTGATAATCACAGACCTCCCGTCCTTGTCTGCTTTAGATGTTGTCAGCCGGACTTCCTGAGCTGTCTGAGGTCCAGGACCTGAAGCATGTCTACAACAACCTGCGACCAATGGACTCTGATGTACAAGCCACCTCGTACTTTACAAGGTTAAAGCTCTGAATTATTTTTCCGTTTGAGTATTTTCTCTCCCTAGCTTGAGACACAGCAAGGAAACAGACCCTTTGGCCCACCGAATCCACGCCGACCATCGATCCCCCGTTTACACTAGTTCTATGTTATCCACTTTCTCAAACCTGTGTCTCTGGCGCAGTTCTACCAGCTGTGCCATTGAACCACTGCAGTGTTCTGTAACTAAATTCTGAACCATTAATTAAATTAGTTTCTTCTGAGGAAGTTATGGAGATGCTCTACTGTAATTTTAATGCAAAAAAGTACAGATAAATAAAGAAAAATAGATAAGGCAGTAGTTGAACACTTCCAACAAATCCCTACAAATTATATAGTTTAGAGCAGCACGGTGGCACAGCGGTAGAATTGCTGCCTTACAGTGCCAGAGACCTGGGTTCGATCCTGAATATGGATGCTGTCTGTACAGAGTTTATACGTTCTCCCCTTGACCACCTGGGTTTTCTCCAGGTGCTCTGGTTTCATCCCGCACTCCAAAGACATACAGGTTCGTAGGTTAATTTGGTTTCTGTAAATGGTAAATTGGCCCCAGTGTATAGGGTAGTGTTAGTGTACGGGGATCGCTGGTCGGCGCGGACTCAATGGGCCGAAGAGCCTGTTTCCGTGCTGTATCTCTAAACTAAGCTAAACAAAACTAAACTTGTAGTACTTTGTCACACGTACCTGGATACAGTGAAATGCATTGTTTTTCATACAGTCCAGTAAAATCATGTGATACATAAGCACGATCATACATAAGTACAAGAGTGCTGTGATTGTCGGGTACATTCCAATGGATCAGTTTTACCAAGTCAGTCCTCCCTACACAAAATGAAAATTATTTTCCAGAGGTGGCCACTACTGCCATCTTACACCCACGGGGTCACAAGTTCACATGTTCACAAGTTATAGGAGTAGAATTAGGCCATTCAGCCCATCGGGTCCACTCCGCGATTCAATCAGGGCTGATCTCTGGCTCCGAATCCCATTTTCCTGCCGTCTCCCCATGACCCTTGACGCCCGTTCTAATCAAGAATGTGTCTATCTCTCTCGTGAAGTGACTTGGCCTCCTCAGCCCTCTGTGGCAATGAGTTCTACAGATTAACTACCCTCCGACAAAAAAAAGTTTCTCCTCACCTCCTTTCTGAAAGAGCGCCCTTTAATTCTAGGGCTATGACCTCCTATCCACATCCACTCTATCTATGCCTTTCATTATTCTGTATGTTTCAAAGAGGTCCCCCCTCAAACTTCTAAACTCCAGCAAGTAGAGACCCAGTGCTGTCAAGCGCTCTTCATATGCTAACCCACTGATTCCTGGAATCATTCTTGTAAACCTCCTCTGGATCCTGTCCAGAGCCAGCACATCCTTCCTCAGATATGGGGCCCAAATTTGCTCACAGTACTCCAAACGCGGCCTGACCAGGGTCAGCATTATATCTCTGTTTTTGTATTCCAGTCCTCTTGATATAAATATCAATTTCGTCAATATTACTGCTTGGGTAGCTTACAGCCTAATGGTGTGAACATTGAATTCTCCAATTTTAGGTAACTAACTGTAAACAAACTTCCCTTTCTCCCTCCTCCGTATGGGATGCAATACAGGAGAAGGGCTCAGGGGGAGGGGGAGAAATGGGTGTGAATCCAGGTGGGGCAGAGGGAAGAGCTAAAAGGGGGAAGGTGAGGTAAATTGCTCGTAGGTTATTTATCTAAAATTGGAGAATTTAATGTCCATTCCACTGGGGTGTAAGTTAACCAAGTGGAAATAATAAAATGTGGAGTCATACAGCGTGGATACAGGCCCTTCAGCTCAACTTGCCCATGCCGACCAAGATGCCCCATCTACACTAGTCCCACCTGCCTGCATTTGGCCCATATCTCTTTAAACCTGTCCTAACCATGCACCTGTCCTAATGTTCGTTAAAAAGTTGTGATAATACCCACCCACCACCCTATGTGTCAAAAAGTTTCCCCTCAAGTTCCTATTCAATCTTTCCCCCCTCACCTGAAATGTGGCATGAATTGACCTTGCGGAGGTAAAGATGGCACAAATTGCCACCGTCTCTGTAATATCATTCTTCACTTTGGGTATGGAGGACTGACTCGGCAAAAACGGATTCATTGGAATTCAGGTGCAATAAATGAATGTGCAGCATTATGTTAATAAGTGGAGCCCTCTGCCTAAGAATAAACAGCCAAAATACACTGATAACCCAAGGCTAAATGTTACATTCCCATCAGCGCTTCAGTCCTGATCAATGCATTTTAATGTGGTGTATGTTGCAGGGGGCATGTCCATCTATTTAAGAGCCAGGGCGATGTACTATTAGTAACTCTTCCCAAACTGAAATGCTCTCGTAGAACAGAGGAAGGAACTACAGATGCTGGTTTACACCAAAGATAGACACAGAATGCTGGAGTAACTCAGCGGGTCAGTCAGTAACTCTGGAGAAAAGGAATAGGTGGCAATTCGGGTCTAAAGAAGGGTCTCGACCTGAAACATCACCTATTCATTTGTAAGTTTGTGGGTTAATTGGCTTCTGTAAATTTTTCCTAAGAGATGATGCCTGACACGATGAGTTACATAATACACTGCAGCACAGGAATGGGCCCGTCAGTCCACAATGTCTGTGCCAAACATGATGCCCAGTTGGGTTATATGCCTATACATGATCCATATCCCTCTATTCCCTGCACTTCCATGCATCCATCTAAACGCCTCTTAAAAGCCGCTATCGTGTCTGCCTCCACCCCTGGCAGCAAGTTCCAGCCCTCCACCACTCTCTATGTAGAAAGACTTGCCCAGAACATCTCTATTAAACATTTCCCCTCTCACCTTAAAGCTCTGCCCTCGAGTGTTGGTTTGTAGGTTAAATGGCTTCTGTAAATTTATCCTAGTGTGCAGGATAGAACTAGTGTACGGGAGGTCACTGGTCGGTGCAAACTCGGTGGTCCGAAGAGCCTGTTTCCATGCTGTATCTCTAAACTAAACAGCCCTTAATAGACATATGGACAGGTACACCCTTCCAGGCTTTGCATCTTTGGATAAGAATGGATGAGAGGGATATGGGCCAAATGGGACTAGCTTAGATAGGGCATATTGGCCAGCATGGGGATTTGGGCTGAAGGGCCTGTTTCTGTGCTGTATTACCCTCTCACTCTAAGTGGTGTTATCCTGAGCTTTCTCATAACTTGCGCCTGAGAATTAAGATCAACAACAAGTACAACAACAGCCTGCATTCGATTTAAGTAAGAAGGAACTGCAGATGCTGGTTTAAACCGAAGGTAGACACCAAAAGCTGGAGTAACTCAGCGGGACAGGCAGCATCTCTGGAGAGAAGGAATAGGTTGAGACCCTTCTTCAGATTTATAATGGCCCATGGAAGGCCATGTGTAACTTAAAACCTTTCTCTGTACAGAGGTCAACCTAAAAGGTCAATATTTATTTGCCATTGACAACATTGAACAGAATATATAAAACGGAACTAAAGGCAAAACACGTTAAGCTTGGAAGTAAATCATTGTTGTGAGAAATGTTCTTCCCGTAGCCTTGAAGGTGTTTGGCATGTTTAGCTTCCTTTGACACTGACCTGTAAAATTGATTTTATTTTTTACAGCCTTATAAAAGAAAGCCTCAATAGTCTACCAGTGAAAATTAATTTTTTCGCCCATATTATGGCACAGAAGAAAGTTGCAGGTGCACATATCCAGCGAAGACTCTCCTTTGTACCAGAAACATATACATTACAGACAGAGGGTCTGATAAGGTCTTTGTTGGTGTGTGGTTTTGAGAAGAAAGTATCCCCTCATAAGGAGTATGTAAGTACGATGGCAATTCAAACAACACACACTATACAGATTGAATTCTCAAATGTCCAGTAAGTATGAATGTACACACAAAAAAATGATGGAAAAACACAGCAGGTCAGGCAGCATCTGTGGAAACATAAACAGAGTGAACAAATCAAGTTCAGTCCGGCTAGTTTATTGTCACGTATGCCGAGGTACAGTGAGAAGCTTTTGTTGCGTGCTAACCAGTCAGCAGGAAGACAATGCATGATAACAATTGAGCCATTCGTAGTGTACAGATACATGATAATGGGAATAAATGTGTGGAGAGGTTGTAATAAGTGATTGTAGGTCTGCTTCTGTGGCTAGCACGTAAATAGTCGCCTGGGATTGGCGCCATCTTGGAAGCAAAATAAGAGGTAACTACACAACCCTACTCCTCTCCCTCTCCTCCCACTCTCCCTCCTCCCATGTGCCCCAACTGGACTCACACCTATTTCTCCCCTTTCAACTACATTCCTTCGTCTAGCTTCATAATTTGCAATTTTTCAATCCTTTTGTCGCACACCTTCCGTCTTTTCATCTATGGCCTTTGTCCAGTCATCTGCCAGGCCATATCTCGCCCCTCCTCTCTCCTCCCCCCCCCCCCCCCCCCCCCCCCCACTACAACCAGTCCGAAGAAGGATCTCAGCCCAAAACATCAACTATCCATGTTCTCCAGCAATGTCACCCGCCGAGTTACTCCAGCATTTTGTGTCATTTTTTTGTAAACCAGCACCTGCAGTTCTTTATATCCATGTAAGGCTTAAGTAAGGTTGGAATCTTGGACGACGACTCTGAGAATTCAAGTACAAGTTTATTAGCATAAGAATGATTATGGTAAGATACTGGTCTTGTGAAAACCTTGCTTGTAGCAGCATCCCAGGCACAGACACTCAGACAACACACAACAACAAATTATACATACAAATCAAAAGAAAGGTGTCTGTGCAAAAAATCAAGATATTAGAGCAAAATAGTCAATTTGCAAGTAATATTGCAACGTTCAAGAAACGTTTAGACAGGTACATGAATAGGAGAGGTTTAGAGGGATGTGGGCCAAATGCAGACAGGTGGGACTAGTGTAGATGGGACATGTCGGTCGGTGTGGGCAAGTTGGGCCAAAGGGCCTGTTTCCACACTGTATGACTATGATTATGATAATAATGGTCAAGGGATGGTCCATTGTTTTCTGTTGTTTGAGGTAGGATTAGGGTTTTTACGGGTCAGTTCAAGAACTGATGGCGGATCCCGGAGGTTGCAGGTGGTTGCCGGAGGTTGCAGGTAGTGGAAGCAGGTAGGGAGACTGACAAAAACCTCCGGGAACCTCCGGGAACCGCACGGAAACCTTGGGTGGGGCGCAAAGTCTCCAGAGGTTTCCGTTCATGTTTCCTAAGTGGGACAGCGGCATAAGGCATCGGCGGCTCCGTGATGGTGCTTCAGCGCTGTGCCCCCTGCCGAAGCTGAGGTTCTGGCCGGTCCCGGCAGGAAACGCTGCTCCAGTCCCGCTGGTAGGCCGCGAGGAAGGGGCGAAGATGCGGCTCGGAGGAAAGCCGCATCTCCAACCAGGTAGGGACCGAGAAATACAGTTTCCCCCTTCCCCCCGCCCCACCCCCCACATCAAAAGACTAGACCTCCAAAACAAAAACATTTGGCACACTAAAAAATTTTAAAGGGTGAAAAGATGGACAGCTGCAGGCTGGGCAGCCATACTCGATGGCGCCCCCTCGGATCAGACTGACACAGAGTGCTGGAGTAACTCTGTGGGTCAGGCGGCATCTCTGGAGAACATGGATAGGTGACAGTGAACATAGAACAGTACAGCACAAGAGCAGGTCACTCAGCCCACAATGTCTGTGCTGAACATACCAAGACCATCACCTATCTCCATGCACATAGCCCATATCCTTCCATTTCCTGCATATCCATATGCCTATACAAAAGTCTACCAATGTATCTGCTTCAACCACCACCCTTGGAAGCATGTTCCGGGAACTTCCCAGCCTCTGTATAAAATAACATGCCCCGCACATCTCCTTTTAAATTTTGCCCCTCTCACGTCAAAGCTATGCTTGTGGGTTGGCATCCGTTTCTGGACTGAGAAAGATTTTGAAGTTATGTTCTTTGGACACTGAATCACTGTAAGAGTGCAGTTTACAGCGGCCCTTATCCCAAATTAGCCACTCCTGATTATTGCACCGTGACTTTATCGGGGGCAAGTTTATGCCGAGAGTAGAGTTCGAGTAAGGAGCGCTGAAGGCGAGTGCACCATAGCTGTCACTGAAACAAGCCAACATAACCTGGGCTGCAAATCGAACCCAGAGCAGCGTTTAATCTGCATAATTCACCGCATCTGATGTATTACTAATTTATATCCTTGAACGGTCACATGTGGAATAGCATTCCTTCCAAGATCCTTAAATCGCCCCGAAGTGACAATTAACTTCGTGAAGATACTGCAAGCGACTCTGAAGGAAAATGGAGGCATTTCATGAGATGCTCTCTCCATCTTCTTTAAACAAATTGATTTATTAGTGGTAAAAATGTTAAATGGGGGGGGGGGGGGGTTGGGGGAGGGGGAGAAATCTGGCCTGCGTGGACACCAGTTAAAATCAACTGAATTGGCTCTGAAGGAATTTGCTCTCTTTGGATTTCTCCCGAGTTCTTTGCAAATTCTTCAGGGATAAAGTTAATACTGATTAGTATGGCAATATTATAACCCCACACGGTTGAAGTAAGTGGACTTGAAGCACACTAATTCCACTCACATAATCGCATATTCTAATTGAACCGCTCTGAATATTTCATGAAAAGACCTATTTAGCGCTGCAGGCAAATCTTAAAGCTTTTGGCCTTGGTTTTCCATTTGATCCAGTAAATTAATTAGCTGCAGATGAGGCGCTGTATGCTCCAGTGCAGTGTTCTCACAAATACGATTTGCCTTTGTGATATCTGCAAGTTGCTGGAAATGCAGTTATTTTGCAAAGAAACTTCAATCAGCAAGCTGGGAGCTGCTGATAACTCTGTGGTAGACGCCAAAGGCCTGGGAGGTTGCATTTGATCAGCTTTTAAATAGCTGGAAGTTTGCGGCTTGTTATATGCTATAGATTCAGTAACGGGCATTGTGTTGTGATTCTTGGAATGTTTAGTGCAAGGCACCTGCTGCATAATTGTTCCGTTTGAAAATTTCCAGGAATAATCCATGTGATTTTCCCGCTATTCACGCTTCCGATCTCGTTCCAGTTTTACAAGGTGCAAGTGGAACGAGAAGGGCAGGCAGAGTCGACCTTTGTGGAAAGGAGTTACAGCCAGTTTAGTGAACTCAACAAACATCTTCACTGTTGCTTTCCAGCGTCAGAGATACCAAGGTGAGGGGACCTCTTTAAATATCAGACTTTCCTTCCCCTGGGCTCCCTCCCACTCCACTGACACTAGAACTGACATGAGAGGAATAGATTGGGTAGATGCACAGAGTCTCTTGCCCAGAGTAGGGGAATCGAGGACCACAGGAATGTTTAAGGTGAGCGGCCAAAGATTTAATAGGAACCTGAGGGGTAATCTTTTCACGCAACGGGTGGTTAATGTATGGACCAAGCTGCCGGAGGAGGTAGTTGAGGCAAGTACTATTTTTTGTTCCAGTGTGTCACATAGAGGCACAGAGTCACACAGCACGGAAACAGGCCATTCGGCCCAGCCCGTCCATGCCGACCATTTGCACCAACTAAGCCAGTCCAATCTACCCACGTTGCCCCGCACCCCTCTAAGCCTTTCCTATTAATTTGCCTGTCCATGTTTTTTAAATATGACAGCGGCATTTATGGGACTTTTGGGTAGGGACAATGATGTTCAGAGAATGGAGGGATATCCCTGTTACTAAGGTCATAGGTCATAAGTATTAGGAGCAGAATTAGGCCATTCGCCCCATCAAGTCTACTCCACCATTCAATCATGGCTGATCTATCTCTCCTTCATAATTCTATTCACCTGCCTTCTCCCCATAACCCTTGACACCTGTACTAATCAATACTGTTCTATGTTCTACGTGTTGTTATAGTACCTGCCTCTTTATTCTGAGGCTGTGCCACCATTAAATCAAAAGGTGCTGCCTCAATAAAATCTCCAGTGCCTTTTACCCTTCATTGGTATGGTTGGACTTTGGAATTCTTGGGGAGGCACAGTGGTAATATTGCAGCCTTACAGCGCCGGAGAACTGGGTTCAATCCTGACTATGGGTGCTGTCTGTATGGAGTTTGCACGTTCTCCCCGTGACCTGCGTGGGTTTTATCCAGGCGCTCCGGTTTCCACCCACACTCCAAAGTCGTACAGGTTTGTAGATTAATTGGCTTCTGTAAATTATAAATTGTCCCTAGTGCGTAGGATAGTGCTAGTGATCGCTGGTCGGCATGTTTCCACGCTGTAACACAAAATTTAAAAAAGCCTATGGGATACAAATAGTCATTTGGCAGTGCATTGAAATGTTTATATTGAATTAATTTCTTGTTCCTGGGCTTGCAATGATGTATGTGAGCATTACAATCTGGAGACTTCTATTTTTCCACGAGTAAGCACAAACAGCTAAGTGGTGCCGAGAAGGAACAGTTTGCAAAGCAAAACATTAGTTTATTTTATAGTGAAAATACGACAGAAGAGAAGAGTTTTTTGAGCAAGATTAACACGCTTTTAAACCTCTTAGCATTTAAAGAATAAATGGTGCTCGATATCAGTCTGTTTTCATTTCTCCAATTAGTGTCTCGTAGTTTTAGTTTTATTTAGTGTTAGTTTAGAGATATGGCGTGGAAACAGGCCCTTTGGCCCATCGAGTCCACGCCCGTTCACACCAGTTCTATGCTATCCCACTTCCTCATCCACTCCCTACGCGCTAGGGGCAATTTGCCGAGGGCCAGTTAACCTGTAAACCCGCACATCTTTGGGATGTGGGAGGAAACCGGAGCACCTGGAGGAAACCCACGCGGTCACAGGGAGAACGTGCAAACTCCACACACAGACAGCACCCGAGGTCAGGAATGAATATGGATGTCTACTGCTGCACCACTTTAGCTGTATGTTGTTCTCTGAAAGATTTATGGATCTTATCAATACCTGTACTCTGGACCTTCACTTTAAAACTGGGAGGTTAAAGAAAAATGGGCAGTAATGTCATCCAAATACTTCTCTTTGCAACCATTTCTACTCCTATCCAAATCTCAGATTCCCATAACAACCTCATTGGGTCAGATAACATATGTGTAATATATTATTTAAATTTTAGTTTCATTTAGTTGAGAGATACAACTTGGGAAGGGCTAAGATTGGAGGAGGTGCGCGTGAGACCTCATCTACTGCATCAGTGTTTTCAATGTGGCCTCCTGTACATCGGCGAGATCAACATTAGACTTGGCGGCCATTTTGCCGAACATTTACGCTCGGTCCAGCTAAGGCCTACTGGATCTCAAAGTTGCTAATCATTTCAACTCCTCTTCCCATTCCTACACTGACCTTTCTGTCCTGGGCCTCCTGCATTGCCAGAGTGAGGCCACACACAAACTGGAGGCACATCACCTCATATTGGGTGGGTTGGCTAGATTGGGTAGCTTACAACCCAACGGTATGAACATTGAATTCTCCAAATTCCTATAACTAACCAACACCCCTCCCCTCCCCCCTTCTCTTTTCCCTTTGCCACACCTGGATTCACACTCATTTGTCCCCTTCCACCTATATTCCTTCTTCTGGCTTCACAATTTTCACTTCTTCCATCCGTTTCTCACTTTTTTTTTCTTAATCTCTGGCCTTTGTTCAACCATCTACCTATCCCCCCCACCCCCCCACCCCTCACCTGTATCCACCTATCACTCTGAGTCTGAAGAAAGGTCTCAATCCAAAACATCACCTATTGCTTCACTCCAGAGATGCTGCCTGAACTGCTGAGTTACGTCAGCGTTTTGTGTCTATCCACCTATCACTCTCTGGGCTTTGATAGTTTATTGTTTTGGTGACACTGAAGAAACTGTTTAATTCCCAGCCTCCTTGTTTATGTCAAATTCTCAGAGCTTTTGTCTCCCACTGTCCAATCATGCACAGGGGCTCCGTGTCACACAGTCCAATCACGCACTGACCCTGTTTCCCACCAACCAATCAGGCACTGGGCCTGTTCCCTCCGACCAATCATTGAGCTTGTTTCCCACCGTCCAATCACACACCGGGGTGCTATTTCCCACCGTCCAATCACTCACCGTGTCTCTCGAGCCCGCTGTCCAATCACTCATTGGGTTTCCGTTCCCTGTGCTCCAATCACTGGCTGATCCTCGGTTTCCCACACTCCCCCTCAGCTCCGGGCCTCCATTCCTCGTCCTCACTTTAACCTCCTTCCCCCCATGGAGGGAAGATGAAAGGGTTGTCTTCACACATCCCTGAAATGGAAAGGGGGTGTTTGCTTTCAGAAGCTGCTGCAAATCTTCTCCGCAGGTTAATTGTGGGTTTCATGCCGTAGAAACAGTTACTCAGTGCTGGTGCTATGGAAACCTTGGTAATCCAATGCCGAAGCCAGGCGACTTTACAGTACTCCAGAGCACTGTTGACTTATCAGGCAGCTTGTCTCTTGAACAAGGCGTAGATATATACACCCATCACTTACACTTGGCTTCCATCCCAGCTATTGAAGCAGGCTAATGTTTGCTCCGAAACTGAATGAAAAAAGATTATGAATCTTCCTCGAGCTCTGAGTGTCTGTACTGATGCAGAGGTCGAGCTGTGAGACAAATCATAAACTGAAATGATGCTCTCCATTTATGTCAGCAGCACTTTGATCGTATTTTACAGGCGTAGGCAGCTTGGAGGGCTGTGTGCCCTACTCCATCTGATGTGACAACTTCTTAGCGCAAGGTTCCCACTTTAATATTTCATTTTTACAGGTTAATTAACTCAAACTCTAAATTAATGGACCTAACAGCCAACTGGTTTGGCCCCAGCTACTCTCTTGATTGCCACTGTGACAGGGATGTCAATGAGGCACCTTTGACTTGCAGTGTTAGTACGTGGGAGTTAATTGCTCAAACACAATTCAAGCCATCACTTAATTGGAAGTTTTCCATGCAGGTTTCCAACCAGTTATTGCTTTTTTATAATGTATAATTAGCTGACAGAGAAACTGAACACTAGCTAAAAATGTTTGCTTAATTCCTTGGATGGAATGCAAGGGTGCAGAGGGGTGATCTTACAGAGGTGTATGAAGAGTCATGAGGTGCAGCTGGTAGATCTGTTTCCTCACAGCACCAGAGACCCGGGTTCGATCCTGACCTCTCTGCGTGGAGTTTGCACGTTCTCCCTGTGACCTCATGGGTTTCCTCCGGGTGCTCCGGTTTCCTCCCACATTCCGAAAACATGCAGATTAATTGATCTCCGTAAATTGACCCTGGTGTAGAGGGCATAGAACTAGTGTGTCGGTGATGGCTGGTTGGTGTGGACTCGGTGAGCCAAAGAGCCTGTTTCCACGCTGTATTTCTAAACTAAACTAATCTAAACTACTTCCATCCAACCACCGTTGAAACCACTGATGGCGGAAAACCGGAAAGAAAGAGAGTAAAAGTGAGGTTGAGGGGGAAATTGGAGAATTCAATGTTCATACTGTCGGGTTGCAATAACTATCTGTTGGATTGTCAATCCAACCAGTGTTGAAACGGTAAGTACACAGTATCTCCTGCCCATGTCGGAAACATCTTTCACATGAATTACCTACATTATTTTAGGTTTAGGATATAAATAAGATCCAGGAATTGTCCAAGAAGCACTTTAATATGCTGGCCACCACCACCTGGAGATGTAATGCTCAGGCATATGAACAGTGACACTAGCACTGGGATAACTTGAGATAAAGTTCAGGTCAGTGCCTTTAGTATGACAATAGACAATACGTGCAGGAGTAGGCCATTTGGCCCTTCAAGCCAGCACCGCCATTCAATGTGATCGTGGCTGATCATCCTCAATCAGTACCCCGTTCCTGCCTTCTCCCCATATCCCCTGACTCCGCTATCTTTAAGAGCCCTATCTAGCTCTCTCTTGAAAGTATCCAGAGAACCGGCCTCTACCGCCCTCTGAGGCAGAGAATTCCACGGACTCACAACTAGAGTCATAGAATCTTACAGCACGGAAACAGGCCCTTCAGCACAACTTGTCCATGTTGACCAAGATGCCCCATCTACGCTAACCCCACATTCCCGCCTTTGGTCCATATCCCTCCAAACCTTTCCTATCATTGTACCTGTCTGAGTGTCTTTTAAATGTTGTTATAGTATCTGCCTCAACTACCTCCTCTGGCAGCTCGTTCCATATACCCACCACCCTCCAGGTGGAAAAGTTGCTCCTCGGGTTCCTATTAAATCTTTCCCCGCACATCTTAAACCTATGTCCTCTCATTCTTCATTTCCCTTCTCTGAGTAAAGGATTCTGTGCCTTCACCCTATCTATCCCCCTCATGATTTTATACACCTCTATAAGATCACCCCTCAGTCCCCTGCACTCCAAAGAATAACATTCTAGCCTGCTCAACCTCGACCTATAGTTCATAGAAACATGGAAAATAGGTGCAGGAGGAGGCCATTCGGCCCTTCGAGCCAGCACCGCCATTCATTGTGATCATGGCTGATCGTCCCCTATCAATAACCCGTGCCTGCCTTCTCCCCATATCCCTTTATTCCACTAGCCCCTAGAGCTCTATCTAACTCTCTTAAATCCATCCAGTGATTTGGCCTCCACTGCCCTCTGTGGCAGGGAATTCCACAAGTTCTGGCAACAACCTTATGAATCTTCTCTGCACTCTTTCCAGCTGAACACCCTATTTCCTATAGAAGGGTGACCAAAACTGAACACAATACTCAGTCTGAAGAAGGGTCTCGACCCGAAACGTCACCTATTCCTTCGCTCCATAGATGCTGCCTCACCTGCTGAGTTTCTCCAGCATTTTTGTCTACCTTCGATTTTTCCAGCATCTGCAGTTCTTTCGTAATCAATACTCCAAATGTGGCCTCACCATTGTCTTGATTAATAAGCACATACATTAATTAATAATTCTTAGCTAATGGACACCTTAAGTAAATGAGGTAGAACATTTATTAATATAGACGTGTAGTTCAGCTATTATATTACAAGTTAAAGTATCAGCAACATAGGTATATTGATGGAAAAAAAATTGCTGATAAATGTCACTTCACTTTTAATTGATTTGCCAACAGCACATTTTGTCCACAAGGAAAGCACAGTGAAGCAGCACGGAAATAGGTTCTTCGGCCCTTCTAGTCAATACCGACCATCAACTATGTATTTACACTAATTCTACATTGATCCTTTCCTCATTCTCCCCTCATTCACATCATCTCTCCACGGACTCTACCACTCTCCTGCAATCTAGGGGAAATTTACAGAAGGCAATTTAACACGATGGCGCAGCGGTAGAATTGCTGCCTTACAGCACTTACAGCGCCAGAGGCCTGGGTTCGATCCCAACTATGGGTGCTGTCTGTACAGAGTTTGTAAGTTCTCCCCATGACCACGTGACTTTTTCTCCATGATCTACAGTTTCTGTGTGAAATAGTTGCCCTTCAAGTTCCTATTAAATCTTTCCCCCCTCACCTTAAACCTACAGTATGTCCTCTGC
Source organism: Amblyraja radiata (assembly GCF_010909765.2). NCBI lineage: Eukaryota > Metazoa > Chordata > Chondrichthyes > Rajiformes > Rajidae > Amblyraja > Amblyraja radiata. The sequence continues at coordinate 11,178,845 of NC_045976.1, read as the reverse complement.
TTCACAATTCCCCTACTCTGGGCAAGGGACTCTGTGCATTTACCCTATTTATTCTTCTCATGATTTTGTACACCTCTATATCCTCTCATGTACACCCCTCATCCTCCTGCGCTCCCAGGAATAAAGTCCTAGCCTGCTCAACCTCTCCCTTTAACTCAGGCTCCTGAGTCCCGGCAACATCTTCATAGATCTTCTCTGTAATCTTTCCAGCTTAATAATATCCTTCCTATAGTGGAGTGACCAAAACAGAACTCAATACTCCAAATGTTCTTAAATCACCACCTCCACCTGGCCTGCTAAAGATTAAATGTGGGGCGGCACAGAGGCTCAGCAGTAGAGTTGCTGCCTCACAGCGCCAGAGACCTGGGTTTGATACTGACCTCAGGTGCTGACTGAAAGGAGTTTGAACATTCTCCCTGTGACTGCGTGGGTTTCCTCTGGTTGCTCTGGTTTCCTCCCACACTCCAAAGATTTGCAAGTTAATTGGCCTCTGTAAATTGTCCCTAGTGTGTAGGATAGATCAAGTGTACGAATGATCGTAGGTCAGTGCGGACACAGAGGGCCGAAGGGCCTGTTTCCACACTCAATCCCTAAACTAAATACTGCCCCACTGTCAATAGACAAATAAACTAATTCTTGGTCAAATTAAACGTGTTTTGAAAACCTAAACCTCCACTGGCAAAGTAAAATATGGTTATCCAAAGCAACTGTTTCAAGCTTCCCAACCCTTGCAGGAAGCAGGTCAGAAATAGGAGTTTAAAGGGCCTGTCCCACTTAGGTGTTATTTGCGCTTCATTTACGTGACATCATTTACGTGTCACGACGCACGATGCGACATCGTTTACGCGCACGTGATGCGCGCATGGCGTGCATTACTCGTGCATGGCGCGTGGTGAGACGTGGTGATGTAGGCAGTGACGCGCGGTCGCACACGACGCCCCTGGCTACGTGTGCTGTCTATGTAGAGTTTGTACGTTCTCTCCGTGACCTGCGTGGGTTTTCTCCAAGATCTTCGGTTTCCTCTCACACTCCAAAGACGTACAGGTTTGTAGGTTAATTGGCTTGGTATAAATGTAAAATTATCCCTAGAGTGTGTAGGGTAGTGTTAATGTCCAGGGATCGATGGTCGGTGCGGACTCGGTGGGCCGAAGGGCTTGTTTCCACGCTGTATCTCTAAACTAAAAAAAATAGGTTGCCATCAGTCTCTTGAGAAAAACTCAGAGTAGTTGTAAGCATCTTGACCTATACATTTTCTCATGTACTGCAACATTTATATGCACCACTCGATAGATTTGTTTCAAGAACATCAGTGGCATTTATTGCATTGGTTGTTGAGGTTCGTATCTCAGTCTTCTGCACTAGTAGACAAGGCATCCATGCATGTACAGAAGGATCATTGAGATGAATGTGTGCCTTGGTCAACTCTTCTGAGAATCTCAGCTGCTACACAGACTACAGGTATAGTGTGATCTGTTCCTGCAGAACTAGGCAGTAATTTACAGGGGTCTGCCTGGTCAGACCTGAGAATGAATTGACTGAATTGATTGAAAAATACAGCATGGAATCAAGCCCTTCGGCCCATCGTGTCCATGCTGACCATCGATCTCCTGCTCACACTAGTTATCCCACTTCACATCAGTTTACTTTAGAGATACAGCATGGAAACAGGCCCTTCGGCCCAATGAGTCCATACTGACCATCGATCACCCGTTCCATGTAATCCAACTTTCGCGTCCACTCCTACACACTCGGGGCAATTTACAGAGGGCCAATTAACCTACAAACCCGCACGTCTTTGGGATGTGGGAAGAAACCAGAGCACCCGGAGGAAACCCCTGTGGTCACAGGGAGAACGTGCAAACTCCACACACAGACAGCACTTGAGGAAAGTGTGATAACATGGAACTAGTGTGAACGGGTGATCGATGGTCGGCATGGACTCGATGAGCCACTTTCCATGCTGTATCTACAAACTAAACGATTGTATTTCAAGAGGGATAATCGCAGTTCAAATGCTTGTGATGTTGCTCAAAGCAAACATAAATTTCAGTCAAAGAATTAATTTCTCTCATGCAGAGATCGAAGACAAAGAGGTTTTGCCTTTGATTGATTCACGTGCATGATCTATTCCAGCCACGATAACAAGGTGGAATTCTCCTTCGTCTTATGCCGCAATGAGGCAGAACAAGGCCAGAGTATGATTCCACATTTCAGCACATTTCCTCCTGACATCAGCAAGCTTGCTGCTTGGAATAGACACACTGGTCCATTGTGTCATGGGGATCTATCTGAAAGGCTGACACAAGAGACTGCAGATGCTGGAATCAGAACCTCGTTACGAAATGCTGGAGTAACTCAAGCTGGAAAGGGTGCAGAGAAGATTTACGAGGATGTTTCCAGGACTCTAGGGCCTGAGTTATAGGGAGAGGTGGAGCAGGCTTGGACTCTATTCCTTGGAGTGCAGGAGGATGAGGAGTGATCTGATAGGGGTGGACAAAATCACGAGAGGAATTGATCGGGTCGAATCTCTTGCCCAGAGTAGGGGAATTGAGAACCAGAGGACATATTTTTAAGGTGAAGGGGAAAGATTTACTGTAATAGGAATCTGGGGGGTAACATTTCCACACAAAGGGTGGTGGGTGTATGAAACGAGGTAGTTGAGGCAGGCTCTATTACAATGTTTAAGAAACATTTAGGCCTGTACATGGATAGGACCAAACGCAGGCATGTGGGACTAATGTAGGTGTGATATGTTGGTCAGTGTGGGTCGAAGGGCCTGTTTCCACGCTGTAACACTCTGTTGCTCAGTGGGTCAGGCAGCACCTGTGGTGGCAATGGACAGATGATGTTTCTGGTCATGACCCTTCATCTGGACCAAGATGAAGCAGTCCATATTGGAGGGTCCCAACCCAAAAACTTTGACGGTCCACGTTCCTCCACAGATGCTGCCTGGACAGCTGAGCACCTCCAGCAGCTTGCTGTTTGTGGGCTGAAATGATGTTGGAAGCAGAGCCCCTCATCGTCATTAGGCCCAGGGGAAGTGGGATGAATCATGAACAAGTCAGGCTTAAAGATCAACATCTGCGTTGCAAGTTTTAATGATTTAGTAATAACTTGGAGGCCACAGTGGTGATTGTTTATGTAGTTATTCTGTAGCATTTCCCTATTATCATTAAGGAGAAACGATCATCTGAGTTCACATCACCATACCCAATGAATAAATAACAATAATTCTGTATTGCCATGAAGCCATACAGAATGGAAACAGGCCTTTCGGCCCATCGAGCCCCTACTAATCATCCAGAACCCATTTACATGAATCCTATTTTATTTTCAACCCATTCAGCGGCACGGTGGCGCACCGGTAGTCAGAGACCCGGGTTCGATCTTGACTACGGGTGCTGTCTGTACGGAGGTTATACGTTCTCCCTATGACCTGCCTGGGTTTTCTCCGAGATCTCCAGTTCCTTCCCACACTCCAAAGACGTACGGGTTTAGATTAATCGGTATAAACAGTATCATTGTAAATTGTCCCTAGTGTATGTTGGACAGTGTTAGTGTGCGGGGATCGCTGGTTGGCGCGGACTTGGTGGGCTGAAGGCCCTGATTTTGTGTTGTGTCTCTAAATTAAAGTAAACATTCCATTGCCTGGCAATCTATTAATTGCTCTGTCAAATGCAACATCTCTAATTTCAAGTAGCATTTTCATTCCCTCTCTCTCGGTCTCTTCTCCACCCTAGTCGTTCTACTAGTTTCACTGTTCGTGTCTCTTCGTCAGCACCTTCTCCACAGCCAACAATTGTGGGCTCCTGGGTCATCGGTGTGGGCACTGATTTGTTCTGTATTTTTTCATACCTCTAGTTTCCCCATCACCCGTTCCTTCTTTCCAGAGATGCTGCCTGTCCTGCTGAGTTACTCCAACATCTTGTGTCTAACAACCTTATAAGACTTTGGTTCGGTCACATTCAGTGTATTGCGTGCAGTTGTGGTCGCCCCATTACAAGAAGGATGTGGAGGCTTTGGAGAGGGTTCAGAAGAGGTTTACCAGAATGATGCCTGGATTAGAGGGTACAAAGAGAGGTTGGACAGACTTGGATTGTTTTCTGAGCGTGCCAGTGGTTGAGCGGGGAACTGATAGAAGTATATAAAATGATGACAGGGACAGGCTGAGATAGGGACAATAGTCAGAACCCTTTTCCCAGAGTGGAAATGTCAAAGATAAGAGGGCATAGCTTTAAGTTGAGAGGGACAAAGTTAAAAGGAGATGTGTGGGGCAAGTTTTTTTACACAGAGGGTGGTGAATGCCTGGAACGCGCTGCTAGAGATGGTGGTGGAGGCAGATACGATAGTGGTGTTTAAGAGGCTTTTAGATCCCCACATGGGTATGCAGGGGTAGTGATCACGTGCAGGCAGATGAGAATACTTTACCTTGGCATCATTTACGGCATGGACATTGTGGGCCATAGGGCCTGTTCCTTTGCTGTATTGTTCAAACTGAAATGCTGACGTCATTCTGATAAAAAATCATTTGCTTAAATTCACTGGGTACCTCACCCACATACCATTTCCTGCATTTTCAGTTCTTATTTGCAAGCCTTCCCAATAACATGTTTCAGTAGAATATGCATTTTGAAAAAATCGAATAGGATGGCACAGTGACACAGTTGCTGCCATATAGCACCAGAGACCTGGATTCAATCCTGTCTACTGGAGCTGTCTGTACTGAGTTGTACGTTTTCCCCGTGACTTGCATGGGTTTTCTCTGAGATCTTCCGTTTCCTCCCACACTCCAAAGATGTACAGGTTTGTAGGTAATTGGCTTGGTATAATTGTAAATTATTCCTAGTGAGTGTAGGGTAGTGCTAGTGTGCGGGGATTGCTGGTCGGCATGGACTCGGTGGGCCGAAGAGCCTGCTTCCGCGCTGTATTTCTAAACTAAACTAAACTAAAGAATGACCGATGTAAACGTCTGTGTTCCAGATTTCCTCACAAGCCTCTGCTGGGACTGTCAACGGGGAGGGAACTGGCGAGGAAGAGAAAGGATGAACTGAACACGTACGTGAGGTATTTGCTGAATGGATCGCCTCAAGTTGCAAAGGTGAGGCGTGCAAAACATCAGTGATAAGGTGAGAGTGTCAATGTTTAACGGAGATGCGTGGGAAAGACAAAAGGGCACAGCTTTAAGATGAGAGGGGTAATGTTTAAAGGAGATATGCAAGTCACAGAGTGTGGGGGATGCCTAAAAATTGCTGACAGGCGGTGGAAACAGACACGACAGTGGCATTTAAGAGGCTTTTAGATATGCAGGGAATGGAGGGATATATGAGCTGTATTAAATTAATTGTGAATAGTATTATTTTTATTTTGATCATATAACATGCAAAACATTCGCTTTTCACTGTACCTCAGTACACGTGACTATAATAAACCTAAACCTGGAATTCAGCTGAAAATCACTCAGGCCAGACTTCCCATGTATGAAATTGGAGGATATGAAAGAATGTACGATGGGAGTGGGAGGGGTCATATCATTTTAGGCATAGATAGGGTAAACAGTCAGAACCTTTTAGCCCGGATGGGGGGGGAAAATCAAATACTAGAGGGCACAGCTTTAAGGTGAAAAGGGCAAGGTTTAACGGAGATGTGCGTGGAAAGCTTTTTACGTAGATAGCGGTGGGTCCCTTGAACACGTTGCCAGAGGTGGTGGTGGAGGCAGAAACCTTAGTGGTCTTTAACTTTTGGATATGCGCATAGATATGCAGGGAATGGAGGGATATGGATTACTTGTAGGCAGAAAAGTTTAGTTTAACCCGGCATCATGTCCGGCATGGACATTGTGGGCCATAGGGCCTGTTCCTATGCTGTACTGTTCTATGTTCTATGGTAGCGGAGCAAACTGGAAATTACAGCAAAGTAAATGACAATCACATCTTCATGTCAAACGATGTGACCCCTTCCCGGTCCTATCACACATTCCTTTATGTCCTCCAACTTCAAACATGGGAAGTCTGGTCTGCGATTTTCATCTGATTTCCCGCTTTATGTTTATGTTTATTATAGGCACGTGTACCGAGGTGCAGTGAAAAGCTATATTTTGCATGGTATCCAATCAAAATCAAATAATACTATTCATAAATACGACCAAGTCAAACTCAAGTGCAATAGGTAAAGCAAAGGGGAAGACACAGAGTGCAAAATATAGTTCTCATCATTGTAGTGCTTCAGTTCCAGAGACAAAGTCCAATGAACGCAATGGAGTAGAGGTGAATCAGACAGTAGCCTAGCTTATGGAAGGGCCGTTCAGAAGCCTGACAACAGAGTGGAAGAAGCTGTTCCTGAGTCTGGTGGTGCGCACTTTCAACAGGAGTAGAGAAAATGAGGAATGACTGGGGTGGGACAATCTATGGTCTGGAATTTTCTCCGTGTCTTAGAAGGGCATGACCCGAAATGTCACCTATCCATGTTCTCCAGAGATGCCGCTTGTCCCACTGAGCTATTCCTGCACTTTGGGTCCTTTTGGGACAAGTCTTTGATTATGTTGGCTGTTTTTCTGAGGCAACGTGAAGTGCAGATGGAGTCAAGGGTGGCAAGTCTGGTTTGTGTGATGGACTGGGCTACATCCACAACTCTACAATTTCTTGCATACACAATATGTACATAATTCCCTTTCTAGTTATAATAGTCTCTGCTCCAATAGTTGCTCATCGTATATATTTCATGCCCTAATAATCTCCTGTGATGAAAATCTCATCTTCCACGTCATTCTCCTTATAATTATCCTCAATCTTTTGTGTCCAGTTTACAATTTACCAGCCTTTGGAAACAATCTTTCACAATTTACCTATAATCAGATGCATGACCTTTGTCCCTGTTCATCACATCCAAATGCATAACTAACAAAAAAATCATTGTCTTTATTGATTTCATTGTTCGCAGTTTTAACCTCTTTAATTGAAATTATGTCATCTGTATTAATATTGATCCAAATACGTTTCAGCTATAATTACCTTTAACAGTCTAAAACTGTGAAAGTTTTATTCAAAGCGTTACTAGTGAAGATATGTCAGAGAAGAACAAAGAACGGTGCAACACAGGAACGGGCCCTTCGGCCCACAATGTTCGTACCAAACAAGCAGCCAAGATAAACAAACCTCCTCTGCCTGCACGTGATCCATATCTGAAGAAGGGTTTTGGCCCGAAACGTTGCCTATTTCCTTGGCTCCATAGATGCTGCTGCACCCGCTGAGTTTCTCCAGCACTTTTGTCTACCTTCGATTTTCCAGCATCTGCAGTTCCTTCTTAAACCCGTGATCCATATCCCTCCATTCACTGCATATCCACGTGCCTTTCTAAAAGCCTCTTCAATTGGCTCTATTGTATTCACATTCACATCACACCTGGCAATGTGTTCCAGGCACCCACCACCACTTGCCCTGCACATCTCCTGCAAACTTTGTCCCTCTCACCTTTTAAAGGCCTCTTGTCTTTGATATTTCCCTCTAAGTACAAGATTCAGACTGTCTACCTACTTATATCTTTCATGATTATATAAACATCCATCAGGTCTCCCTCAGCCTTCGATATTCCAGAGAAAACAATCCAAAACAAATTGCTCCTAGCCAACAAGACCAGAATAATATGTACAGAATAAACATATGTTCAGAGTTTGATACGTAGGCTCAATACTAATTAACTTTTAACAGCACTCTACAACTCCCTGGCCTCTAAAATAATGCATTATAGTTTATGCCTCATGCCAACCACCCAATGCATATCTAGTACACTCAGAATGGTGTGATGCCAGGAGGGATGCATCGCTGCAAACTGAGGGACTGGTTAATCGACTTCCAGTGGAGGAAGGGGATGAGGGAGGGGAGGGGGAGGGGAGTGTTTGTCGAAGTTACCTACAATTAAAGAATTCAACGTTCATACCTACATAAACTACCCAAGCTGAATATGAGGAGCGGTTCATCCAATTTATGTGGGGCCTCACACTGGCAATTTTGCAAGTCTGGCAAACTTACAACCCAAGTCAGACACAAAATGCTGGAGTAACGCAGCGGGACAGGCAGCATCTCTGGAGCGAATGAATGGGTGACATTTCGGGTCGAGACCCTTCTTCAGATTCTAAACTTACATCCCAACTGTATAAATGTTGAATTCTCTAATTTTAGGTATATTCTACAAACACTCCCTTTCCTTGCCCCCCTGCCTTGTCCCCACTTCCTCCACTAAAGGTCTGTTAACCAGTTCCACAGTTCATAACAATATACAGAATCCTTCTTGGGATCACACTGTCCCGAGCCAACAATCGGCCCAAAGGGATCCTCCCTGCCTGAGGTCATCTGTTGCCAACTTTGATTTGTCCTGGTCTTTTCTTGTATCCAGTTGTGCCCCACTCTCTACCCCCCCCCCCCCCCCACCCACAATTAGACTGAAGAAGGGTCCCAACCCAAAACGTCACCTATTCATTTTCTCCAGAGATGATGCCTGAGCCGCTGAATTACTCCAGCACTTTGTGTTCCAAGAAAGAAACTAAGCTTAATGCTCAGTACGTGAGTCCATTTGTCCGCACCTCATAGGTGAAAAACAGAGATGACATTATTCAGATCACACAAGGCAGAGTTTAGTTTCTTTGACCAGTGATGAAGTCCATGGCACAGCTGATAGAGCTGCTGCCTCACAGCGGCAGAGGCCCAGGTTCAATCCTGACCTCGGGCGCTGTCTGTATGGAGTTTGCATGTTCTCGCTGTGATCGCGTGGATTTCCTCCATGTACTCTGCTTTCCTCTCACATCCCAAAGACGTGCAGGTTTGTAGGTTAATCGGCCTCTGCAAATTGCCCCATTGCCCCTAGTGTATAGGGAGTGAATGTGCATGGAACTAGTGTGAACGGGTGATCAATGGTCAGTGTGGACTCGGTGGCCTAAAGGGCCTGTTTCCATGCTCTATCCCTAAACTAAAACTAGTTTAGATCCTGATCTTGGGTGCTGTCTGTGTGTGTGTGTGTAGGATTTACACATTCTCCCCGTGACCGAGTGAGTTTCCTCCGGGTGCTCCGGTTTCCTTCCACATCCCAAAGGTTTGTAGGTTGATTGGCCCTCTGTAAATTGCCCCTGCTGCTTCAGGAGTGGATGCGGAAGTGCGATAACATAGAACCAGTGTGAACAGGTGATCGATGGGTCGGCATGGACTCGGTGGGCCGAAGGGCCTGTTTCCATGCTGGATCTTTCAAATATTCAACTATTGTGAACAGAACAGGTTGATCGATGGTCGGCATGGACTCGGTAGGCCGAAGTGCATGTTTCCATAAAAAGACACAAAGTTCTGGAGTAAATCAGCGGGTCAGGCAGCATCTTTGGAGAACATGGATAGGTGACGTTTCGCATCGAGACCATTTCTTCAGGTCTGTTTTCATGCTGCATCTTTCAATCAATTTCAATTTTCTCTGCAATGTAAAATAGTCCAGATCTGCATTGATTTGGGCTGAGTAAACTGCTAGGAGCATTCAGCTTAATTTCCACAGAAAATTAGCAACGACCAAGGGAAGATGTGCATCAGATCACTAAGGCTCTGCACTGGAGTAAATGTATGATTATGGTTATGTATGGTTACACTAACGCAATCTTCCTTTCCACATCACCATATCAAAGAGTTAACTCCAGGGAATGCGGTACATTTGGGAATTGGAGTACATATTTCATATAATCGGTCTGAATGACAATAAAGGCTATCTAATCTAATCTAATCTAATCTAATCTAAAGGCTATCTAATCTCATATTTTCTTAAACTCACAATGACTCACAAAAACTCCTATGATATTCCTTCCCTTAAGGTCTAATCTATCAGTTTTGTGCTTCTAAGGGACTCAGGCTCCAATGGAATTGGGGTCACACGGCCTTATACCTGATTTAAGGATCCAAGTTGCGTAAAACTATAAACCAGCACCTGATTGTTCAGAAATCCCAATGACTGAGTCATTTCCTCAGTGGATTGAGTACTGGTGTACAGAGAGACTTTGGGGTCCACATCCATAGCTTCCTGAAAGCAGCAACACGAGTGGACAGAGTGGTAAAGAAGGCGGGCAGTATGCTTGTTTTCATAAATCGAGGCATTAAGTATAAGAGTCAGAAAGTCGTGATGCACCTCTAGAAAACATTGGTTGGTTCCAGGTGCATTATCTAGACAGTTCTGGTCACCCATTACTGAAAGGATGAGAACTTGAGAGGAGGTTGTGAAACTGGTGGCTCAGCACTTCAACTTCCCGTCCCATTCGGTATCCGACCTCTCTGTCCTGGGCCTCCTCCATCGCCGAAGTGAGGACCACCGTAAATTGGAGAAACAGCACCTCATATTCCGCTTGGGCAGTCTGCACCCTAGTGGTATAAACATTGAATTCTCCCAATTCCGTTAGCCCTTGCTGTCTCCCCCCCCCCCCCCGCCCCCCCCCCCTTCCTAGCTCTTCCTCAGCCCTCGGGCTCCTCCTCCTCCTTTTTCCTTTCTCCATCAGTCTGAAGAAGAGTTTCGGCCCGAAATGTTGCCTATTTCCCTCGCTCCATAGATGTTGCTGCACCCGCTGAATTTCTCCAGCACTTTTGTCTACCACTGAAAGGATGAGGAGGTTTTGGAAAGGGTAGTGAGGAGTTTTAACAGAATGTTGCCAGGATTAGGGGGTATTACCTATAAGGAGGGAATCATGCCTGAAGCCTCCTCATGGCGATCCCCGGAAACGACGACACGATGCACTCAGTGACGTGTCAGGCGACCAATTCTATCGACAAGTTGGACGACGACGGAATCCAACAGCGTCGTCTGACACACGAGCGAACAAACTTATAAGGAGAGGTTGGACAGACTTGGATTGTTTTCTCCGGATTGTCGAAGCCCGAGGGGAGACCTGATGAAGTATATTAAATTGTGAGAGGAACAGATGGGATAGACGGTTCAAATCTATTTTTCCCCCAGAGCGGGAATGTCAAAGACAAGAGTGACAAAGTTTCAAGGAGATATGCAGGTCAAGTTTTTTACACCACCTGGAACACGCTGCCTGGGGTGGTGGTGGAGGCAGATAGGATGGTGGCGTTTAAGAGGCTTTTAAGGGGCAATTTGCAGAGGGCCAATTAACCTACAAACCCACAGGTCTTTGGAATGTGGGAGGAAACCGGAGCACCAGGAGGAAACACACACGGTTACAGGGAGAACGTGCAAACTCCACACACAGACAGCACCCGAGGTCGGGATTGAACTGGGTCTCTGACGCTGTGAGGCAGCGGCTCTTCCCGCTGCGCCACTGTAACTAACACGTGTTTCTTTTCCACCTTTTGCAGAGTGATCTTGTCTACACATTTTTTCATTCTTCTCCAAACAATGAAAGGCCTTCCGCTTCGCCATCATCAGGTACTGGGGCAGCATCTACTCCTGTTCATCGTCACGTTTACTGCCGCTCGCTACATGCAGTACACATGAGAAAATGCCCGAGGAAGCAGTGTATGCTTTGAAGTCAGGGTTGAATGATCTGAAGCACCTGTTTGTTTTTCAGAGCCTGTCCTTCACCCTGCAAGGCAGCCAGCAAGCGCTCAGCTCCACATCTCCTTGGAAAACGGCAAGCTCTCCATCATGGTGAAGCACGTCACAAACATTGTAAGAACATAGTTCACACATACACCCACACACACACACACACACTGAACATACAAAGCCACCATGCTGCTGACTTTACCATCAGACACAAAGCCAAGTTGCTGCCTCACAGCGCCAGAGACCCGGGGTTGATCCGAACTGCAGGTACCGTCTGTATGGAGTTTGTACGTTTACCCCATGGCCTGCGTGGGTTTTCTCCGGGTGCCCCGGTTTCCTACCACAATCCAAAGACGTACAGGTTTGCAGGCTCATTGGCCTCGGTAAAAATTGTAAATTGTCCCTAGTGTGCGTAGGATAGTGTTAATGTGCGGGGATCGCTGGTTGGCACGGACTTGGTGGGCTGAAGGGCCTGTTCCCACCCTGTATCTCGACACTAAACTAAACTAAACAAAGCTGCAAAATCACAGCTGTATAGTACAGAAACAGGCCCTTCAGCCCAACTCGCCCCTGCTGACCCATCTAAGCTAGACCCATTTGGCCCATGTTCCTCTAAACCTTTCCTATCCATGTACCTGTCCAATTGTCTTTTAAATGTCGTTATTGTACCTGCCTCAACTACCTCCTCTGGCAGTTTATTCCATATAGCCAAGACCCTCTGAGTGAAAACTGCCCCTCGGGTTCCGACTGATTCTTTCCCCTCTCACCTTAAACATAAAACATAGAACAGTACAGCAGAGGAACAAGCCCTTCAGCCCACAATGTCTGTGCCAACATGATACCACGGCCAACTCTTTTATCTGCTTGCATATAATCCATATCCCACCATTCAATGCGTATCCATGTGCCTCTGTAGACAGGAACAAGTGCCTGTCTGGTTTATAACCTGTGGAACAAATATCCATGTACCTGTCTGGTTTAGTTTAGTTCAGTTTATTGTCATATGTACTAAGGTCGAGTGAAAAGCTATTTTGTTGTGCACTATCCAGTCGACGGAAAGACTATACATGATTACAATCAGGCCCTCCACAGTGTACTGTACAGGATAAAAAGAATTCAGATTCAGATTCAGATTCAACTTTAATTGTCATTGTCAGTGTGCATTACAGAGACAACGACATGCAGTTAGCATCTCCCTGGAAGAGTGACATAGAATATGATTTCAATAAATAAATCTATTTACATGCATACAGTCATAGTGTTTTTCCTGTGGGAGGAGTGTCCGGGGGGGGGGTGATTGGCAGTCACCGAGGTACAGTGTTGAGTAGAGTGACAGCCACAGGGAAGAAGCTGTTCCTGGACCTGCTGGTCCGACAACGGAGAGACCTGTAGCGCCTCCCCTAGGAGGGTAAACAGTCTGTGGTTGGGGTGAGAGCAGTCCTTGGCGATGCTGAGCGCCCTTTGCAGACAACGCTTGCTTTGGACAGACTCAATGGAGGGGAGCGAGGAACCGGTGATGCGTTGGGCAATTTTCACCACCCTCTGCAACGTTTAGTACAGGATAAAGCCCAGGAAAGTACGATTCATGTTAGTCCGGGGGTCTCCAGCGAGGTAGATAGTAGCTCAGTTGGTGAGATGGTTCAGTTGCCAGGTAACGGCTGGGAAGAAACTCTCCCTGAATCTGGAGGTGTGCGTTTTCACACACCTGCACCACTTGCCTGATGGGAGAGAGAAGTGGGGAGTGAACAGGGTGCTACTGACCCTTGATTATGCTGCTGGCCTTGCCGAGGCAGCGTGAAGTGCAGGTGGAGTCAATGGAAGGGAGGTTGGTTTGGGCGATGGTCTGAAAAGTCTCTAAATCTCCCCCACCACCCCCGGCTGCTCGTTCCAGGCACCCACCACCTGGGTGGGTGCCTGGAACGAAAAAAAACCATCTCATTTAAAATGTCTGCAAAGCTAATCCTCCTGAACAATCTCCGGTGCCACATAAAACATCGGTAAACATTCCCAAGCCGGCCTGTGATCCAATATGAGTCACGGCTGTCAGACAGTCAGCGAACAAATAGGAACAACTGCTTGGAAATTGTGGCACACTGTGTACACAGAAATCTGCCACAACTCATTCTGAACCAGTGACAATGTTCTCCTGTCCACCCATAAAATAACAAAGGAGGTTGAGATTTTCGAAGAGAAGGATTAGGTCTTTTGTTGTGCTTGAAAAAGGGGGGATGAATAGCTATTCTAGCACCGCGTTGATTAACGATTGGAGGACCGTGAAAAGATCACCATGCAAATGGCTGCCAGGGCCAAAAACATCTCCACAAGTGGTAAATCTTTTCTTCCTTCAGTCTGCCTCCTCGCCCAGACATTGGCAACAAGCCCATGTTAGCCCCAGGAAACATTAACAAACCTGGTACAAAGTCTTCATATGCGTCAATCCTGCACAGCAAGTGCATATATCCTCCATAAAACTCAAAGGCAGCTTGATTAAACTGCAGTGATAAATTACGTTAAATATGTTCATCTGCTGCATCTCACATATAGAGGAAAAACAGGTGTATAATTGAAAAGAGGCCCTGGAATGTAAATTGACTTGACATCTAAATAGACTGGAGGAACAGCACCTCATACTCCGCCTGGATAGCTCACGACCCAACAGTAAAAACATGGGCAACTGATCTACGAACAGAAACACTCCCCCCCTCACTTCTCTTGTGCCCTCCCCTTTTTTCCTCCCCTCCTCAAGTCAAGTCAAGTCAAGTCAAGAGAGTTTATTGTCGTGTGTCCCTGATAGGACAATGAAATTCTTGCTTTGCTTCAGCACATCAGAACATAGTAGGCATTGACTACAAAACAGATCAGTGTGTCCATATACCATTATATAAATATATACACACATGAATAAATAAACTGAAAAAGTGCAAATAACAGATAATGGGCTATTAATGTTCAGAGTTTTGTCCGAGCCAAGTTTAATAGCCTGATGGCTGTGGGGAAGTAGCTTTTTAAATTCTATTTTATCTTTAATTTATTTTTAATATGTTTTATTATTTATTATTATTTATTTATTTTTATGATACTGCCTGTAAGGGAAATTCATTTCGTTGTCTCTAACTGAGACAATGACAATAAATTTGAATACAATACAATACAATACAATACAATTCCTGAACCTAGTGGTTGCAGTCTTCAGGCTCCTGTACCTTCTACCTGAAGGTAGCAGGGAGATGGATTTGCATTCAATCTGCACCCCCCCACACACACACTCACATTCCCTTCCACCTATATTCCTTCCTCTGGCTTCACAATTCGCACCTCTTCTATTCTTGATTCACACTTTTTGTTTTTTCATCTCTGGCCTTTGTTCTTCCAATTGACAATCAACCTCCCATCATCTGCATCCACCTATCACTTAAGGACACAAAGTGCCGGAGTAAATCAACGGGTCAGGCAGCATCTCTGGAGAACATGGACAGGTGACGTTTCAGGTCGGGACAGGCTGATGTCACCCATCGCTTGCCAGACTTTGTCCCGCCTCCTCCTCTCTTCCACCTTTCTCCTCCCCTCCCCCCTCCCAACCACAATCAGACTGAAGAAGGTTCCCGATCTGAAACGTCAACTGTCCATGTTCTCCAGAGATGCTGCCTGAGCCGCTGAGTTACTCTAGCACTTTGTGTCGTTTTTTGACATCCAACATGTCAGTCCACTAGAGACCAACTACACCAAGTGTTTAGACTGCTGCCTTTTTAAGTGCCTTGGAGCATTGTATGAATAAAAAAAACTGTTGCTGCATTCTTGTTTTCTGCACTTCGTTGAATGATTGGGGCAACAAGTGACCAGAATTGAAGCAGAAATTCATCACTCTGTAATCACCAGCATAGCTGTTACAATTTGCCTCATAATGTCATAGACCCATGTAGCGTGGAATACAGGCCCTTCAATCCAACTTGGCCTCGTCGATCAAAAGCCCGGTCTTCACTAGACCCACTTGTCTGTGTTTGACCCATATTTCTCCAAACCTATCCTATCTATGTACCTCTCCAGATGTTTTTAAATGTTGTGTGTACCTGCTTCAACTACCTCTTCTAGCAGCTCATTCCATATTCGTGCCACCCCTTGTATAAAATAGTCACCCCTCAGGCTCCTAGTAAATCTTTCCACCCTCACCTTAAATCGATGTCCTCTGGTTCTTGATTCCTCCACTGGATAAAAGGCTCTATGCGTCTAACCAATCTAGTCCTCTCATGATCTCGTACACTTCAAAAAGATCACCCTCCATCCTCCTGCACTCCAAGGAATAAAATCCTAGCTTGCTTAACCTCTCCCTATAGTTCAGACCCTCGTGTCTGGCAGCATCCTTGTAAATCTTCTCCGCACCCTTTCCAGTTTAACAACATCTTTCCTACAACAGAGTGATCACAACTGAACAAAAGACGAAATGTGGCCTCACCAATATCTTGTACAGCTATAACATGACCTTCTAACTTCTATACTCAATACTCTGACTGATGTAGGCCAATGTGCCGAATGCCTTATTGACCACCAATCTACCTGTGACACCACTTTCAATGATCTATGTACCCGGATTCCTTGATCTCTCTGCTCTACAACATTGCAGGTTCTGATCCAAATCATTCATATATAGATGACAAACAGCAATGGGCCCAGCACTGAACCCTGAGGTGTAAGTGTTTGACAAAACGGTCGCTGAGTCTACGTTTTCTATTGTTAGAATTCCATTGTTTTATTTTAGTTTATTGTCACGTGTACCATGTTACAGTGAAAAGCTTTTTTGTTGCGTGCTTTCCAGTCAGTGAGAAGACAATACATGATTACAAACAAGCCGTCCGCAGTGTACAGAAGCAGAATAAAGGGATTAATGTTCAGCGCAGGATGAAGTCTATAAAGTCCAATTAATGACAGTCCAGGGATCTCCGATGAGGTAGAGGGGAGGTTATGACAGCTCTGTAGTTGGTGATAGGATGGTTCAGTAGCCTGATAACAGCCGGAAAGAGACTGTCTCAGCATCTGGAGGTGTGCGTGTCAGCAGTGACCACTGAATAACATTCGGTAGGTGAATGATCTGTGCCAGAATCAGGGATTAATACAAGCACTGGGCAGGTGTAAGAGCAACAAAGTATTGAATATGCAGAAGCGTTTAATACTGAAGCATTTCAGGAGACTGCAGTGTTTGAGTTACAGATCTGCCTTCTGTTTTCCCAGACTGATCTAAAGATAATTACGAGACAAACTCATGTCAATATGAGTAGGAGTCACCTGTGGGTCAAGCCACAGGCTTCCTTTTCTAAACTAACCCAGCCAGATTCTCACAGCATGCCAAGAGCTGCACTCTGACGCCTGCCAGATTCTAACGCCCAGAGTATTTTTTTAAACCCAGTACAGGTTTTTGTACTTTAGTGCAGGGAATTATATTTAGCCAATGGATTGTGAATTGGTGCACAAAATGATCCCATTTCCCCCAACTTCATTGTGTTCCTGCAGAGAATCATAGAATCATACAGTGTGGAAACAGGCCCTTCGGCCCAACATGCCCACCTCGACCAACATGCCCCATCAACACCAGTCCCACTTACCTGCGTTTGGCCCATATCACACTAAGCCTGTCCTATCCATGTACCTGCCTAAATGTTTCTTATGTGTAGGAAGGAACTGCAGATGCTGGTTTAAACCGAAAATGCTGGAGTAACTCAATGGGTCAGGCAGCATCTCTGGAGAAGATGGGAGGTGACGTTTCAGGTCAGGACCCTTCCTCAGACTGATTGTAGTAGGGGGTGACTAAAACATCACCTATCGATATTCCCCAGAGATGCTGCCTGAACGCTGAGTTACACCCATGCTTTGTGTCTTTTTTAATTTCAGACTGACTGTGGATATATTTGGGAATATTTGGGGTTGTATGTTAGGCTGGACAGAGGCAATAAATCAGCCAAAGGAGCAACTGTGTGTCTGCAAACAAACAGCCAACACTTTACCACACCCAGAAACCATGTAGTCTGCTCATGGGCTGAATTGTTTTCTCAGAAGTAATTAAGCGAGCCCTGCGAGACAAGATGAATGGGTGCAGATCATGCTAAATCATTCATACTGTTCAGACGGGGCAGGAATTGAACGTTGCTGTGTAATCCTGCAGTGCAGTGAGTCGTAGAGGCCTGGTTATTATTCTCCAATGTTTACTTCAGAGCTGCTCGACCAGCGAGGTTTATAGCTGTGTTGAATCTCGCCTGCTGTACTCCAGCCAAACTGATCCCCTGTCTTTTATTTCCTGTGTATTCTCCGACTATGACCTTTCGAATGACTTCAGAGCTCGGCATTATCCTCCCTCAGCTGCCTGCAGTGTTACAGCCCCTCTTCACGCTGAGACCAGCTGTTATTTGCGCAGACCTCTTCCCCCTGCTAACATCAACACCCCTGTTGCCAACACATTGGAACTAATTGTTGCACCAGCAATTTCTGCACAGTTTGCCGGATCTGCCATTCTGCGCTGATTCTGTAAACAACCTGCCCGTTGTATGATGGAATTTTAAAAACAAATAGCTTCGAAAATGAAAATATGTTTTTTTACGTTTAGGTTTAGTTTTATTAATGTCATGTGTACAGTGAAAAGCTTTGCGTTGTGTGCTATCCAAACAGATTAGATAATACCACACATAAATACAATGAGTTTGGCTCGTTTGTATTTATGTATCGTATATCTGATCTGATGATCTAATTGTACAGTGTGCAAAACAAACCTTTTCACATGACAATAATAAACCTAAACTTGGAGAAAAGGAATAGGTGACGTTTCGGGTCGAGACCCTTCTTCACTCCTCTACTTTTTTCCATGAGTAGTAGCTCTACTCAATAACCAAAAATCTGTAGCCTCCTTTTGCTCTGGTATTTCATTTAATTCACATGATTAATCAATAATGTTTTATTATTAATGTTTAATGTTTTATGTATCATTCTTAACTGCCAATGCATGTCATGTTGTCACTTGCGGGCATTGCACCTAGGCAAATTCCTTGTATGTGAATACTTGGCCAATAAACTCATCCATTCATTCATTCACTCGACCCGAAACATCTCCTATTCCTTTTCTCCAGAGATGCTGCCTGACCCGCTGGGTTACTCCAGCATTTTGTGTCTGTCTTCAGTTTAAACCAGCATCTGCAGTTCTTTCCTGCACGTAAACCTAAACCTATTTGGTCAAGATCAGGTTAATCTGACAGGTAATCATCTCAGGGACTCATTGTTTACAAAACTGTTACATTTGGATACAGGTCACCTCCATTTCCATCATAAGAACAGATATTCAAAGAAGAAGGGTCCCGAACCCAAACCGTCGCCTATCCATGTCCTCCAGAGATGCTGCCTAACATCTGGGATTCACTATTGCATTTGATGAACTGCTTTAGTTTAGTTTAGAGATACCATGTGGTAACAGGCCCTTCAGCCCATCGAGTCCACGCTGACCATTGATCGGCCGTACATTAGTTTTGTTGTCCCACTTTCGCATCCGACACACGAGAGACAATTTACAGAGGCCGATTAACTTACAAACCTGCGCGTCTTTGGAATGTGGGAGGAAACTGAAGCACCCTTCGGCCCACCGAGTCCACGCTGACTATCGATTGCCCCGTACACTGGCCACTATCCCTCGAAATAATTTACAATTTACAGAAGCTAATTAATCTACAAACCTGCATGTTTTTGAAGTGTGGGAGTAAAGTGGAACACCCGGAGAAAACCCACACGCTCACACGGAGAAAGTACAATCCCCATACAGACAGCACCCGTAGTCAGGGTCGAACCCGGGTCTCTGGCGCTGTGAGGCAGCAGCTCTCCCACTGTGCCACTCAACCAGAATACGGATTTTAATCAGAATATTTTTCTAGCTTGTAATATAGAGTTGTTAAATGGACAATATTAGAAGCCAGTGAATATTCCCACTGTTGAGTTCAAGTACTGGAAGATGGAAGCTTGGCTTTGTGACTTGCATTTTAATTGACCCCTTCTCTCTCTTCTAGTATTTACCAGATGGTTCTGCACCAGATGCATATGTAAAGATCTATCTCCTACCAGATGCAGAGCGGGTGACCAAAAGGAAAACAAACGTGGTGCCAAAAAACAGCAATCCAACGTTTAATCAGATTGTAAGTACTCTGCAGATAATTCTTTGTGACGTATTAGGGTAGAAGCAGGAAAATAAGAAGTAGGCCACTCGGCCCATCACTATGCACTACCATTCAACATGCACTACCATTCAATAGTATTGCGTACAGTTTTGGTCTCCTAATCTGAGGAAAGACATTCTTGCCATAGAGGGAGTACAGAGAAGATTCACCAGACTGATTCCTGGGATGTCAGGACTTTCATATGAAGAAAGACTGGATAGACTCGGCTTGTACTCGCTAGAATTTAGAAGATTGAAGGGGGATCTTATAGAAACTTACAAAATTCTTAAGGGGTTGGATAGGCTAGATGCAAGAAGATTGTTCCCGATGTTGGGGAAGTCCAGAACAAGGGGTCACAGTTTAAGGATAAGGGGGAAATCTTTTAGGACCGAGATGAGAAAAACATTTTTCACACAGAGAGTGGTGAATCTCTGGAATTCTCTGCCACAGAAGGCAGGTACAGGATACTGAGTTGGATGATCAGCCATGATCGTATTGAATGGCGGTGCAGGCTCGAAGGGCCGAATGGCCTACTCCTGCACCTATTTTCTATGTTTCTATGTATAATATGATAATCTTAGGACCATATACCTGTTCATTCCCCACATCTGGGGACCCTGGTTTGATCCTGATCTTGATCAGAGACCCTGGTTTGATCTTGACCATGGGTACTGTTTGTGTGGAGTTTGCACGTTTTCCCTGTGACCACATAAGTTTCCACTGGTTCCTCCTACACTCCAAAGACATGCAGGTTTGTAGGTTAATTGGCCCCTAGTGTGTAGGATAGAGTTAGAGTACAGGTGACCGCTGGTCGGCGTGGACTCGGCGGGCCAAAGGGCCAGTTTACATGCTGTATCTCTAAACTGAAACTAAACTAAGGCATCTTGAAACCTTAGGAGGAGAAGGCAGGAGAATGGGTTTGAGATAGATCAGCCATGATTGAATGGTGGAGTAGACTTGATGGGTGGATGGCCTAATTCTGCTCCTATCATTTATGAACATAATTGCAGCAAAATGTGGAGGTCTAATTATTGGAGGCTGTGATGATTTATGAGGGAATGTGTAGTCTGATATAATGGAAAGAGTGTGATTTTCATTTGTTGGGTCTTTAACACTGGGGTGCTTCCTCTCAGCTCTGAGCTGCGTCAGAGGTGGACTCAGCTCAGAGTATAGAGTCACGCCTATAGTGATGTGGGTCTGACTCCAGCACTTGCTACTGAAGGATCTTCTACAAGGAACGCGGGGTTGCAGAATCACCCGAACTGTGCCGCACCATAAGGGCATGTCACAGGTGATAGGAGTAGAATTAGGCCATTCGTCCCATCAAGTCTACTCTGCCATTCAATCATGGCTGATCTATCTCTCCCTCCTAACCCCATTCTCCTACCTTCTCCCCATAACCCCTGACACCCGTACTATTCACCAGGGCCGAGTATTAATGAAGATAACATAGAACATGGAACATTACTGCAAAAGAACAGACCCATCGGCCCACAATATCTGTGCTGGACATAATGCCAAGACCATCTCTTATCTACCTGCACATGATCCATATTCCTCTGTTCCCTGTGTATCCATAAGCCATTTCAAAAGCCTCTTAAATGCCACTATCATAACTGCCTCCACCACCAACCCCCGCAGTGCGTTCCAGGCAGTTTTAAAACAGTGTAGGAAGGAACTGCAGATGCTGGTTCACATTGAAAATAAACACAAATTGCTGGAGTGACTCAGCGGGACAGGCAGCATCTCTGGAGAGAAGGAATGGGTGACGTTTTCGGGTCGAGACCCTTCTTCAGACAAGAGTCTTGACCCGAAACACCTCCCATTCTCCCAAGGACCGCGTGGGTTTTCTCCGAATCCTCCGTTTTCCTCCCACACTCCAAAGACGTGCAGGTTTGTAGGCTTTGGTAAAATTGTAAAAATGCCACTAGTGTGTGTAGGACCATGTTAATGTGCGGGGAACGCAGTTCGGTGCGGATTCAGTAGTCTGAGGGCCTGTTTCCGTGCTAAATTAACCACGCCGAACTGAACTGAACTAAACCTCCTAATCCAGGCATCATTCTGGTAAATCTTTGGAGGAAACTATCTGGAGAACAACTGACTTAGAAGAATACCCATTGTGTTAAAGCATTGAAGCTCCCTCTGATATGCTATTAACACTTAGCATCATGTTGGAGGCCGGCAGAGGTATTAAAGATCATTTAAATCCAGTTCTCCTGGACCTAATGATCAATCTTCACTGATAAATAACAAAACAAAAGTGCCATGGAAGAGTTACAAAATTATACGATAGATTTTAAAAATTATCCTTAAAGACATAATTCTGAAATTGCTCAAATTACAACGATCAGTCAGATTATTCCATACTCCCCCGTGTATAACTATTTTTAGTACACTTGGCTGCCATTCTAGACAATTACATTGTACACAGTGTGAATCTCAAAGTCCTCGGAGTTCATGAGTAAAATTAATAAATCTCTTGTAAGTCGTTTTTATGGACTGGGGCAGGAGATCAGCCGCGCGGCTACGAAATGGGTTTAGCATTTGCAGCCGGAGTTTATTGGATTACCGGCTCAGCAAATTTGGATCGGCCAAATTGGCTGGAGGGGATTGTAGCAGTACTGCTCCGTAGACTCAGCAAAGCTGCCAACTGCAGGTGCCTCGCAAGCCTATAAACCCCTCTCGTTTTGTGACTGGTTTTCCATACACCAATTCTGCCAAACAAGTGAAGTCATTTTGAGGTGGATACAAGGAACTGCAGATGCTGGTTAATACACAAAAGGACGCAGAGTGCTGGAGTAACTCAGCGGGTCAGGCAGCATCTCTGGAGAACATGGATTGGCGATGTTTCGGGTTGGGGCTCTTCTTCAGACTGAAAGTTGGGAGGAGGGAACTAGAGGTACAAAAAGGCCAGAACAAAGTAGGGCTGGCAACAGATTACCAAGGAAGAGTGGAGCCTTGGCTATGTCCTAAAGTCATTTTGAGTATATTTTAGTACCTTAAAGACTACTACTACCAGTAGAAGTCCAACACGTTACAAAGTTGGAGAAAACTTTTCTGATCACCTGAGTGTGGCTAGGTTCTTGCTCATGCTGCTTATCCAAGTAACATCCCTCATTTCCCCATGTATCCCCCTTGTCCTCTCCCCCTGTCCACCTATAACCCTTGCCCCAGCTTTACATTTCACTCCTCCTCGTCTCTCCATATCTGTCACAAGGAGATGCAGATGCTGGAATCTCGAGCAAAACACAAAGTGCTGGAGGAACTCAGTGGGTCAGGCAGCATCTGTGCTGGGAAATGTACAGGTGACGTTTGGGTTGGGATCCTTCTTTGGATTTATGGAGTAGGCGGAGAAGGCTGGAAAAGAGAGGTGGGGGTGGGACAAAGCCTTGTGACTGATAGGTGGGATACAGGTGAGGGGAGGGAGTGGTGGGGGGGAGGGGGGGTGACAGTCAGATTGGTGCAGTAGAGTACCTGGTGTGAGAAGAAACAAAGGCAGTGTTACATGGCCTCAAGTTTGTGACGGATAGACAAAGGTCAGGTCGATTTGGACAAGTACATGGATAGGAAAGATCTGTGCACTCAGAAGGTGGTGGGTATATGGAACGAGCTGCTAGAGGAGATAGTTGAGGCAGGTTACCAGAACAGCATTTAAAAGACACTTGGACAGGTACATGGATAGGAAATGTTGAGAGGGATATGGACCAAATGCAGACTAATGGGACTAGCTTGGGTAGGGCATCTTGGTCGGCATGGACGAGTTGGGCTGATGGGCCTGTTTCCATGCTGTTTGCCTCTATCATTCCAATCCTCTCAGCTCCTATGCTGCTCCTCAGCTTGTGACTTAATGGGGAAGGAAACCAAATGAAACAAGTCGTCAAGTTAAGGCAACTTTATTTGTCACGAGTTGTGCAGTGAAATGAAGGTGGCAATGCCTGCGGATTGTGCAAAAAATACAGAACAGAATAGAACAGAATCAGTATTTACATGTTAGAAAATATTTTTTTACAAAAAACACAACACAACAGTAAATGAGTACAGTAAATTAGTCCCTGGTGAGATAAGAGTTCACAGTCCTGATGGCCTGTGGGAAGAAACTCCGTCTCATCCTCTCTGCTTGTCACAGCATGACAGCGGAGGCGTTTGCCTGACCGTACCAGCTGGAACAGACCGTTGCTGGGATGGTAGGGGTCCCCCATAATGTTGCTGGCTCTGGATCTGCACCTCCTGGTGTATAGGTCCTGCAGGGGGGTGAGTGGAGTTCCCATAGTGCGTCCAGCCTCTACTCTCTGCAGAGCCTTCCTGTCCAGAGCAGTGGGTAATGTCAGGATGCTACAGCTGTTTTCCCGTTTTCAAGCTTAGTTTTCTACTGAATATATCTGGAGGAATCAATTGATGTTCTGGATACAATTAGCATGCACAAACTAGCCCGTTATAGATGGCATGCATTTCTTCTAGTTGGATACACTATTGCATTGTTTAGTTTAGTTTAGTTTCGAGATAAAACGTGGAAACAGGCCCTTTGGCCCACCTAGTCTGCACCGACCAGTGATCCCCGCACACTCCTCCTATCCTACACGCACTCGATTTCATCCCACACTCCAAAGACGTACAGGTTTGTAGGTTAATTGGCTTGATGTAATTGTAAATTGTCCCTAGTGTGTCGGGTAGTGTAAATGTGCGCCGATCGTTGGTCAGCGTGGACTTGGTGGGCCTGTTTCCGCGCTGTATCTCTAAAACTAAAAACTAAAACTACTCAATGATCAGCAAGTTCCTAAACCCGGCTCATGCAGAAAGTATAATCAGGGCTGAGGGTTCTGTCCGGATGTGTGGGGACCCTTCAGCTTGATTCCAGGGTTGGGCACAAAATGTCATTTGACCACCCCCTCCCCCCCCCCCCTTACCTGTACCCACCTATCACGTGCCAAGGTTTCTCCCACCCCACCCTTTTCCCAGCTTTCTCCCCTTTGCTAAAATCAATCTGAAGACCGCAAGACCATACGACATAGGAACATAATTAGGCCATTCGGCCCGTCGGGTTGCTCCACCATATGATCATGGATGACCCATTTTCCCTCTCAACCCCATTCTCCTGCCTTCTCCCCAGGACCTTTGACGCCCTTGCTAATGAGGGAAGGGTCCTGAGCCGCTGGGTTCCTCCAGCATTTTGGGTGTTGCTCAAGGCTCCAGCTGGTGTCTCCAACTCGAAACACCTTTAAAGCAGGTGAACAAAGCAAATTACTTCTTCAGGCAAGAACTCGCGCTGAGCTAAGACATCTGGAAGATTTAGATATGAGTGGGATTGGACCGTAATGGCACATGTCATCTTTACCGTTTACAGCTGGAGTACGTTGGGATTACAGACCTAGCAAACCGAGTCATCCAGCTGAGTGTGTGGTGCAGGCAGACTCTACTGGGAGCTGTGAATATTCCCCTCTGGGAGGTAACGTTGGAGCAGGAGAGGTGGTACAGACTGGGCAATTCCTTCGTCTGATTGTACCCTTGCAGGAAGAGCATAAGGTGAGCACAGGCCCTACACAGGCAGGGCTTCCTTCCATAAGGTAGGGTACTGTCAGATTCACCTCTATCCCAATGCAGGCACTGGACTTTATCTGTGGAACTGGTGAGCTACATGCTGAGAACTGCACGCAGACCCCCATCACCACCATTGATACCATCTACACTTCACGCTGCCTCGGAAAAGCAGTCAACGTAATCAAAGACTTGTCCCACCCTGGTCATTCCTTCTTCGCCCTGCTCCCATCTGGCAGAAGGCACAGAAGCATGAAACGTGCACCACCAGAGGAGCAGCTTCTCCCCCTCTGTTATCAGGCTTCTGACAGCACCCTGCCTTCCATAAGCTGGGGCACTGTCCGATTCACCTCTACCCCATTGAGGGCTTTGGACTTTGTCCCTGGAACTGGAGCAGTACAATGCTGAGAACTATATTCTGCACTCTGTATCTTCCCCTTTGCTCTACCTATTGTACTTGAGTTTGACTTGATTGTATTTATGTATAGTATTATCTGATCTGTTTGGACAGAGTGCAAAACCAAGCTTTTTACTGTACCTCAGCACACGTGGCAGTAATGAACTTAAACCGTAACCTGTATTGAAAGTCTGCTAACGACAGATACTCTATTACTCTATTTGATTGTTTGTTAGTGATTGCAAACTTAGACGATATAAGCTGCCAATTCAATATAAATGTTGCGTATCAGCTGTGCAGGTGTTAGCAGATCTAACATTTAATTTGTGATTTTGTATGAAGCTGAATATAAAGGTTTGCTTAACTACCGATCTTCAAGTGAGATTTTCAAAGAGGTAAAGAATTCACCATAACTTTTTTCAAACCACTGAAAGCTGTAAGGTTTGAAGTAAATTGACACAGATCCATGAAAATCCTTAAACAAAGTATGTATAATAAAAGGTTCTGTGAATACTGTAAGTATACTGTGCTGCTGCATTATTTTAAATGATTTGATGGGGGAAGGGTTTAAATGTGACAGTGGTAGTTATGAGCCTGACAGCAGCTGGTATTATGTCTCCCGTGGTTCCCATTTCATTTATTTGACTTCAATGCGGATAATTTAAGGAGATATTAAATGGCTGCCAGTATGTTTAGAGATACAGCACGGAAATAAGCACTTCGGTCCACTTAGTCCAAGCTGACCATCGATCACACTAGACCATTCGACTTTTAGACTTTAGAGATACAATGTGGAAACAGGCCCTTCGGCCCACCGAGTCCATGCCAACCAGCAATCACCCGTACACCAACACTATCCCACACACCAGTGAAAATTTACAATTTTACTGAAGCCAATCAACCTACAAGCCTGTACGTCTTCGGAGTGTGGGAGGAAACCAGAGCACCCAGAGAAAACCCATGAGGTCGCAGGGATAACGTACAAACTCCGTATAGACAGTACCCATAGTCAGAATCAAACCCAGGTCTCTGGTGCTGTAAGGCAGCAGCTCTACCGCAAGGCCATCGTGCTGCCCATTGTATCATCCACTCCCTACACCTTAAATGTAATTTTACAGAGGCTAATTAACCTGTAAAGCCACAATTCTTTGGGTGTGTGATATATATAAATGATTTGGATGTAAACATAGATGGGCTGGTTTGTAGGTTTGGCGGTGACACCAAGTTGTACTATCATACAGAACGGAAACAGGTCCTTTGGCCGAACTTGCCCATACTGGCAAAACTTGCCCATACTGGCAAAACTTGCCCATACTGGCCAAAATGCCCCATCTCCATGAGTCCCACCTATCAGCGTTTTGCCCATATCCCGCTAAACTGTGACTGTCAAATTGATTTTGAAGTTCTCATGCAAGGCATGTGTTCCTCGACCTCATTCCACTGACTTTGTTTGTCCAATGCTTGACTTGTGTCCAAGAGGAGATGAGGAATGATATGAAAAACTAAATCACATTTATATGGGTTCAGTATGTTGCCTGGGCTTGTGGGCTTGAATTATAGGGAGAGGTTAGACAGCTAGGACTTTTTCTTTGTCGCGTAGAAGGCTGAGGGGTGACCTTATTGAGGTGTAATAAATCAAAACGCTTTTCCCAGGGCAGAGAGGTGAGAGGGTAGGCGAGGTGAGGCTTAAGATGAGAGGATAGAGTTTTCGGAGGGACCTCAGGGAGATTTTTTTCTTCTTCAGAGAGTAGTCTGTATCTGGAATGCCAGGAGAATCTATAGATACAAGCTATAGAAGCAGATACAATGGTGACTTTTAAGACATTTGGACATATGGAAGAATGGGAAGGGCTCAGAGGGATGTGTAATAAATGCAAGCAAATGGGACTAGATCAGTATGTCAATTAGCTTAGCATGAATGATGGGCCGAAGGGCTTGTTTCTGTGCTCGACAATTCTATGACTCCTTGATAATCCCAGGAAACCTCAAAGGAGATTTATGGCCAATGAAGAGTTCTTGAGGTGTGCTTTCTGTTGCTGTTTTCATTTTGATCTGATCACACTCTGATCCGTTCTCTAGGAAGATGTCAACCTGTCAGCGTCAGCCCAAGTCATGATCACTTTCCCTATAATAAAACCAAGATCTGAGCACTGCTGGGGCAGAGGTAATTGGAGCCTTCAAATCGGTGTAGGGCACTGATGCATTAACACCAGTCTGCAAAGCTGAAGGCTTCCTCTTATTCTCCCAGATTCAGGAGGATAACTGCTACTTTGCGTTGCATTCTGACATAGCCTCTTGAGATGTGATTTTATAGCTTACGCCAATAAAATATCAGATAAAATAGAGTGGATCATATCTTACGGTGATTGGAGATATAGTTGTCTGCCTGTGTTGTGAGCTTGAGATAATGCACTGAGCTATAAAACTTCTTCCATTCCCACCTACAGTTCAATTCCCCATTGAAAAATTCCTCCATGTCTTCCTAATTTCCCTTAATTTGCAAAGGCGGTCGAATGAGCAGGTTAGATTTACAAAAGAAAGCCCACTGTCACGTTGCATCGCAGCTTGGTTTGGGAACAGCTCTGGCAAAGACCCCAAGAAATTGCAGAGTGTTGTGGATGTTGCCCAGTCCATCACATTGATCCTCACCATTGACTCCATCTACACTTCACGCTGCCTTGGAAAAGCAGCCAACAAAATCAAAGACTTCTCCCACCCAGGTCATTCCTTCTTCTTCCTGCTCCCGTCCGGCAGAAGGTACAGGAGCTTGAAAGTGCGTACCACCGGACTCCAGAATAGCTTCTTCCCCTCTGTTATAGGGTCCTTCGATAAACATACTGCCCGATTCACCTCTATCCCATTGTGAACTTAGTCTATGGAACTGATGTACTACAAATGCTGAGAACTATATTCTGCACTCAGTATCTTCCCCTTTGCTCTACTGTAACTCGGTACATGTGACACCAAACCTGACTTTTTTCACACAATGGGTAGTGGGTGTATGGAACAAGGTGCCAGAGGAGGTAGTTGAGGCAGAGACTATCCCAACATTTAAGAAGCAGTCAGACAGGTACATGGATGGGACAGGTTTGGAGGGATATGGTTCCAGACTGGTTCCACCAAGATGCAGAACAGAACGCCACAGGACATCCTTTTTCCCTGTTGCACATCCCCAAACTTTCCACTCGACATGTTTCATGTATCTTGTGTTTTATGACTGTTGGCAGATCAATTTCCCTCCTGGGATAAATAAAATTCTATCATATCCTATCGACCAAATGCTGGCAGGTGGGACTAGAGTAGCTGGGACATGTTGGCTGGTGTGGGCAAGTTGGGCCAAAGTGCCTGTTTCCACGCTGTATCACTCTGACTTTAGTCTTTAAAAGGCAGTATTTCAGCAGCGTTTTTCTTTGCTAGTACTAGAAGGCATAGGTTTAAGGTGAGAGGGGAGTGATTTATGAGGGACCTCGGGGACAGCATATTTTATACACAGAGGATAATCCGTATCTGGAATGAGCTGCCAGAGGAAGTTGTGGAAAGGTGAAAAGGCAGTGGTGGTGGATGCAAAGAAGGCTGGCAATCCATGAAACATGTTGACACTATGAATAAAGCCACAAAATTGGAAACAAGCATAAATAAACTTCTGTAAACCAAAGTAATGTTCAATCGTTCTGCAGCCAAGCTAAAATGTCAGGGTGGAAGTGCATTGTAAAATGGACACTGAACGTCAAACATCAAGAGAGAATTGAGTCATTAAATGAGGACGTGGAATTGGGTTGGGACATTCCCCGTCGGAACTGAATGTTGACGTGCGGAATGACTTAAATAAAACATAAGAGGAAGAGATTTACAGGGGACGTCAAATTCACACATCAACAAGGATAAGCAAAATCATTGAGAAAGCCCGACTTGAGCCAAGTTGAGAATAAAGGTCAGTTAAATGTGGATAGCTATATCAACCTGCATAGAAAAGAACTGCAGATGCTGGTTTAAAAACAGTTTTTATCCACGAGTAGTTGCTCTACTCAACAGCCAAAAATCTGTAGCCTCCCTTTGATCTGCTATTTTGTTGGTTCACATGCTTGATCAATGGTGTTTTATCAATAATGTTTTATTATTATTAATGTTTAGTGTTTTCTGAGTCATTCGTAACTGTCACTGTATGTCATGTTGTTACTTGTGGGCGGAGCACCAAGGCAAATTCCTTGTATGTGAATACTTGGCCAATAAACTTACTTACTTACTTACCAAAGATAGATACAAAGTGCTGGAGTAACTCAGCGGGTCAGGCAGCATCTCTGGAGAAAGAGGATGGGTGACTTTTCAGGTCGGGACCCTTCTTCCAACTCATTAACCTATCATCTGCCAGGCTTTGTCCCACCCCGTCCTCTCTTCCAGGTTTCACTCCCATAACTCCTACAATCAGTCCGAAATAGTGTCCTGACCTGAAACGTCACCTATCCATGTTCTCCAGTGATACTGCCTGAACCGATGAGTTACTCCAGCACTTTGAGTCTTTTATTAGAAATAAAGCCCATCTGTTTACATAATAAGTAGCCAGACTCAGGAAGATAACACTGCCAGCTTTGACCTACCTTTCATTATGTAGATTTCTAAAAAGCAAAGAGTTAAAAAAAAATGTTGAATTAATTTTAAATATTTCATAAGCGGTTGATGCCAGCAGTCGGAAGTGCTTTTTGTTAAAAATACTCCAAAAAAGCTTAATATATAATTTGGAAGATTTTGCTGATGCACAATATGCTTTGGTGTGTTGAAGTGAACAGAATAATAACCTGTCCTCCCCTTCCACCCCTTCCCCCCACCTGGGCTGACATCTATTTCTCCCCTTCCTCTCCCCCTCCACCCACATTCCTTCCTCTGGTTTCACAATTCGCTACTCTTCAATCCTTTTGTCTCACAGCTTCAGTTTTAATCTCTGGCCTTCATTCCAACCATCTGCCTATCAACCCCCCGTCTCGCCTGTGTCCACCTATCGCCTGCCACACTTTGTCCTGACCCTCATCTCTCCCAGCTTTCTCCCTCACACCACCCCCCCACAATCTGAGGAAGGGTCTCGACCATAAACATCACCTATCCAACTTCTCCAGGGACGTTGGCGGATCTGCTGTTACTCCAGTACTTGTGTCCTTTTCTTTTTGCAAATTAGCATCTGCAGTTCCTTGTTTCCGAAATTTTAAAAAGTATGTATTAGATTAGCTATCAAGGAATTATCTCAGTCTGATGTCTGAATCAATTATACTGATTGGAAGAGATGAGTCAGTTGGGTAGATTGAAAAACTGAAGTTAAAACATATCAGGGCAGATAATTAATAGCACACTTTTTTTTTAAATAATAAATTATTCACAATTCACAAACAATTCTGTAGATGGTTTATGCATGCAACCTATAATGTAGCTACCTCATCACCACTAACCACGCCCCATCATATTTGTATAACTGTAGTATCCTCCCTTTGTTCCTCCCACTAGGTCCCTTAAGGAGTAGAAGTCCAAGCAAGTAGTTGAACTGTGGGCTAAGAAGTTAAAGATAGTATAACATTTAAGGAGAAGGTTTATAATCTTAAACCACAAGAGCAATCAACTTTGGATTTTAGAAGCCAGCAACGTACGATGAAAGAGTAAAGATGAAATGAGAATAAGCTACCAGGAAATTGTAAAATCTTAAATGGAAAAAGATTGAGGATGTTAAAGTGGGAGCCTTGCAATGACATGAAATATCTCTGGAAGGGATAAAGAAATGACAGAGCAGAGGCATGGAAATACATTGAAGGCACAAACATTTTAAAATTCAGGGTGGCACAGTGGCACAGCAGTAGAGTTGCTACCAGTGACCCGGGTTCAACCCTGACTACAGGTGCTGTCTACATGGAGTTTGTACGTTCTCCCTGTGACCGTGTTTCCGGTTTCCACCCGCACTCCGAGGGCGCACAGATTTGTAGGTTAATTGGTTCCGGTAAATTGTCATTTGTCCCGAGTGTGTAGGGTAGTGTTAGTTCACGGGCATTGCTGGTCGGCACAGACGCGGTGGGCCTCAAGGACCTTTTTTCCGTGCCGTATCTCTAAAGTCTAAAGTCTACGTTTGGAGAAGAAGTAACAGTGGAAAAATTAATGGCATTAGGAACAAACTAATTAGTCATACAACGTGGAGACAGGCCCTTCAGCCCAACTTGCCCACACCTACCAACATGCCCCATCTGTACTAGTGCCCTCGGCCCATATCCCTTTAAACCTTAATGTAGTAAATACGAATGGTAAAAATCAATGAGTATTTCTCCTCTGTATTTACCGAGGAGAAAGACAGTAGGACGGAAGAACTTGGGGCAGTCAATGGAAGTGTCTTGAGAGCAGTCAGTGTTACTGTCGAAGAAGTACTGAAGGTACTATCATGTATGAAGGTAGACAAATCTCCAGGGCCTGATCAGATACACCTGAGGACATTGTGGGAAACTAGAGAGGAAATTGCGGGAGCCCTGGTTGAAATTTACGAGTTGTCCTTAAATACAGCAGAGATGCCAGAAGACTGGAGGGTGGCAGATGTTGTGCCTCTATTCAAGAAGGGCTGCAGGGAAAATGCTGGGAACTATAAACCGGTGAGCTTAACATCTGTAGTTGGAATGTTACCAGAGAATATTCTGAGAGATAGGTTTATACAGGCATTTGGATGGGCAAGGGCCGATTAGAGATAGTCGGCATGGGTTTGTATGTGGAAGGTCGTGTCTCACAAATCTTATTGAGTTTTTCGAAGACGTGACCAAAACGGTCGATGAGGGCAGAGCTGTAGATGTTGTATACATGGATTTCAGTAAGGCGTTCGACAAGGTTCCACATGGTAGGCTGCTCTGGAAGGTTAGATCGCATGGGAACCAAGGAGAGATAGCTGAATGGCTTGGCCATGAAGCCAATAGCAAATTGGTTCGGTGTTGGGCCCATTATTGTTTGTCATCTACATTAATGATTTGGATGAGAACATACAGGGCAAGATTAGCAAGTTTACTGATGATACAAAAGTGGGTGGTTTTGCAGATTGTGAAGATGGTTGTGAAAGATTGCAGCAGGATCTGGATCGATTGGCCAGGTGGGCTGAGGAATGGTTGATGGGATTTCATACAGAGAAATGTGAGGTGTTGCATTTTGGGACATCTAACAAGGGAAGAACCTTCACAGTGAATGGTGGGCCTCTGGGGAGTGTTGAAGAGCAGAGGGATCTAGGAGTGCAGGTGCATGGTTCCCTTGGTCAAGTCGTAGGTAGATAAGGTGGTCAAATGGTTTTTGGCACATCGGCCTTCATCAGTCAGGGTATTGAGTATGGAACTGACTTCATCCACTTCACCACCAACTTCCAACTGACTTCATCCACTTCACCACCAACTTCCATCCGGCACTCCAATACACCTGGACGATTTCCGACACTTCCCTACCATTCCTTGACCTCACCATCTCCATCGCAGGGGACAGACTCCTGACCGACATACATTACAAACCCACTGACTCACATGGCTATCTGGACTACACGTCTTCCCACCCTGCCCCCTGTAAAGACTCCATCCCCTACTCCCAATTCCTCCGCCTACGCCGCATCTGTTCCCAGGATGAGACATTTCATACCAGGGCATCGGAAATGTCCTCGTTCTTCAGGGAACGGGGATTCCCCTCCGCCACCATAGATGAGGCTCACACCAGGGTCTCATCCATACCCCGTAACACTGCTCTCTCTCCCCATCCCCGCACACGCAACAAGGGCAGTCCCTCTGGTCCTCACCTTTCACCCCACCAGCCGGCAAATACAACACATAATCCTCCGCCATTTCCGCCACCTCCAACGTGACCCCACCACTCGCCACATCTTCCCATCTCCCCCCATGTCTGCCTTCCGCAAAGACCGCTCCCTCCGCAACTCCCTCGTCAATTCTTCCCTTCCCTCCCGCACCACCCCCTCCCCGGGCACTTTCCGTTGCAACCGCAAGAAATGCAACACCTGTCCCTTCACCTCCCCCCTCGACTCCATTCAAGGTCCCAAGCAGTCGTTCCAGGTGCGACAAAGGTTCACCTGTATCTCCTCCAACCTCATCTACTGCATCCGCTGCTCTAGATGTCAGCTGATTTACATCGGTGAGACCAAGCGTAGGTTGGGCGACCGTTTCGCCGAACACCTCCGCTCAGTCCACAATAACCTACCTGACCTCCCGGTGGCTCAGCACTTCAACTCCCCCTCCCATTCCCAATCCGACCTCTCTGTCCTGGGTCTCCTCCATTGCCAGAGTGAGCAACAGCGGAAATTGGAGGAACAGCACCTCATATTCCGTCTGGGGTCCTTGCGTCCTTATGGCATCAACATTGAATTCCCCCAATTTGGCTAGCCTGTGCTGTCTCCCCCCCTTCCTTCACCCTCTAGCTGTCTCCTCCCACACTCCCATCCGCCCGCCCTCGGGCTCCTCCTCCTCCTCCCTTTTTCCTTCTTTCTTTCCCCACCCCCCATCAGTCTGAAGAAGGGTTTCGGCCCGAAACGTCGCCTATTTCCTTCGCTCCATAGATGCTGCTGCACCCGCTGAGTTTCCCCAGCAATTTTGTGTACCTATTGAGTATGGAAGTTGGGAGGTCATGTTACAGTTGTATAAGATGTTGGTGAGACCGAATTTAGAGTAGTGTGTTCAGTTCATGGGCACCATGTTACAGTATAGAAGATATAATGTCAAGCTTGAAAAGGTTCAGAGAAGATTTACGAGGATGTTGTCAGGACTAGAGGGTCTGAGTTATAGAGAGAGGATGAGTAGTCAGGGTCTCTATTCCTTGGAGCGCAGGACGATGAGGGGTGATCTTATAGAGATGTATAAAATCATGAGAGGAATAAATCGGGTAGATGCACAAAATTTCTTGCCCGGAGTGGGGGAATCTAGACCAGAGGACATAGGTACTTGCTGAAGGAGAAAAGATTTAATAGGAATCTGAGAGGTATCTTTTTCACACAAAGGGTGGTGGATGTATGGAACAAGTTGCCAGAGGAAGCAGTTGAGGATGGGACTATCCCAACATTTAAGAAACATTTAGATAGGTATATAGATAGGACAGGTTTGGAGGGATATGGACCAAACGCAGGCAGGTGGGACTAGTGTAGCTGGGACATGTTGGCCGTGTGGGCAAGTTGCATAGGTGATGTATTTGGTAGAGTCCCTTCTTCAGGCTAGAGTTTAGAGTCTAAATTAGAGTTTAGTGTCACATCCGTTTTCCTCCACAGATGCTGCCTGACCTGATGAGTTCCCCCAGCACAGATGCTGATTTAAATCGAAGGTAGACACAAAATGCTGGAGTAACTCAGCGGGACAGGCAGCATCTCTGGAGGGAAGG
Organism: Amblyraja radiata; assembly: GCF_010909765.2. Classification (NCBI taxonomy): domain Eukaryota; kingdom Metazoa; phylum Chordata; class Chondrichthyes; order Rajiformes; family Rajidae; genus Amblyraja; species Amblyraja radiata. The sequence continues at coordinate 11,143,859 of NC_045976.1, read as the reverse complement.
AATGAGTTACGTTTCGGGTCGAGACCCTTTTTCAGACTGATCAGACAGACGTAGAACTAGTGTGAATGGGTGATCGATGTTCGGCGTTGACTCAGTGGGCCGAAGGGCCTGTTTCCAAGCTGTATTAGAATCATCGAGTCACACTGCATGGAAACAGGCCCTTTGCCCAATTTGCCCATGCTGACCAACGTGCCTCATCTAAAATAGTCCTACCTGCCTGCTTTTGGCCCATATCCCTCTAAACCTACCCTATCCATGTACCAGTCAATCTCGCTGTATTCCAAACAAAACTAAACTAAACTTGATCAGCCATTAATATGTCGAGGCCCTCCTGCCCACAGTGATATGCCGGTTAATTGTATAACAATCCTCGCAGAAGATATTCATCTTTACAGTCATACTAATACAACACGATATCTGAGAGCTATAATAAACTAAGGATGACAGATTCTGGAGTTGTGAACTGTATTTTGATACAAAATCTGAAAATGGCATGCACAAATGAGAAACAACCCTCTTCTTCGTGAAGAAAAGGCTCTACGCATACCAAACGTACACAAAAAGAATCGCTGGAGACAGGCTTTGACCATCGGAGCTTAGCAGCGGGACAACTCGATAACCTAGGAGAGAAGCATCGAGCAAAAGTTAGGATAGAGATTGACCTATTAGGCAAAATGAAAATTAAACAATGCTCTTAAATATACTGTACTGTAGGTTTCACGTTCTGTTTGTCTGCTGTGAATTTGAACTTGCTGTACTGCTCTCTTGCTGAAAACTAGGCCACCGCATTTCATATGCCTCATAGAGGTCGTGTTACAAGCGTCGTGTCAAATAAATGTATAAATAACTGGATTGGGTCAACATCAGTTACCCCACTAGGTCTTCATGGTGGTGTGTGTATCTTGACTGGATCTCCAATCTCTCATCCCAACACTCTCCCACCCTCTCCCCGCCACTCTCCCACCCTCTACCATACCATCCCCCCCTATCCTATCCTCTCCTCCCCACTCTCCCACCCTATGCCATCTTCTTCCACCCTCTCCCCCCCACACTCCCATCCTCTCTCCCACCCTCTCCCATCCCTTCCCCTCCCCCACCCTCTCCCCAACATCTCCCACCCTCTGCCACATTCTCCCACTCGGTACCACCACACCAGGAGAAGCAAGAAGAAATCTTGGCTCATGTGCTGGTCGTACTTTGTAGAGAAGAGTTGGATGTAGTTAACGAGCAGGTTAAAATCATAGGATCATAAGACATGGGAGCAGAATTAATGCTATTCGGCCCATCGAGTCTGTTCCACCATTCGATCGTGACTGACCTATCTTTCCCTCTCAACCCCATTCTCCTCCCCATATGTTCCTCACGTACATCCAGCTAAAGGGATGTTAGGGCCGAGGCAAGAAAACAAAACTGCATTAAAACTGGAGCCAAGCTTCACTTTGAGCAACTGCCTGAAGAAGGGTGCCGACCCAAAAAGCAACCTATCCATGTTCTCCACAGATGCTGCCTGACCCGCTGAGTTACTCCAGCACTCTGTGAAACGTCACCTATCCATGTTCTCCAGAGATGCTGCCTGACCTGCTGAGTTACTCCAGCACTCTGTGAAACGTCACCTATCCATGTTCTCCAGAGATGCTGCCTGACCTGCTGAGTTACTCCAGCACTCTGTGTCTTTTTTATTTTGGTAAACCAGCATCTCCAGTTCCTCGTGTCATCTCTCATCATGCATTCTTGAGTTTTATCATGGTGCCAAGTACAGTTACACCATAATTGCTGCAGCAGTAACTTGTCATAGTAATGTAATTCCTGTCAGGTAATGAGACAGATTATCCAAAATCAGTGCAGACTATTGAAACTGAGATCCTATGATCATCATAAGCCTGAAATACCCAACAAGGGTGAAATATTGTGCAAAATATTATGGGTGTCTCATTAATGCATTTTACAAATTAAAGCAGACAGCTCTCTTGTTGAAAACTAGACCACCTCATTTCACATTTACTTTCTAACCACATGTTTGCAATTCCCATTGTGCACACTGTTGTGTTCTAGTTGTCTTTCCTGTGCTGCAAAAGATTTAATGGTGTTAATGTTTCATTGTCAATACTGGGCCAAATATAAAAACAAAGAAAGGTCCCGGCCCGAAATGTCACCTATCCATGTTTTGCAGAGATGCTACAGTCCGCCACGGTGGCGCAGTGGTAGAGTTGCTGCCTTACAGCACCAGAGACCCAAGTTCAATCCTGACTATGGGTGCTGTATGTATGGAGTTTGTAAGTTCTCATGCTTGACTTTTCCCTGGGTGCTCCGGTTTCCTCCCACATTCCATCGACGTACAGGTTTGTAGGTTAATTGGCTTGGTTAAATTGTAAATTGTCCCATGTGTGTGTAGGACAGTGTTACTGTGTAGGATTCGCTGGTTGGCACCAACTCGGTGGGCTGAAGGGTCTGTTACTGTGCTTTATCTCGAAACTAAACTAAACGACCTGACCAACTGAGTTACTCCAGCACTGTGTGTCCTTCCAGTAAATCTCCTCTGCCTGTACCTGATCCATATCATTGGATGGATTTAATCCAATTTAATCCAATCCATCCAATGGGTTAGAGCTCTAGGGGCTAGTGTAATCAAGGGATATGGGCCGAAGGCAGGCATGGTTATTGATTGGGGACGATCAGCCATGATCACAATGAATGGCGGTGCTGACTCGAAGGACCGAATGGCCTCCTCCTGCACATATTTTCTATGTTTCTATGTTTCTATATCCCTCCAATGCTCGCAGAGCCATGCACCTATCTAAAAGTATCTTAAAACCCGCCATCGTATCGACTTCCACCACCACCCCCAATAATGCATTCCAGGCACCCACCACTCTGTGTAAAGAAACTTGTCCCACATAACTCCTTTAAACTTTACCCCTCTCATCTTAAAGCTCTTCCCTTGGTCTTTGACATTTGGTGACCCTGGGGGAAATGGTTCTGACTCTCTACCGAGCATTGCCTCTCATAATATGATATCAGATCTCCCCTCAGGCTGCAACACTCCAGAGAAAACAGTTCAACTTTATCCAACCTCTCTTGATAGCTGAGAATTCAGCTGGAGAGTTTAGCTAATGAAGTCCTGTTAAGCTGGATTTGAATGCCTTACAATGAATCTCAATTAGCAACAAAATGCCCAGATTAGCCAGTGATCCATTGTGCTTCATCTTTATATGAAGAATTAAGCCATAATTCCTTAATTAAATCCCTTTTAACTGTTCCCAAAATGTTGCACATTTTATTCTATGAAGAGCTAATAAATAAAAGTTAAATTTAAACTTTAGTTCTAATCTTTTACAGATTAGTTTTGCAAGAACAAAATCATGCAACACTTTGATATTTTTTAATGTTTTCAAACCATATTTCCATATGTCCTTGGAAATAGAGGTCATTTCAACATTGAGTCGACAGTGATTCATAGAGTAAACCTCTTCCTCGTGAATGTCCCGTTACGTTCAGTTCAGTTCAATTTATTGTCACGTGTACCGAGGTATGGTGAAAAGCCTTTGCTGTGTGCTAACCAGCCAGCAGAAAGACAACACATGATTACAGTCGAGCCGTCCACAATGTACAGATACGTGATAAGGGAATAACGTTTAGTGCAAGGTAAAGCCAGCAAAGTCCGATCAAAGATAGTCTGTCTCTGAGGGCCATATAATTAAAGTAAGAAATATTGCTGTCGGAGTAGAGATTTAAAAGTGTGGAGTGATTGTAATATGCGATTGTCGATTGGACAAGACCCCCCCCACATCCCCCCCAACTACCCATCCACCCATCCCCACTGACCCCCTGCCCCCGCACCCCGCACCTGACTAGAGGGGTATGGATCATGCACAGGCAGAAGAGATGTTTCATTTGGCTTCATGTTCGGCACGAACATTGTGGGTGGAAGGGCCTATTCCTGTGCTGTTCTGTTCTATGTTCTAAGACTTCCTTCTTGTCCAAACACAGATGAATGATAATCCGGACTTGTGCAGTATTACTCATTATGTATTTAGGACAAGAAGCTTTCTAATGCGCCCAGAAGCCTAATTGCACGTAAAAATAAGCTCAGGAATTTCCCTATGTGTAGAACTACTATCATTTTCCTACTGTGCCACTAATGCATCATTTCCATGTGCGGTGACCTCCTGCAATAAATTATACCATTAGAAAGTTCACGTTAAGTGCAAGTTCTGTTCTACGTGAGGAGAATTAAATACTGATAAAAAACATTTGAATAACTTAAAACTGAGGCAAATGAAGTAAAATACTTGAAGGCATCGAAGTAAAGTAATGCTAGGATAACTTGCAAAGGAGAATTAGAACAGAATAAAACATGAAGTAAAATACTGGAAAACATCAAAATAAAATTAAAAAAACAAGGATAACTTACAACAGAGAACTTAAACTGATTCAAACATAAAGTAAGATACTTGAAAACTACAAAATAATGTAAAGCCAGGAGTTACATTTTCCACAGAGTCAGTGACTCTGTTTGTATGGCTGTGATTGCTGTTTCAATCCCTCATCTAAAGCTGAGGTCCCAATGCAACAAGCACTAGCTACCTTTTAAAGCAATATGGATGGATACTCGATGGGCAAAGGATGAAAGGTTGCCAGAGGTTCTCGGGAATGCAGGGTTAAGGTTACGACCAGATAGGCTGTGGCCTCATCAAGGCAGACAGGGCTTGAGGGGCCGAGTGGTTTTCTCCTGCTCCAATGTGCATAAGACCATAAGACAAAGGAGTAAAATTGAGGCCATTCAGCTCATTGAGTCTTCTCCGCCATTCGACCATGGCTGATCTATCTTTTCTTCTCAGCCTCATTCTCCCCCGTAACCTTTGACACTCGTACTAATCAATCTCTGCTTTGAAAATACCCAATGACTTGGCCTCCATAGCTGCACGATCAACTCCACAGATTCACCACCCTTTAACTAAAGAAATTCTTCCTCGTCTCCATTATAAAGGTACGTCCTTTTATTCTCTCTGATGCCCTCTGGTCCTGGACTCTCCCTCTACTGGATACAACCTCACCAAATCCACTCTCTAACTAGGCCTTTCATTATCTGGTAGATTTCAATGAGATCCCATCCCCATCCTTCCAATTTCCAGCGAGTACAAGCCCAAATCCATCAAATGCTCCTCGTACATCAACGCAATCATCCCAGCAGAGTCTGACAGGGGCCAAACTGGGGGCTCATTGACTGGCAGTGAACACAACTTCCTCCGTGGCCAACAAAATGAATGGAAACCTCGAGCGATGTTTCTTTCTTCACGGAATTCAATTTTATTTTCTGTGTTCAGGGTTTTGCTTTCTCTGTAGTTCGTTTAACGTGAAATATTATGAATAAATCTTCCTTTCTGAAAACATTCTATGCTCCGCTGAGGATCGATATTAAATTGAGTTTAGTGCCATGAATTATGATGAACACATACTGTATATAGAATCAGAATGTTCCATACATCTTTCTACAACATCATGAATTCTTAGAGGTATCGCCAAACTTCTGCTTTCCTCATTTACTGCAGTCTCAATAACAATAATATGAAGAAGTCTCTGTTTAGTTTAGTTTAAGGATACGTGACAGGAAACAGGCCCTTTGACCCACCGAGTCTGCACCGGTCAGCGATCCTCGCACACTAAAGGACCTGTCCCACAAGCATGCAACTGCATGCGGCAAGCGTGACCTAACGTGGTCCTTTGAGCCGTACGGCCTCATGGGGGCGGTCCCACTTCGATCACCGGAGCCGTATGGAGTTGTGCGGAGCTGGTCCCGACATCGCGCGGGGCTCCGAAAAACTGACACTGTTCAAAAATTCCGCTCGGCAACGGCCTGCCGGCCCGCAGCCGCGTTGATGCCGTACGCAGCGCCTCGACGCCGTACGCACCGTCTCGACGCCGTACGCCTAGCGCGAACTTCCCGCGGACTTCGCTCGAACTTAACGTCAACTCGTACGGGATCACTCGACCTCCGTGCGGCCCCCGCTTCCGGATTGGTCGTGCTTGCCGCATGCAGTCGCATGCTCGTGGGACAGGCCCTTTACACTAACCTACACACACCAGGGACAATTTACAACGATAGCAAGCCAAATAACCAACAAACCTCTAAGTCTTTGGAGAGTGGGAGGAAAATTGAAGATCTCGGAGAATACCCATGCGGTCACAGGGAGAACGTACAAACTCCGTATAGACAGCACCCGTTGTCGGAATCGAACCCGGGTCTCTGGCGCTGTAGGCGCTGTAAGGCAGCAACTCTACCACTGCGCCACCTAACCACTGGACACAGATCTTCACAATATAGCCAATTCTGAGTAGAACCAAAAGTGCTGGTGTAACTCAGCAGGTCAGGCAGCATGTCTGGAGGATATGGACAGGTAAGGTTTGTGTCCAGACATTTCCTGATTCACTCCAGCACTCTTGTTCCCTGCAAAGATTCCAGCATCTGTATTTTTCTGTGAGCCCATCTCTGGTGAGAACAGGAACAAATGAGAATTGAAAAACAAGGAATGCACAGGCTGCAACCTTGAGCAAAACACAAACTGCTGGAGGAACTCAGCGGGTCAGGCAGCATGGGTGAAGGAAGTGGATAGGTGATGTTTCAAGTCTGGACCCTTCTTCAGAATTAATTGGGGGGTGGAAAGCCAGAATAGAGAGGTGGACGGGCTGGACACAGCCTGGTCAGTGATAGTTGGATAACATGGTCAAACAGCAGAAATGACAGATGGGAGGCAGTGAGAGAGGTTCTCCTGGAGTTGGGGGGGGGGGGGGGGGGGGGGGGAGGAGAGAGAGGGTCACAAGGGAGAGCAGTAGGAGAGAGTCTCACAGCGAGGGAGCAGTGTGAGGGTCTCACAAAAGGGGAGTTGCCTTTAACCTCTCCGACACACTCTGCTTCAATGGCTTCACCCTTCAAAGTTTCCAAAAGCTCTCTCAGAAACACAACCCACCCTGAACTCTCCACTCTTTGAATTAAGAAACTGAGAGATTCAATTCCAATTCCAATCTTCTCTCCATTCCCAACCAAACCTGCAGCCATCAACCTTCTCTATATCGTTCTCCCACTACCTCTTCCTAAAGTTCGCCACTCTGACCAACACTTAGGTCCTGAAGACACAAGAAAGGCAGGAATTTTTAGCAAAACACAAAGAGCTGGAGGAACTTTTTAAAGACATTTGGACAGGTACATGGATAGGAAAGATTTTGAGGTATATGGGCCAAACGCAGGCAGGTGGGACTAGCTTAGATGGGGCATCTAGGTCAATGTGGACAAGTTGGACTCAAGGGTCAGTTTCTGTGCTGTGTGACTCTCTGACTATAACTCAGCGAAGCTTGTAGCATCTGTGGAGGGAATGAACAGGCAAAATCTTAAATCATGGCCTTTCTTCAGACTGACAGGTGACATTTTGGTTCGCGACCCTCTTCAGACTTTGGTCCAGTTCTCTTTTCATGTTTCAATACCCATCAAATACTTTAGGATGTACACAAAATTGCTGGAGAAACTCAGCGGGTGCAGCAGCATCTATGGAGCGAAGGAAATAGGCGACGTTTTGGGCCGAAATTTGTTCTTGAACAAATACTTTAGGATGCCTTCTTTCTTAAAAAGGTGGATGTAATGGAAAATGATTTTGAATTTTGCTTGATCTTAACCATATTGCGTTAAGTTCTGCAATGATTGCAACTGACCTAATTGTCTATGCCTGAACCTTTTGGACTTCTGCCCCGACTCTTGCCGAGAGTAGGGGAATCAAGGACATAGGTTCAAGGTGAAGGGGAAAAGATTTAATAGGAATCTGAGGGGTAGCTTTTTCACACAAAGGGTGGTGGATGTGTGGAACAAGCTGCCAGAGGAGGTAGTTGAGGCTGGGACTATCCCAACGTTTAAGAAACGGTTAGACAGGTACATGGATAGGACAAGTTTGGAGGGATATGGACCAAGCGCAGGCAGGTGGGACCAGTGTAGCTGGGACATGTTGTCCCGTGTGGGCTAGTTGGGCTGAGGGGCCTGTTTCCACAATGTATCACTCTACGGCTCCATAAATAATATTTAAGATGAGAATCATTTTTCATTTTTCCACTAACAGAGCATCAAAATGTTATCAACATTCGCACTGAAGATAGGTTTTAGTTTTGAACACTGGGGGGAAACTCCCGTGACAACGTTACCTTTCCTGATGCTTGTTAATGGCAACGTGTACTGACCGAGGAAGGCATTCACACGGAGAGGGTTCATGTCTTGTACGAGGAATCGCACCAGTGCAAGTTCTGGAACTTGAACGCAAAAGACCAAACAATCATTCCACCTGGGATGACGTCCTGGAAAAGAGAAGGAAACTGTTCACACTGAGGCTACTCTGGTCTGTGTGAAGATGGGAGCATGAAGTGAGTGTCTACAGTGAAGATCTGTATCCCGCTGTTCCAGGTGTGGACTCCTATATATATATATATCGGCGAGACCAAGCGCAGGCTCAGCGATCGTTTCCCTGAACACCTCCGCTCATTCTGCTGAAACCTACATGATCTCCCAGTTGCTAAACACTTTAACCCCTCCCATTCCCATACTGACCTTTCTCCACTGTCAGAGTTGGGCCAATTCAAATTTGAGGAACAGCAACTCATATTTCACTTGGACGACTTAGAACCCAGTGGTATGAATAATGACCTCTAACTTCAAGTAACCTCTGCTTTTCCTCTCTCTCTCCATCCCTCCCCATCCTAGTTATCCGACCAGTCTGACTGTCTTGACTGTCTGTTTAAGAAAGAACTGCAGATGCTGGAAAATCGAAGGTACACAAAAATGCTGGAGAAACTCAGCGGGTGCAGCAGCATCTATGGAGCGAAGGAAATAGGCAACGTCTTGACTGTCTTCCTGATTTAATTTTACCTCTGTATGCTTCGTTGTCAGCTTCGCCTCTCTAACAATGATCTATTCTACATTTTCCTTGAACTTTGTCCCCTTTGATGTCTCATTTCCACACCTTACCCTTCCATATCTCTGTGTCTCCCTCTCCCGACTCTCAGTCTGAAGAAGGGTCTCGACCCGAAACATCACCCATACCTTCTATCCAGAGATGCTGCCTGTCCCGCTGAGGTACACCAACAGTTTGTGCCTATCTTCCGTATAAACAACTCCTACTTAGCTTTCCACAGCTATGCTTACTTGGAGACCTGACCTCTGGTGATGAATCCTGTACAAAGACTGTTCACATGCCTCTGGAATCTCACGAGCTAAGCAATTACATTCATGTCATACCACTGATGAAGTCTATCAGTAAGTCTGATTGCCAAACTTCAGGGAGAAGCAGGCATGGCTTGAATCGCTGGTTCCTGTTCTGTCCTTCTTCATTAAAGCAAATGCATCTGAATTTCACTGGGTACAAAGTCAGCACATTTTACACAACACTACTTTAAGGAGGGGAAACGCTGCTTCAGGTGATGAGCAGAGGGATGTAGAAACAAGGAGCTACAGATTCTGGTTTACAAAAAAAAAGGCAAAACGCTGGAGTAACTCAACGGGTCAGGCAGTAACCATGGAGAACTTCAATAGGTGACGTTTCAGGTCTGAAGTAGGGTCCCGACCTGAAATCAGAGGAAGAGCTCACTGATGTACACAGAGATCTTGGGGTCCAAGTTCATAACACCTTGAAAGTGGCAACACAAGTAGATAGAATGGTAAGGAAGGCATATGGTATGAATGCTTTCATAGGTCGGGGCATTGTGCATAAGTCATGATGCAGCTTTATAGGACTTTTGTTAGGTTGCATTTGGAGAATTGCATGCAGTTCTCATTGCCCCATTACAGGAGGATGTGGAGGCTTTGGGAAGGGTGCAGGGAAGGTGTACCAAAATTATGCCTGGATTAGGACTATTAGTTGCAGGGGGAGGTTGGAGAGACTTGGAGGATGCTGGAGGCTTATTCAAAGTAGATAATATTCTAAGTGGCATAGATAGGGTAGACACTTATAGCTTTTGTCCCAGGGTGGAAAAATCAAAGAATGGCTTGGCTTTGAGAGCCAAAGTTTAAAGGAGATGTGTGGGACGGGAATTTACACAGAGATTGGTGGGTGCCAGGAACGTGCTGCCAGGAATGGTTACAGCAGATACAATAGCAACGTTTAATGACTTTCAGATAGGCACACGGATAAGCAGGGAATGGATCATGCACAAGCAGATAAAAGTTGGTCTTGACATCATGTTCGGCACAGACATTGTGGGCCGAAGGGCCAGTTCCCCTACTGTACTGTTCTATGTTCCAAAGGTATATTCATTGATGAGAATACATTTTAATCTAGTTCATCGTTGGATTTGTTCATGGATAAGAGCGATAGAAATTTATTGGCAGACACCATGGAAACAGGCCCTTCAGCCCAACGTATCCATACTAACCAAAATGCCCCACCGGCCCCCTCTAAACCTTTCCTATCCATGCACCTCTCCAAGTGTCTTTTAAATTCTGTAATACCACCTGCCTCAACGACCTCCTCTGGCAGCTCATTCCATGTAACCACCACCCTCTGCATGAAAGCTGCCATCTATTTCTGTAAAATGGAATGACCAACTGCTGGGGGATCGGAGTTTAGTTTATGGTCACGTGTACTGAGGTACAGTGAAAAGCTTTTGTTTCGCACTATCCAGTCAGCGGAAAGAAAATACCAACATTACAATCGAGCCATCCACAGTGTACAGATACAGGATAAAGGGAATAACATGAATAATGTTTAGTGCAAGATAATGACGGATCTCAACACGTCAATCAGCATCTGCGAGGGGAAAGGTTTGTCAACGTTTCGGGCCGAAACCCTGTAACAGGACTGAGAGTCGGGAAGGGGGAGGGAGCCAATTTCAAGAGGAGATGGGGAGGAGTGAGAAGGGGGCTTGATGAACCGAGGAAAAGGATGAGAGGTAGCTGGAACTAGACGGGGGAGGGGGAGAGGCGGCATTGGGAGATCAAGGCAAGTGTTGAGAGATGGAGCTAGCGGACAGGGGGGAGGGCGAGTGTCACCCCCGCAGGGACGATGACCAATGGGTCACAAACGCTACTGGTGTGAATCTGATCTATAAGCACGTTGATAATGGCACCTGGGTGAGAGGGGCAAAGTTGAAAGGAGATGTGCGGAGCAAATTATTTTACCCAGAGTGTGGTGGGTGCCTGGATCACGCTGCCAGGGGTGGTGATGGAGGCATCTACAATCGTGGTGTTTAAGAGAATTTTGTCATGGATATGCAGAAAGCACCCAAGCCCATAATTGGACCTGGATCACTGGCTCTGTGAGGCAGCAGCTCAATCATCTGGGCCACTGTGCCACAAGGATATAGCAATAATGACCTTGATGTGTTAGTCCGGTAACATTCCTTACACCACATGCACTGTTCTAAGTCCCTCACCTGCTGAAGGCAAGATCTTGGATTGCTGAATGCTATTGTCCGCTTGTACTCCATGGATTTCCACTCGCACACAGGGATCAATTGATACTTTACTGTGTGTTCTGCAGACAGGTAGGTGGTGACCACTAATGATCTATACAAAGAGAATATTGATCAACTAGCCTCATAGTGCTTTCGGTATCGTGAATCCCATATTTCTTTTCCGGCTACTCAGTCGTTTCTCACGCCATTCCTCGATCCCCAGCAAAATGAGTCCAGAGAATTTGATACAGTACTGCTGTAACCCTGCCTATCCTCGTTGCTCTTGTCAAATAAGGCTCTACACTAAAGGAATGCCCGAGCTTAATTTGCCATTGCATTTATTAACATTAGCATCGTAACTTTGTTGGTATCAAAGCGTGGTGACACTGGTGTACCTCCTAGGTGAGGTTTAGTTTAGTTTAGTTTAGGGATATAATGCTGCAACAGGCCCTTCGGCCCACTGAGTCTGTGCCAACCAGCGATCCCTGCACACTAACACTATCCTGCACACACTGAGGACAACTTACAATTTACCAAAGCCAATTAACCTACAAACCTGTACGTCTTTGGAGCGTTGGAGGAGACCGGAGCACCCGGGGGAAAACCCGTACAGGTCATGGGGAGAACGTACAAACTCCGTACAGACTGTATCCATAGTCAGGATTGAACTCGGGTCTCTGGCGTTGTGAGGCAGCAATTCAACTGCTGCAGTCTGCGACATGGTTTTACAGGGTGGCATGCAAAGCAAAGCATTTCACTGTATCTGTGTTACAGTACTGAGGTACATGTGACAATAAAATATCATTGATTCGTTCATTAAATCATTGAGGGCGGTGGGTGCCTGGAATGCGCTGCAGGAGGTGGTGGTGGCTGGGACTTTATTCCTTGGCTGACGGCTAATATTATCAAGGGGAATAGATAGGGTGAATGCACAGACTCTTTGACCCAGGATAAGGGAATCAAGAACCACAGAATATAGTTCCATCAGTACATTTCAGACACCCACTACCTGCTGTGTAAAACATTTGCCTCCCACATCTCCTTTAAACATTGCATCTCTGAACTTGAAGCTATGACCTCTAGTATTTGATTTTTTATCCATCCTGGAAAACAGGTTCTGACTGTCTACCCTATCTATATCTCTCAGAATGTTATAAACTTGCATCAGGTCTCCCCTCAACCAGAGGAAACAATTCAGGTCTGTCCAACCTCTCCCTGTAGCTAATGTCCCCTAATCCAGGCATCATTCTGGCAAACCTCCTATGCACACTTTCCTTTTAGAAAGATTACAGAGGTAATCCAATAGAAGGGTTACAGAGGAACTAAATGCATCTTGGCTATTTAGCATTAAGGTGGATACACAGGGAATGGGGAGGGATTGCAGGCAGAGGAGATTTGTATGAGCTGGTATCATGTTCGGCATGGACATTGTGGGTCGAAGGGCCTGTTGCTGTGCTGTACTGCGCTATACAGTGTGTTGCAGTTTAGCAGTGACAATCATATTAGTGGGTGAAAAGGGGTGGAGCGGAGGAAATGTGGAGTAGGTTAATGCTAAATAGCCAAGATGCATTTAGTTTCTCTGTAACCCATCACAAAACGTCTGAAGGTTCAGAAAGAGGAATCACATCTCATTACACAACAACATGTGACTAAACCTCAGTGGAAGGAATGAATAGGAATTGATAAAAGGGTCAACAACTCACAGGCCAGCTAAAAATAAAGGAACAGATCAGATAAACAAGAATGTTGCCAGGACTCGAGGGTCTGAGCTATAGGGAGAGGTTAAGCAGGCTAGGACTCTATTCCCTGGACCGCAGAAGGATGACGGATGATCTTACAGAGGTGTGAAAAATCATGAGAAGAATAGATTGGATAGACACACAGAGTTTCTTGCCCAGAGTAGGGGAATCAAGAACCAGAGGACATAGGTTTAAAGTGAGGGGCAAAATATTTAATAGGAACTTGAGGGGTATCTTTTTCACACAAAGGGTGGTAGGTGTATGGAACGAGCTGCCAGAAGAGGTAGTTGAGGCTGGGACAATCGCAATGTTTAAGAAGCAATTAGACAAGTACATGGATGGGAGAGGTTTAGAGGGATATGGGCCAAACACAGGCAGATAGGACAAGTGTAGATAGACTTGTTGGTCAGAGTGGGCAAGTTGGGCTGAAAGACCATAGAAGCTTGACATGGTCATTTTGGATCTTCAACAACCCGGGTTGTATGTTCATTATATAACATAATTATTTCTTTTTTTGTTTTAGAATAAGTGTTCGGCACGGACTAGAAGGGCCGAGATGGCCTGTTTCCGTGCTGTAATTGTTATATGGTTATATGTCTGAGTATTAAACTTCCATTTGGATAACACTCAAGCTGAACTATGAGGGTTCACTTACACAGATCATCTCTCTGTTGGTAAACATTTAGACAAGAAAAAGTCTGGCTGGGAAGGTATTTAATGACCTGCTTTCTATGATGCCTGATTATAACAATCTCCAATTAGTCAGTCCCTGCTTGTTGAGATCGACAGTCTGTTTATACATCTGCTCGTCCATGATCGCACTCATCAGTGGCTTCAGTCAATGAATTCAACTGGGTGGTATTTTAGTATGAATACTTTGTCACTGCATAATAAAATGATCAACACACTGGCACCACAGTTTTGTGGTGAGATACAAGGAACTGCAGATGCTGGAATCTTGAGTAAAACACAAAGTGCTGGAGGAACTTAGCAGATCAAACAGCATCTATGGAGGACATGGATAAGCGATGTTTCGGGTCTATTTCAGACATGAAGTCTTCAGACTGTAGAAGGGTCCCGGCCCAAAACGTCACCTGTCCATATCCTCAAGAGATGCTGCCCCTCTGCCTCAGTGGGCGGTGGAGGCAGGTTCTCTGGATGCTTTCAAGAGAGAGCTAAATAGGGCTCTTAAAAATAGCGGAGTCAGGGGATATGGAGAGAAGGCAGGAACGGGGTACTGATTGGGGTTGATCAGCCATGATCACATTGAATGGCGGTGCTGGCTCGATGCCGAATGGCCTACTCCTGCACCTATTGTCTATTGCCTATTGTTTATAATTGGCACTATAGTTTTAACCAGTTAATCAGATATAAGGAAAGACAAAAAGAAAACCAAAAGAATCAGTACTTTTTTGTCTCAATGGTCATAATAAAGAGTCCTCTGACCATTCTAAGCAACGCACGGTAAAAATAAATTTAATGAACAAATACATTAGTATTTGTTTTTCGGCAAAAAACGATGGTACTAATCTACTTCCTGTCACTGACAATGTAAACTCAGTACCACTGATTTAATTTGTTCCTACAATTGATACAAATCTTGCATGAAAGCTCTCTATTAAGGCAGATACTGAATCAAACCATTGTTCAGAAACCTGTGGGGTAGATATGGGTTAATTGTTTTCCTACATATGATACAGTGTGATACAGTTGGATAAACTGATTAAAACTTGTTTTGTACGACTGACTCAAACTACAAACCTGTATTAAGGCGATCACCGGATCAAAGTTGTGTTTTGAAGCAAAGGGGTCAAAATTCATGCCTTTGGTCATAAAGGCAGGCTTAAGGATATAGCCACATCCTCCATTGTCCTGAAACCTGCCTCTGTTTAGGTCCATGCTCAGTCCAGGAACCTCATAGTTTAAAGCAACTGTGGACATAAAGAAAAAGTATTGAGTACAGAAGTTCTGCACTCTTCCCCTTCATTCTATCTATTGTACTTGTGTTTGACCTGATTGGATGTATGTGTTGCATTATCTACACATGCAAAACAAAGCTTTTCACTGTAAGTCAGAACATGTGACAATAATAAATCTAACCCGAGATGTATTTTAAGAAAGCAGCTGAAGAAAATGAAGAGTGCTGAGTTTAGTTTAAAGATATAGCATGGAAACAAGTCCATCGGTCCACCGAATCCATGCCAAACATTGATCACCCATTCACACTTGTTCGATGTAAGCCCAATTTCTCTCCACTCCCTACACACTAGGGGCAATTCACAGAGGGCCAATTAACCTGCAAGTCTTTGGATTGAGGAAGGAAAGTGGGACACCTGGAGGAAACGTGTAAACTCCACACAGACAGCATCCGAGTTCAGGACCGAAACCCAGGTCTCTGGCGCTGTGAGGCAGCAGCTCTACCACAGCTGCGGCACTGTGCTGTGATAATTTGCCAAATCTCAATGAGACTTATAAGCTCTTTGTGTTCGAGATACAAATATACTACAGTGTAGGAATCTGGAGCAAAACATAAAGTGCATGAGTAACTCAGCGGGTAAGGCAGCATCTGTGGAGGGAAAGGATAGACAACCTTTCGTGTCAGATTCCACAGAGAGGGAGGGAGGCAGTGAGAGAGGGTCCTGCAGAACTCTCGTTGGAGAGAGGAAGAGAGAGGAGGAGAACGTGGGCATACTTTGAGGAGATTTCTCTGAGAAACAGTAAAATGGAGACACAAGGAACTGCAGATGCTGGATTATTGATCAATATCTTTAAAGCGTAGATTTAAGGCGAGAGGGGAAAAGTTTAAAGGAGATGTGCGGGGCAACATATTTTACGCAGAGGGTAGTGGGTGACTGGAACGCGCTGCCAGGGGTGGTGGTGGAGGCAGGTATGATAGCTTCTGAACCTTCTGAATTTTGTAGTCGGCAGGGCAGTACTCTGCCTATCGCCAACTTGGACAATTTTACATTTTTACCAAGCCAAGTAACCTACAAACCTGTACGTCTTTGGAGTGTGGGAGGAAACCGAAGATCTCAGAGAAAACCCACGCAGGTCACGGGGAGAACGTACAAACTCCGTACAGACAGCACCCGTGGTCAGGATCGAACCCGGGTCTCTGGCACTGCATTTTGCTGTAAGGCAGCAACTCTACCGCTGCGCCACCGTGATTGCCCGATAGTGACATTTAAGAGACTTTTGGATATGCACATGGATATGCAGGGAATGGAGGGATATGGATTATGTGCAGGTAGATAAGAGATGGTCTTGGCATCAAGTTCAGCATGGATATTATGGGTTGATGGGCCTGTCTTGTCCCTATACTATGTTCTATTGTGTCAAACACAAATTGCTGGAGCAACTCAGTGGGTCAGTGGAGTGAAATGGATGGTTGATGTTTTAGGTTTTTTAGCAAGACCTCAATATTTACGGGGAGTACCAAATGTTTACAAGTACATGATGGAAGAGGGGGTGAGGGGTGATACTTTACCCATGTGACAGCCAACATTCCAGAATTCATGAGGCTTGTAGTTGGAATGATTCCTTCTGTTGCCTGCAGAGTAAATCCTTACAAGGAATTTTGAATTGTGCTGCACAAATTCACATGCTGAATGGAAAGACACATTGCATTATTTCGAAGGAAGAGAGACGGCACATTTAAATACAAGCAAAAAAATGCAATGCTTCTTTACAAAAATGTCGCCCATCTTTTTCTTATTGGTTAAGTTTAGTTTAGTTTAAATTAGTTTAGTTTAGTTTAGTTTACATTAGTTTAGTTTAGTTTAGTTTAGTGGTACAATATGGAAACATGCCTTTTAGCCCACCGAGTCAACGCCAACATTCGATCTCCCGTTCACACTAGTTCCATGTTATTCCACCTACATGTCCATTTCCTATACACTAGGGGCACTTTACAGAGGCTAATTAACCTACAAACCTGCATGTCTGTGGGATGTGTGGCAACTAGGACACACAGAAGAAAGCCACGCAGTCACAGGGAAAGCGTGCAGACTCCACACGGACAGCAGAGTCGCCGGACTGCGAGACAGCTGTACTGCCCGCATCAGCAGTTCTGTCACAGCAGTGCTGCCAAACATCACACCAATCTAAAAACAAGCGGCTGTGAGTAACCCTCCCTCTGAGCTTTCAATCACACCATGTGTTTGAACCTGTTCAATATCAGGGAAGCAGCCGATAAGAGTTTGGATTTGGTAGGGTTGACCACCATGTAGTTGACTCAGTTGCTACAGAGTCATGGAGTCATACAGCACGTTAAGTTTCTTCGGCCCAGCCTGCCCTTGCTGACCAAGATGCCCAATCTACACTTTACCCATTTGGCTTGGATCCCTCTAAACCATTCCTATCTATGTACCTGTCCAAATTTCTTTTAAATTGTGTTATAGTACTTGCTACAACTACCTCTGCTGGCAGCTCATTCAATATACTCATCACCCTCTGTAGGAGAAAGTTATCTCTCAGGTTCCTATTAAATCTTTCCCCTCTCACCTTAAACTGATGTCCTCTGGTCCTTGATTCCCCCACCTGTGCATTCACTCTATCTATTCCATGAAATGTGTTCTCAATCACATTTCCGGTGTGGGCAAGTTGGGCCGAAGGGCCATCACATAGAGTATCACTCTATAACGCTATGTGCTTGAACATGTTCAGTATCAGCCTGGAATAGTTTGGCTGTGGTAGTGTTGACTCCAATAAGGTTGATTCAGTTGCTATATTGTGGTAGCCTCTCTGAAACTTGAATTCACCATTGCCCAACATACATATAAAAAAACAGAGCCCAACAGCAGCTGAGACTACAGCTGAGATAAGATGAGGGAAACGTTGAAAACATTGCACGCCGTATTTTTAATCACTACATAAACTTCAGGAGAAATGATAAACTATTGATCATAACATATGTACATTTACCCGATTGCTTTACTAGCTTCATGGCCGTCTGGTCTGAAATTGAATTACTTTCATAAAACAGCTGATTGCTCCTTGAATGTGTGAAGTCCTTAAATTCAACTGGCTTTAGATACACTATGACGTTTGAGAATTCCATTGCAAGTCCAACCTTTCTTTTCTGCAAAGGGAAATTGTAAGATGTCGAAATACAAACGAGATACAAAGAACTGCACATGCTGGTTTGTGAAAAAAGGGCTCACTCAAAAATGCTGGAGTAAATCAGCAGGACAGGTAGCATCTCTGGATTGAAGGAATGGGTGACGTTTCAGGTCGAGACCCTTCTTCAGACTATCATTCGTCAGGCTTCGTCCTGCCCCCACTTCTTTCAGGTGTCCACTTTCGATTTCAAGCTTCCTCCCCCTTCTCACTATCAGTCTGAAGAAGGGTCCCGACCCAAAACATCATCTATTTCCATGTTCTCCAGAGATGCTGCCAGACCCGCTGAGTTACTCCAGCAGTCTGTGCCTTATTTTGTCAAAGTATAAACCTTGGATTGATCCTGAACTACTAATATCAAACGTATTACACTGATATGTACTACTTTTCAAGCATGGACAGAAGATTGGCTGACTGTCAAAGGGCAGAGAGTGGGAATAAAAAGCTGGTCTTTTCTGGTTGGCTGCCAGTGACATGGTATTCTGCAGGTGTTTAAGAAGGAACTGCAGATGCTGGAAAATCGAAGGTAGACAAAAGTGCTGGAGAAACTCAGCGGGTGCAGCAGTATCTATGGAGCGTAGGAAATAGGCAAAGATTCGGGCCGAAACCCTTCTTCAGACTCAAGAAGGTCTGAAGAAGGGTTTTGGCCCGAACGTTGCATATTTCCTTTGCTCCATAGATACTGCTGCACCCGCTGAGTTTTTTCTGGTATTCTGCAGGGGTCAGTGTTGGGTCTGCTATTTTTCACGTTATATGTTAATGATCTGGATGATGGAAGTTTGCGGATGATTTGAAGATAGGTGGAGGGGCAGGTGGTGTTGAGGAAGCAGCGAGTCTGCAGAAGGACCTGGACAGGTTAGGAGAGTGGGCAAAGAACTAACAAATGGAATACAGTGTAGCAAGGTGTACAGTCATGCAATTTCGTAGTAGGAATAAAGGTGTAGGCTACTTTCTAAATGGTGAGAGGATTCAGAAATCGGAGGTGCTAATGGACTTGGGATTGCTGGTGCAGGATTCCCAAAAGGTTAATTTGCAGGTTGAGTTGGTGGTAAGGAAGGCAAATGCAAAGCATTCATTTCAAGGGGACTAGAATATAATTAAGGATGTATTACTGAAGCTTTATAAGGAGACCACATATGGAATTTGTGAGCAGTTTTGAGCCCCATATCTGAGGAAGTGTGCTGGCATTGGAGAGGAGATTTACGAGAATGATCCCAGGTATGTTTGGATAATATATGATGAGCGTTTGATGGCTCTGGGCCTGGGTTTGCTGGCGTTTATGAGGATGAAGAGAACCCTCATGGAAACTTACCGAATAAAGTAAAGCTTAGATAGAGTGGATGTTTAGAGGATGTTTCCACTAGTGGGAGAGTCTAGGACCAGAGGAAGGCGCAGACTCAGAATAAAAGCACGTTCCTTTAGAATAGAGATGAGGAGGAACTTATTTATCCAGAGGGTGGTGAATCTTAGGCATTCATAGCCACAGATGGCGGTGGAGGCCAAGTTATTGGATATTTTTAAAGGGGAAATTGATAGGTTCTTGATTAGTAAGAGTTTCAAAGTTTACGGGGAGAAGGCAGGAGAATGGGGTTGAGAGGGAAAGTAGATCAGCCATGATTGAATGGCGGAGAAGACTCGATGGGCCGAACGGCCAAATATGATCTTATGAACCCTCTTTTTCACTACCCCCTGCACTCATCCCCTCCAAACCTGGGCCTCCCCTCCACGACCAGCCCACTCTCCTGCCCTCGGCATTCCCTCTCCATGCTCTCCACGTTCCCAAACCACTCAGTGAGGCCATTCTCTGAAGCCTAGTGTGGCACTAGTCCCCTGACAATGAAACTTGCCACCCACTCTCTCCACTGTGGTGGTGAGGGCCAGTCACAAGGCACCACCTCAGACTCTACCTTCTTCATCCTGAATGCCCGGATTCCAGAGGGAACCACACTCACGACCTCCGACTCTGTCTCGGGATCGAACTCTTCTTTGAACTGTCCCACCTCCTCGTCCACCAGGTGCCATATCGAAGACATAGTGCAGCTCAACGTTCGGACTTTCCTACACTTGATCAATACCTTGTGCTTTAACTCCTGCAAAAGAAAAAAAATAAATACATGCAGCATTCAATCGGGAAATGGGCCTTTCAAAACTAAACATTGAACATAGAACAGTACAGGCCCTTTGCGCTAAACCAGAGATGGTTAAATTTATCTCCATTGCCAGCATGTGACCCATATCCCTCCAGTCCCTGCATATCCATGTGCCTTTACAAATGCTTCTTAAACACCGCTATTGTATCAGCCTCCACCACCACCCCTGGCAGCGCGTTCTTGGCCCCCACCACTCTCGCTTTAATAATCATGCTACACAAGATAGTCTATGGGTGGCAGAGTGGCGCAGCTGGTAGAGCTACTGCGTCACAGCTTCAAAACTCGGGTTCGATCCTGACCTCCGGTACTGTCTGTGTGGAGTTTGCATGTTCTCCCTTTGACCGCATAGATTTCCTCCGGGTGCTCCGATCTCCTACCACATCCCAAAGACGTGTGGGTTTGTAGGTTAATTGGCCCTCTGTAAATTGCCCCTAGTGTGTAGGGACTGGATGAGAAAGTGAAAAAACGCAACTAGTGTGAATGCATGGTCAATGGACGCCGTGGACTCGGTGGGCCGAAGGGCCTGGTTCCGTGTTGCATATTTCAATCAATTCAATCATCATCAGTCTATTGTATTCTCATCACTGGGCCAGGTCCATGCCCAGAGGGATGGATTCTCATTGGAAAATAATATGTCCTTTGCATATATTAGATAGATCAGCCATGATTGAATGGCAGAGTAGACTTGATGGGCTGAATGGCCTATTTCTCCTATCCCTTATGATAATCTTATTTTTTTTCTTAGACTCCCTAATTGCTTGTTGTACCTGCATACTAACACCACGTTCTACCCTCAGGTATTTTTCTCTTTGTACTAAATGTATTTGTGCATGGCTTGTTTATGTTCAGATATGGTGTGATTCTGTGGATTTAATTGATAGGTTCTTGATTAGTAAATACAGTATATACAGTATATACAGTATATACAGCGCCGAAACAGGTCCATCGGCCCACCGGGTCCGCGCCGACCAGCGATCCCCGCATATTAACACGACCCTACACCCACTAGGGACAATTTTTACATTCACCACGCCAATTAACCTGCAAACCTGTACGTCTTGGGAGGAAACTGAAGACCTCGGAGAAAACCCATGCAAGTCACGAGGAGAACGTACAAACTCCGCACAGACAGCACCCGTACTCGGGATCGAACCCGGGTCTCTGGCGTTGCATTCACTGTAAAGCAGCAACTCTACTGCAGCGCCACTGTGACCAACAGGTTACGGGGAGACGGCAGGAGAATGGGGTTGATAGGGAAAAAAATAAGTCAGCCATGATCGTACTGTGGAGCAGACCTGGTGGGTCAAATAGCCTAATTCTGCTCTTATGTTTTATGGTCTTATTGACTGGATAGCAACCAAACAAAGCTTTATACTATATCTTGGTATACAGTATGTGACAATAATACCAATAGTAATACCCAGTAAAATGAAAAAACAAGGAACTGCAAGATGCTGGAATCTTGAGTAAAACACAAAGTGGTGGAGTAACTCAGCGAGACAGGCAGCATCTGTGGAGGGAATGGACAGTTGATGTTTTGGGTCGGGACCCTTCTTCAGACCGATGGGAGCAGGGGGGGAAGAAACCCGGTGCTTTAGTTGTAGACCAAAGGTTCCCGGTACACAAACCCTGAGAAAGGTCCCAACCTAAAACGTCTCCTATCCATGTTCTCCACAGATGCTGCCTGACCCGCTGAGTTATTCCCACATTTTATGTCTTTTCTTGTAAACTAGCATTTGCAGATCCTTGTGTCTGCCAGTAAGCATATCGTTCCTTACTGTTTGTGTCTATGACAGATTGCGTCTGCCTCGGCTGTTTAAGAGCCTGACTGCCTAATTGAATACATTTTACAATCCAAACTTTAGTAAGTCGTTTGTAATATTAAAATTTAAAAAAATTTAAAATAAGTTTTGGAGTTGTCGGCTGGTACACCTTACCAGCGCATAACATCACGGGGAGAAAACACTGCTATTACCAATATTAGCCATTTAGAAAATCAATTATGAGAGTAGCAAGGCTATTAAGATCATGTGATGCTTTTTTATGTGTTTATACACCCCGTAAATTAATATTAAAAAAACTTTAGTATTATCTCCTCTAAAAGTCAGCTGTGTGTATACGAACAAAGTAAATCACATTGAAGAAACTGTGGACTATAACTCAATGAAACCATCTGTTTTATAATGATTGCGTTATACCTCCAGAATCCAAATGTGAAGATTTGGCTTTAAGTGGATAAAAGAATCGCGTTGAAAGAAATTGGTGGAAATAAGGAGTTAAAAAATATATATTTTGTTAATTTTGTGGTGCTGGTATGTTTTATTGATTTACAAAAAGGACATAAAACTAGATATCCAATTAATTTTTCTTCCGTCTGCTCCTCATATTTTCTCTTCAATAATTCTCCATGCCATTATTCCGAATGATTAATGAATAAATTAATAACATTCAATAATTTAATAATTTACTAGATGCACTTGGGAGAATGGTGGACCGTTTAATCTTTTTCCAGGATGCTACTTTTCCCATCTCCCTACAACTGTATCTCGGTTCCTCATTAGAGGTCACAATTTTGACTACAAGATACCCATTGCTGTGACCTACCCCAGGTATTAACTACCTCCGTGAAAAGAATTTAGTTTAGTTCAGTTTAGAGATACAGCGCTGAAACAGGCACTTCGGCCCACCAAGTCCATGCCGACCAGCGATCCCCGCGATAACGCTATCCTACACACAATAGGGATAATTTACATTTATACAAAGCCAATTAACCTACAATCCTGTACGTCGTTGGAGTGTGGGAGGAAACCGAAGATCTCAGAGAAAACCCATGCGGTCACGGGGAGAACGTAAACATTCATACAGAAAGCGCCCGTAGTCGAGATCGAACCTGAGTCTCTGGCGCTGAAAGCGCTGCAAGGCATCAACTCTATCGCTACACCACCATAAGTATCCCTTCATATTCTTCAAAGGCCCATGATGTCAGATGTACATTCTGAAGCTGAAAACTCCTTGTTTACATTTCCCTACGGCGCCAATTGATTGATTGATTGAAAGACACAGCATGGAAACAGGCCCTTCCACCCACCGAGTCCTTGCAGACCATTGATCACCTGTCTACGCTAGTTCTATGTTATCCCACTTTTGCATCCACTCCCTACACACTTGGGGCAATTTACAGAGGTAAATTAAGCTGTTGTCAGGGGTTATGGGGGAGAAGGTAGGAGAATGGGGTTAGGAGGGAGAGATAAATAAGTCATGATTGAATGGCAGAGTCGACTTGATGGACCAAATGGCCTAATTCTGCTTTTATCACATGAACTTATTAACCTT
Source organism: Amblyraja radiata (assembly GCF_010909765.2). NCBI lineage: Eukaryota > Metazoa > Chordata > Chondrichthyes > Rajiformes > Rajidae > Amblyraja > Amblyraja radiata. Next base: position 11,120,098 of record NC_045976.1, on the reverse strand, counting down.
CAAACCTGCACGCCTTTGGGAGGTGTTGCAGGGTGGAACATGGAGGGATGGTAACAGTCAAGGGCAAATTCGGGCTCAGGATTTGACAGTAGGTCTTCCAACCCCTGCTAGTCTGCCAAATTTTGAAGAACTCCCAAACCAAAGCGTCACCTATCCACATTCTCCGGAGATGCTGCCTGACCCACTGAGTTACTCCAGAACGTTGTGTCTTCCTTTGGGAATCAGTGTCTACAATTCCTTGTGTCATCCATATAATCCGAGGTTAAGTACTATTACCCCAAGGACTTTTTGGATCCTGATGTCCTCAGGATTCTAAAAACACAAAAATCTATACTGTATTTTCTTAACTCTCTTTTTAATCTATCAGCTAATGACATTTGACCAGACAGCGAGGTGAATAATAACTGTACAGGAGATACATTTAGTTTAGTTTAGTTTAACAATATAGCATGGACAAGACCCTGCAGTCCACCGGGTCCACGCTGACCATGGATCACCCTCTCACACCAGTTCTATGTTATCCCACTTTCTCATCCACTCCCTACACACTAGGGACAATTTACAGAGGGCCAATTAACCTACAAACCCGCACGTCTTTGGATGTGGGACGAAACCGGAGGAAACAGGGAGAACAATCAAAGTCCACACACAGCACAGCATCCGAGGTCAGGATTGAACCCGGGTCTCTGGCACCGTAAGGCAGCAGCTCTACCAGCTGCGCCACTGTGCAGCTTCCAGTTCTGGTAAGAGAAAGAAATCAGTATCTCCGCAGATTTATGGACATTGAATATGAGTTAAGTATCTGTAAGAGAGCCAGATTCTCCCATGGGTTTGTTTAATGAGCTCAGCTTTGTACTGGGCGCTCACAGTTAGTTTAAGAATGCATTGGCTTACATGATCATCCAATCTAGTTAAACCTTTGGACAACTCCTCAACGATTAACTCCTTCGCAAATCCTTATCAGTCATGCGGTTGAGTTATTGAATGGCTCTCGAACAGTACCTGTTGTAGTTCTGAGCCACACAAACAGTTCAGATGAAAGCTCGTGTATGAAGGAACTGCAGATGCTGGTTTAAACCAAAGATAGACACAAAATGCTGGAGTAACTCAGCGCCCTTGGCCCTCTGTAAAGTGTCCCTAGTTTGTAGGGAGCGGAAGGAAAAGTAGGTTAACATAGAACTTGTGCGAACGCGTGATCGATGGTTAGTGTGGACTTGATGGGCCAAAGGGCTTGTTTACAATTAATTTGATTCAGCTCGGAAATGAACATAAGGTAAATAGGACTGGCTTTGTTTGGCAATTTCAATGGCATGGACAAATTTAGAAGAGAGCCTGTTTCTGTTCTGTAGCTCTATGACTCTTTAACTCCATGTCAAATAAAGACAGGACTGAACTTTGATATGAAGACTAGCCTTTCAGCTTGAATCAACCTATATTCATGAGAGTTTATAATCTATATTTTACAAAAACTCTCATCTTGTTTGTTTGTATGCATGCGTGATATTCTAAAACCCCGCCAAAATGGTACACGATAGTGCTACAATTTTGGGCCCACTTTACATTGTCTTGTGATGTAAATGAAACAAGTTTCGTTCGGATTTATGTTATATTTTACAAGTTAATGACATTTTAAACTTTACAAAAAACACTTTTCAAACCACTTTTCCACTTGCCCTGCCCGTCAGCAGCATTCAACGTTACAATGATGTCACAATGGGATCCCGAATCTCATTTACACAAAATAAATCGCGATTTTCAAAAAAACTCAGTTTTAATCAAATTCTTCCGTTTTAATTAACAGCTAACAGTGTGTTTAATTTTAAAGAAAAACCACAATTTTCATGGCGAATTTCATTTAAAAAAAAACATTGTGATTTTCATTCTGGGAGTGTGGGATAGGGGGAGGTGAGAAGTGGAGGCGCAGGGGGATAGAGGGAGACGAGGGAGGGGGAGGGAGGGGAAAGTGGGGGAGGTCAGAAGGAGGATGCGGGATAGAGGGAGAGGAGGGGGGGAGTGGGGGAGGTGAGGAGGGAGAGGAGGGCAGTGGGAGAGGGGGAGGTGAGGAGTGGGGGAGCAGGGAGACAGAGGGAGGAGGGGGGTAGGGAGGGGAGAGGGGTTATGGAGGGAGGGAGGGAGTGACTGAGGGTAGGGGAAAGGAGAGGGAGGGAAAGGTAAGGGAGGGAGTGGCGGAGGGGAGGGGGGAGGGGAAAGAAGGGGGGGTGAAGAGGAGGGGGAGGGAGTGCTGGGGAGTGAGGGGGAATGGAGGAGGATAGGGGTAGGAAGAGGCAAGGCGCAGTTGGTGGAGGGTTGCCGTGACTCGCGTCCCAACAGAGATCTCTGGCATCACAACAGGAATCTCTCAGCCGCGCATGCGCAGTTGGGAGCTATGGGTGAGTGGTGGAATATTGCGTTGGGGGATGATGCCCAATGGGTCCCCGCCTGGTCTAGTAGGTATTAAAATTTCCCTTCTGAGTCAATTGCCAAAAATGCCAACATTTTCTATTTGATGAGCTGTGATAAAACTATTAAAAATAACTTAAATGGTATCCCTTAGTGTAAGTCAGGCAGCACTTGCAGAAATAAAAAACAGATTAACTTTCTTGGGAAATAACCTTTCAACTGATTCTTTGTCTAATGAAGGATCATTGACATGTGACTGTCGGTCTCTCCCAGAGACCAGACTCCCCACCATCGACTCCATTTACACTTCACGCTGCCTCAGAAAAGCAACCAACATAATCAAAGACGTGGTCCCACGCCGGTTATTCACTCTTCTCCCTACTCCCATCCGGCAGAAGGTATAGAAGCTTGAAAGTGCTCACCACCAGACTCAGGAACATCTTCTTCCCCTCTGTTATCAGCCTTCCGAACTGTCCTTCAAAAAGCTAGGGTACTGTCTGATTTACCTCTACCCCATTGCGGACATTGAACTTTGTCTATGGAACTAATATGCTGTAATCTTGAGAATTATATTCTGCATTTTGTATTTAAACCTCTGCTCTACCTATTGTACGAGCTTAAATTGATTGTATTTATGTATGGTTTATCAGGTCTGTTTGGATAACATGCAAAACAAATCTTTTCACTGTACCTCGGTACACGTTACAATAATAAACCTAATGGCCCTGTCCCACGATGCGAGTTCATTCAAGAGCTCTCCCGAGTTAAAAAAAAAAATCAAACTCGTGGTATGCACGGAGAATGAATGTAACGGGTACGTCGGAGCTCGGGGACGTCTCTTAGCAGCTCGTAACGCTAACGGCAGGTACTCGGGAAGACTCGCTAATGGCAGGTAAGCACGGGAAGACTCGTGAAGATTTTTCAACACGTTGAAAAATGTCCACGAGAGCCCCGAGTACCGACGAGCAGCCATTGCCGTAAATCTCAGAGTTCGAATCAGGGCAAACTCTGGAGAACTCTTGGAATGAACTCGTACAATGGGACAGGGCTTTAAACCTAAACCTAACATATGCTCTCGCCTGCTCAGTCCCCCTGTGTATTTTCTATTTTTTAAATTTCGGATTTACATCATTTGCAATATTTTGCTTCCTCATTTCTGTAGCTCTGCATGTTAATTAGCCCGACCACACTTCAATCAGTCTGAAGAATGGTGCCTACCCAAATCGTCGTCTGTCCATTCCCCCCATAGATGCTGCCTGACCTGCTGAGTTACTCACTCCACAGATGCTGCCTGAACCTCTGATTTCACCCAGCACATTGTATTTCACACACTTTAATTTTGATGTAATAGCATAATAACAGCATCTGTGCCACAGGGAGAGATAAATGTTGCAGCTTTATGACTTGAAATGAGTTGTCAGGGAACCCCATGTGATGGGAGCTAAGGCTGGGAGAATTGAATTAGTTTTTTATCCTTTGGGACAGTGTATACTTGGGGAGGCACAGTGAGGCAGCGATTGATCAGCAGTCTTTCAGTGCCAGAGACCTGGGTTCGATGCCGACTATGGGTGCTGTCTATGTGAATTTGCACGTTCTCCCTGTGACTGAGTAGGTTTCCTCAGGGTACTCCGGGTTCCTCCTACATCCCAAAGTCGTGCGGGTTTGTAGGTCAATTGGCCCTAGTGTGTAGGACAAGAACTGGTGTGAATGGGTGATCGTTGTTTGGCGCGGACAGAGTGGGCCGAAGGGATCTGTTTCCACGCTGCATCTCTAAACTAAACTGAACTAAATTAAACTAAACTCCATGTGTGTGCCCGCTATGTATTGAAACAGCCGTGGGGAAGCGCAGGCGAAAGGTGTGGGCATGGCAACGCTTAGAAATTTTGAGAATACTTGCAGGAATTATATCACTCTTCACAGGTTTTGGAGTCCATGAATGCCTAATGATGTTAAAGGAGGCAGAGAGAAGGAGCTCTGGGAGCGAGGCCATCTGCTAAGTAAATGGTAGGTAATTGGCCCATCGAATTTTAATACAGCTTAATAATGATAGCAATGGATGCAGTCCAGAGAGATTCACAGGGATGAGAGGTTCGTCCCATCAAGAAATGCTAAAAATTTATTATTTGGAGCTTAGAAGAATGAGTGGTAACCTTATTGAAATATATTCCATCCTAAGGGGGCCATGACAGAATCAATGTTACGATGATTCCACTGGTGGGAGAGTCTTGAAAAAGAGAACTTAGTTACTACATGGATCAGGAACTGGCTATTGAAAACGGTAATGCATAGGGATTTGTAGCCGCAAGGAACTGCAGATGCTGGTTTACAGAAAAAAGACACATTGTGCTGGAGTAACAACCAGTCAGGCAGCATCTCTGGAGAAGATGCATTGGTGACGTTTCGGTTTGTGACCCATCTTCATAGGTATTTATTCTTACAGATGGCGGTGAATCTTCGACCAGAAGATTGGGGAGGCTAGTATTTAAAGTTCAGATTTAGTTTAGAGATACAGCATGGAATAGAACCCTTCGGCCCATCGAGTCCATGCCGACCATCGATCACCAGTTCACACTAGTTCTGTGTTATCCCACTTTCTCATCCACTTTTTTACACATTAGGGACAATTTACAGAGGCCAACCCCGCATGTTTAGTTTAGTTTAGTTGAGGGATCTAGCGCGGAATGTCTTTGAGATGTTGGAGAAAACCAGAGGAAACCCACACAGTCACAGGGAGAACGTGCAAATTCCACACACAGACAGCACCCGAGGTCAGGATTGAACCCGGGTCCCTGGCTCTGTGAGGGAGCGGCTCTACCAGTTGCACCACTCTACCAACCAAATATAAGCAATTTTAATCCATAGCTTAATAGAGGGAAGGGGAAAGAGGGAGAGAATGTGTCTCATGGAGCAGGATGGTGGGGACTTCCAAGAGATTGGAAAAACTGTCCCATATATTTACCATCCAAATGGAGAGATTGCAGGGTGTTTAGCCACTTGGCAAGTCAATCATTTTGGCTGAAAGAGCTACAAAGAGAGGAAACATTGTCCCGCCATCTCCCACACATCCTTCACCCCCCCATCAACCTGCTCCTTCCCCCTCCTTCATATGCTAATCTCCTATCCCCGACACCCCCATAGCCTTTTTATCCCATCTTTTTCACCTCCCCACCTACCCTTCCCCTTTCTTCCACCCACCTCCCTCCCTCTGGCTGTACATTTCACTCTTCTCCTTATCTTATGCCCTTTTGTTGAATTTTCACCTCTAGCCTTTGTCATTTACTCCACCCATCTGACGATGAACCGCCCACCCCCCCCCCCCCCCAACACACCACACCTCACCTGCATCCACCTATCACTTTCAAGGCTTTGTTCCGCCCCCACCTCTCTTTTCCAGCTTTCTTCCCCGTACTCCATCAGTCTGAAGTAAGGTCCTGACCCGAAATGTTGTCTATCTATTCCCTACTCAGATTCTGCTTGACCAACTCAGTTCATCCAGCAATTTGTGTTTTGTTTGGCTGTCAAAGCAGTCAAGATGTCTACACATTTCTGCTTCCCATCATCTTCATAATTATTATTCCATAACTTTAACTCAATTCTCTCAACTTACCGCTATTTAGTTTAGTTTAGAGATACAGCGCGGAAACAGGCCCTACGGCCCACCGAGTCCGCACCGACCAGCGATCCCCGCACACAAACACTATCCTACACACGCTAGGGACAATTTACACTGATACCAAGCCAATTAACCTACAAACCTGTACGGCTTTAGAGTGTGGGAGGAAACCAACGATCTCGGAGAAAACACATGCGGTCACGGGGAGAAGGTACAAAGTCCGTACAGACAAGCACCCGTAGTCAGGATCGAACCGGGGTCTCCCAAGCACGGTAAGGCAGCAACTCTACCACTGCACCATCAACCAGTCCATAGACCTGTAGACTACTCGTTTAGGGTGATGCATGTTTTGTTTAAAGCATTTCTCTGCTCATCTTGATTCCTTTTTAACGAGGTGGAGTCACTATTTTCGAACAGCCTGGAGCACAGCTATTCCTTCACCTCTATATCCACTCTATTTTATATACTGCAGTGTTAAATATTTATACTCTGCAATCAGTCTGATTTTTCTGTAGTCATAAATTCTGAACAAACATTACTGTTCCCTGTTCCCCTGTGTGATTATATACAGTGACATGGAGGAATTTAGCATGCAGTCTAATTGCAGGTACTTTACACTCTACAATTAACGCTATTTGACTCTTATAGTAGAACTATTCATGTCCTGAATGCTGATGCCCTTCCTTAATTCAGTAGGTCCTATATTCTTTCCTAAGATAGACACAAAGTGCTGGAGTAACTCAGCGGGTCAGGCATCATCAGGAGAAAATGGATAGGTGACGTTTTGGGTCGGGACCCTTCTTCAGACTTCCTGTTCAGTTTAACTTCCTGTATTTTATTTCTTATGGATCTCCTACGCCTTCTACAAGATGGTTAGTTTTTGCCATTTCCTCTTCTGATCGGTTCAATGGTTAGAGTTGTAGGTTAGGTGGAGGCTGTCTGATTGGTACAGAACTCGTGTGGGTACCGGTGTGAAAAGGATAGTTATATCTGAGAAGACACAACGTGCTGGAGTAACTGAGCGGGTCAGGCAGCATCTCTGGAGAACATGGATAGGTGACGTTTCGGGTCGGGACCTTCTGCAGACATTGTAGGGAGGGGGAAGAAAGCTGGAAGAGAGGAGGGGCAGGACAAAGCCTGGCAGGTAATAGGTTGATGCAGGTGAGGTAGGGTTTATTGGTCGGCCGATGGTTGGACAAAGGTCAGAGATGAAAAGACAGAAGGTGGGTGACAAAAGGATTGAAGATGCAAGGCCTTAAGACACAGGAGCAGAATTAGGCCATTCGGTGCATTGAGTCTTCTCTGCCACTCGATCAGGGCTGATCTATTTTTCCCTCTCATCTCATCTATGGAGCGAAGGAAATAGGTGACGTTTCGGGCCAAAACCCTTCTTCAGACTGATGGGGGGTGGGGGGGGAGAAGGAAGGAAAAGGGGAGGAGGAGGAGCCCGAGGGCGGGGGGATGGGAGGAGACAGCTCAAGAGTTAAGGAAGGTGGAGGAGACAGCAAGGGCTAGCAAAATTGGGAGAATTCAACGTTCATGCCATCCGGACGCAAGCAACCCAGGCGGAATATGAGGTGCTGTTCCTCCAATTTCCGGTGTTGCTCACTCTGGCAATGGAGGAGACCCAGGACAGAGAGGTCAGATTGGGAATGGGAGGGGGAGTTGAAGTGCTGAGCCACCGGGCGTTCAGGTAGGTTATTGCGGACTGAGCGGAGGTGTTCGGCGAAACAATCGCCCAACCTCCGCTTAGTCTCCCCGATGTAAATCAGCCGACATCTAGAGCAGCGGATGCAGTAGATGAGGTTGGAGGAGATACAGGTGAACCTTTGTCGCACCTGGAACGACTGCTTGGGTCCTTGAATGGAGTCGAGGGGGGAGGTGAAGGGACAGGTGTTGCATTTCTTGCGGTTGCAACGGAAAGTGCCCGGGGAGGGGGTGGTACGGGAGGGAAGGGAAGAATTGACAAGGGAGTTGCGGAGGGAGCGGTCTTTGCGGAAGGCAGACATAGGGGGAGATGGGAAGATGTGGCGAGTGGTGGGGTCACGTTGGAGGTGGCGGAAATGGCGGAGGATTATGTGTTGTATTTGCCGGCTGGTGGGGTGGAAGGTGAGGACTAGGGGGACTCTGCCCTTGTTGCGAGTGCGGGGATGGGGAGAGAGAGCAGTGTTACGGGGTATGGATGAGACCCTGGTGCGAGCCTCATCTATGGTGGCGGAGGGGAATCCCCGTTCCCTGAAGAACGAGGACATTTCCGATGCCCTGGTATGGAACGTCTCATCCTGGGAACAGATGCGGCGTAGGCGGAGGAATTGGGAGTAGGGGATGGAGTCTTTACAGGGGGCAGGGTGGGAAGACGTGTAGTCCAGATAGCCATGTGAGTCAGTGGGTTTGTAGTGTATGTCGGTCAGAAGTCTGTCCCCTGCGATGGAGATGGTGAGGTCAAGGAACGGTAGGGAAGTGTCGGAAATGGTCCAGGTGTATTGGAGTGCCGGATGGAAGTTGGTGGTGAAGTGGATGAAGTCAGTCAGTTGTGTGTAGGTGCAGGAGGTGGCCCCAAAGCAGTCGTCAATGTAACGGAGGTAGAGGTCGGGGATGGGGCCCTGGTACGTCTCGAACAAGGATTGTTCAACGTACCCGACAAAGAGGCAGGCGTAGCTGGGGCCCATGCGTGTGCCCATAGCTACGCCTTGTGTTTGGAGGAAATGGGAGGAGTCAAACGTAAAGTTGTTGAGGGTGAGGACCAACTCCGCTAAGCGGAGGAGAGTGTCAGTGGCTGGGTGTAGGTTGTTCCTCTGGTCGAGGAAGAACCGGAGGGCTTTGAGGTCATCCTGATGGGGGATGGAGGTGTAGAGTGACTGGACATCCATGGTGAAGATGAGGGGGTGAGGGCCTAGAGAGTGGAATGCGTGGAGGCGGTGGAGAGTGTCTGAGGTGTCTAGAACATAGGTGGGAAGGGATTTGACCAAGGGGGATAGGATGGAGTCAAGGTATGTGGAGATGAGTTCGGTGGGGCACGAACACGCAGAGACAATGGGTCTGCCGGGAGAGCCGGGTTTGTGGATTTTGGGGAGAAGGTAAAAACGGGCCGTGCGGGGCTGGGGAACGATGAGGTTGGAAGCTTGGTCGGGCAGGGCGTGGGAATTGATGAAGTCGGTGATGGTGCTAGAAATGGTGGCCTGGTGCTCGTCAGTGGGGTCATGGTCCAAGGGTAAGTAGGAGGAGGTGTCCAAGAGTTGGCGCGTGGCCTCAGCTTTGTAGAGATCGACGCACCAGACTACCACGGCACCTCCCTTGTCGGCTGGTTTGATAACCCAATCTGGGTTTTTGCGGAGTGATTCAATGGCAGTGCGTTCAAGGGGGGAGAGATTAGAGTGAGACAGGGGAGTGGAGATGTTGAGGCGGTTGACGTCGCGGCGGCAGTTCTGGATAAAGAGTTCCAGAGCCGGGACGTTACGAGAGGGGTTCCACAAGGAGGGGGTGCGTTGGAGACGGGAAAAAGGGTCATCATTGGGGGGCGAGGACTCCTTCCCATGGAAGTGCGCTGTGAGGCGGAGGCGACGGTAGATGCGCTCTAGGGAGGAACTCCCTTTGGAGGAACCTTTGGAGGAACCTTTGGAGGAACTCAGAGGGTTGGACTGAAGAACTGAAACGTTGTCGGCTCATCTCCCTCCACAGATGCTGCCTGACCTGTTGAGTTCCTCCAGTGGTTAGTTTTTTGCAATGATTGTATTGAGTGGTGAACCAGGCAGTGAAACCCTAAAAGCCGATTCCCACTGTAGACACAAAATGCTGGAGTAACTCAGTGGGTCAGACAGCGTCTCTGGAGAAAAGGAATCGGTGACATTTTGGGTTGAGACCTTTCCTCAGATTTCAGACTTCTAGCCTGTTCCCACTTCTGCATCTTAGAAACATAGAAACATAGAAAATAGGTGCAGGAGTAGGCCGTTCGGCCCTTCGAGCCTGCACCGCCATTCAATATGATCATGGCTGATCATCCAACTCAGCATCCTGTACCTGCCTTCTCTCCATACCCCTGATCCCTTTAGCCACAAGGGCCACATCGAACTCCCTCTTAAATATAGCTAATGAACTGGCCTCAACTACCTTCTGTGGCAGAGAATTCCAGAGATTCACCACTCTCTGTGTGAAAAATGTTTTCCTCATCTCGGTCCTAAAAGATTTCCCCCTTATCCTTAAACTGTGACCCCTTGTTCTGGACTTCCCCAACATCGGGAACAATCTTCCTGCATCTAGCCTGTCCAACCCCTTAAGAATTTTGTAAGTTTCTATAAGATCCCCCCTCAATCTTCTAAATTCTAGCGAGTACAAGCCGAGTCTATCCAGTCTTTCTTCATATGAAAGTCCTGACATCCCAGGGAAGCAAGAATTTCATTGTCCTCTACAGGGACAAATGACAATAAACTCACTTGAACTTGGTCACTTGAACTTGAACCTTCTCTGTACTCCCTCTATGGCAACAATGTCTTTCCTCAGATTAGGAATCTTGTGTTCCACGTGAATCCATCGCTCTTCTGCTTCCACATATGTTTCTCCATCTTGTATGTGTCCATAATAATCACATTTAACCGCCCCAGATGGAGGTCAGTTTCGCATTCTTGACAATTTTCGGGTTTACGGGGTTGCTCGTTCGTATTATCGAACTCAAAAAAATACAAAATGCTGGAGTAACTCAGCGGGTTAGGCAGGAACTCTGGAGAACGGATAGGTGGCGTTTCGGGTCTCGACCCTTCTTCTGAAAGCTGAAGAAGGATCTCGATCAGAAACGTCACCTATCCATGTTCGGAGATGCTGCTTGACCAGCTGAGTTACTCCAGCACTTTGTGTTTTTTTGTGTACTAACCAGCATCTGCAGTTATTTGTTTCTAAAGTATGAACATTGAATTATCCAATGTTAAGAATCCCCCTTCCCTCTCCCCCTCTCCTGAGTCCCCACACCTGGTGCACAGCCAATTCCCCAAACCCTTTCTCATCCCCCCCCCCCCATTCCCTTCCTCCTTTATCCCTCCATCTGACTTTACATTTCAATCCTCTCTCTTCTTATCTGACAACCTTTTGTCTCCTTTACACCGCCAGCCTTTGCCACTTACTCCACCCACGTGCTAATCAACCCACCCACCCCACCTGTATCCACCTCCCTTCTCCAGCTTTCTCCCCAATACTACAATCATTTTGAAGAAGAATTCCGACTTGAAATGTCGTCTGTCCATTTCCTCCAAAGATTCCGCCATTGGTATGAACACAAAGTGCTGGAGTAACTCAGCGGGTCAGGCTGGCAGCATCTCTGGGGAACATGGATAGCTCACATTTCGGGTTGGGATCTTTTCTGAAGGGTCTCGACTCGTAACACCACTTATCCACGTTCTCCAAAGATGCCTCCTGACCTGCTGGGTTACTCCAGTACTTTGTGCTTCAGTAATGATTCCAGCATCTGCAGTTCCTTGTATTTCCAAACCAGCAGCAGTGACTTGCCTTCTTTTAATCTGCAGCCGGTACTTCACATTGGGATAATTAACACTTGAGATCGTTATAACTGTTTCATTGTGAGATTCTTTCCCATCTGTTCCAATAATTCTCCATCACCCTATTGTTTCTGCATTCCACCTCCCTCAACCTCCACCTCTTAAAGGGCCTGTCCCACTTACTCGACCTTTACAGGCGACTGCCGGCACCCGTGATAGGTCGCCAAAATTTTCAACATGTTGAAAATTCAACAGCGACCAGAAAGACACTACGACTCTTTGGAGACCTCTCACGACCAGAGGAGACCTCTCACGACCATACAGGCGACCCCTGGCGACATATCACGGGTGACCTCTCACGACCATACAGCTTTTGCATTTTTCAGCTTGAAATTGTGCAATCTGGTGCATACTGTAGCGAGTTTTTTAACTTACACTTGAATGCAATATTTATGCTTCAAATTGGATTAGGTATGAATAAGGTTAGGCTAAATTACATTCCTAATTACATTACACAGTAGAGCCAGGCTCTGATCAATAGGTGTAGCACATGAATGACTTTAGTATATTCATGTATGGAAATCAGATTATAATTCATGCTGTTATGCATATATATAGAGAAACAAAAACATAGAAACAAGGCAAGAGGAGTCAGACTTCCATCACTGTTCTGCACAAAGAAATCAATCAACCTTACCCTTTGACTATAGAATCAAGACGAAAATAATGCCACATACTCAACCATATATGGTTCAATGAAATTAAGATATACATGTAAAACATATATATGGAAACAGGCCCTTCGGCCCACCAAGTCCACACCGACCAGCAATCTACCATACACCAATTGTATCCTACACACCATGGCCAATTTGCAGAAGCCAATTAACCTACAAACCTGCACTTCTTTCGGATGTGGGAGAAATCGGAATATCCAGAGAAAACCATGTGGTCATAAAGAGAATGTACAAATACTGTACAGACAACACCTGCATTCAGGATCAAACCTGAGTCTGTGGTGCTGCAAGGCAGCAACTCTGCCACTGCGCCACCCTGCCACCCCATTAAATTATTTTTTCTGTAATATATTTATTATGGAGTCACGTCAATAAAGATGAATACATGATTCTGATTTCTGCCCTTAGTTGGATAACACACATCACCAGTCATTGTGTTTTATGGCTGGTTTTCAACCTCTTCATTCTGAAGGTCCCGACCCGAAACATCGCCCATTCTTTCTCTCCAGAGATGCTGCCTATCCTGCTGAGTTATTCCAGCTTCTAGTGTCTATCTTCAGTTTAAACCACCATCCTTCCTACACTCTTTGTTAAGCGAAACAGGTCCTATTCTCATAATATTATTCACCTCAACTAAGTCTTTTCTTCACCTCCGTTGCTGCAGAGAATACAATCACAGTCATCAAATCTTTCTTCAAAGTGAAAAAAAAATTCCAACCCTGCCAATATATTCATAAAATGCCCCTGGATCCTGTCCAGAGAAATTGCACCATTTCTACAGTATGTCATAATCTTCCAGCATGGAAACAGGCCCTTCATCCCAACTTGTCCATGGAGATCAAGATGCCCCATCTAAACTAGTCCCATTTCTCCGCGTTTGGCCCATATCCCATTAAACCGTATGTGTGCCAGTGCAGTGTAAGGGTGTGTGTTAGGTTGTGTGTGAGAGTGTGTCAGTGAAGCGGCGACAACACCCAGAGTGAGCGGAGACTTGGCGATGTCCTGGGAGCATTTCCCTCTCTCCCCCCCTCCCCGGGAATGCGGGCCGGCCCAGGTGTTCTGTGTCCAGCTGGGGTCCGGGGGAGGTGAGGGTCAGTGGCCCGGGGGTCGGGGGGAGGTGATGGACAGTGGCCCGGGGGTCGGGCATCGGAGTGGAGCCATAGCCCGAGATTCATCCCCGCAGCCCCGGAGAAATTGCTCGTTCTTCACGGGAAATCCGCCGACAGAAAACTATTCTCATTGGTGAGTGTGGAGGAGTGTGGCTTTATTTATTTATTTATATGTTTTTTTTAAATAATATTTTGAGCGTGCGAACTTCCGTCATCAGCGTGAGAGCGTGAGAATTTCATCAAATACGTGAGTCTCACGCTCAATGCGTGAGAGTTGGCAGCCCTGAAACCAGCGTCTGCAGTTCCTTCCTACACACACCGTACACCTTCTTTATCACTCTATCTACTTGTTTTGCCAAGCATTAAGATTGGTCAAATAATAAAACTTGTAAATTGCCTCTAATGCTAAAGGGTGCCCTCATGTGACCTCATGTTTATGGCAATGAGGAAGGCAAACCCAGTTTACAGATCCAGCACTGAAACAGACCCTTTAGCCCACCGAGTCCATGAGGACCATCGATCACACGTTCACACTAGTTCTATGTTATCGTTCTCATCCACTCCCCACACACTAAGGGCAATTTAGAGACGGCCAATTAACCTGCAAACCCGCACATCTTTGGCACGTGGGAGGAAAACCGGAGCACCCGGAGGTCACAGGGAGAACGTGCAAACTCCACCCAAACAGCACCCGAGGTCAGGATCTAACCCGAGCCTCTGGGGCTGTGAGGAAGCAGCTCCACCAGCTGCGCCACTGAGCCACCCTGTATCTGTCTGTGGGTCAGTTTAGTTCCTCTGCCTCTACCCATTTAAAATGACTAAGATTAAAATATTGTGTGTGCTCCAATACATAATGGAAAAGGATTGTTTTTCCTGACAGTCAAAAGGTAGAATAATCCGATTAGCACTAGAGACACAGGGAACTGTAGATACGGGTTTACAAAAAAGACACAAAGTGGTGCAGTATCTCAGCGGGTCATAAAGTCATAAGTGATAGGAGAAGAATTAGGACATTCGGCCCATCAAGTCTACTCCGCCATTCAATCTCCCTCCTAACCCCATTCTCCTGCCTCACCGGAGAACATGGAGCATGACTGGAGAAAATGGATAGGCGATGCTTCTGGTCGGGACTCTTCTTCAGACACGGTCTCAGTCTCTGGTCTACATATGACTCATATTAGCTTACCCAAGCCTCGTGACCAAGTTAGCAATGATGTTATGAAGATCACCACCAATGACTGATCACTCCTACCTCAGGAGAGGATAATTGAGTTGGGTCATCGTCTGCATAGTTCATGGGGATTAATTTATCTTCCAGGATATTGACCAGATGGTTGGCTATTACCCGTTGTTGAATTGGGTTACAGTTAATCTCCAGAGAAAGTATCAAAGGATATTCGGATGTCTATGAAAGAAATAACAACAGAAAATTAGATGCAGCCACAACTCAAGTTCATCAGCCCGCAAAACCAAGTTGGAATCATCAAGAAACACACAGTGGTCTTCTGTCAACTTGTCAGAGTCAATAACTCTCATACACTTTGTAGTGTCTACAAATAATACTAGAAATCCAGCATCCAACATTCACAACAAACAAGAATAGTATCAAAATATTCTTTCCAACAGTATCTTCACAAGATTTTCTATGTTTATGAACAAAGGAAGCTGAATAAACCAGTCATTCCTTGAACTATAAAGAATGAAAATAGTAACCACTTAAAAATAGATCAATCGTGGAAAATCAGCAGAGAGTAAGAAAAAAGTAGGATAAAATTGAGATTGAAGGTGATTTAAATAAATATCATATTGATGTTTGATGAAGGGTCTCGACCTGAAACATCACCTATTCCTTTTTTCCATAGATGCTGCCTGTCCCACTGAGTTACTCCAGCATTTTGTGTCCATCTTTGATGTAGCATCTGCAGCTCCTTCTTAAAGCCCTGTCCCACGGTACGAGTTAATTCCAAGAGCTCTCCCGAGTTTAAAAAAAATCAAACTCATGGTAAGCACGGAGAATGAACGTAGCGGGTACGTCGGAGCTCGGGGACGTCTCCTAGCGGCTCGTAACGCTAATGGCAGGTACTCAGGAAGACTGGATAACGGCAGGTAAGCACGGGAAGACTCGTGAAGATTTTTCAACATGTTGAAAAATGTCCACGAGAGCCCCGAGTACCAACGAGCGGCCATTATCGTAAATCTCTGAGTTCGAATCAGGGCAAACTCGGGAGAGCTCTTGGAATGAACTCGTACTGTGGGACAGAACTTTCACACATAGGGATAAGCAAGAAATTCTGGATTTGATAGGCAATGGCGATATTCCCCAATATATATTTCTGAAATTGGCATGAAATTCATGACGGTTATGATGTATTATACTGGTTTGTATTTCTCTAATGATAGGATTAAATGAATCCTGTACATTTCCCCCTCAAAGATACTGCCTGACCATCTGCGTTCCTCCAGCACTTTGTGTTTTAGTCAAGACTGCACCATCTACAGTTCATTGCGTTGATTCTAATTTCTATTTTGTCCTCTCTGGACTTTGTCCACCATCACCAATCAACCCCCCTCACTTGAAACTTCCCTTTTCACCTCGAGCCATACAGTTTTGCGTACAGTTTTGGTCTCCTAATTTGAGGAAGGACATCCTTGTGATTGAGGCAGTGCAGCGTAGGTTCACGAGATTAATCCCTGGGATGGCGGGACTGTCATATGAGGAAAGATTGAAAAGACTAGGCTTGTATTCACTGGAGGTACACAAAAATGCTGGAGAAACTCAGCGGGTGCAGCAGCATCTATGGAGCGAAGAAAATAGGCAACGTTTCAGGCCAAACCCCTTCTTCAGGCTTGTATTCACTGGAGTTTAGAAGGATGAGGGGGGTCTTATAGAAACATATAAAATTCTAAAAGGACTGGACAAGCTAGATGCAGGAAAAATGTTACCAATGTTGGTCGAGTTCAGAACCAGGGGCCACAGTTTTAGAATAAAGGGGAGGGCATTTAAGACTTGAGGTGAGAAAAAAACTATTTCACCCAGAGAGTTGTGAATTTGTGGAATTCCCTGCCACAGAGGGCAGTGGAGGCCAAATCACTGGATGGATTTAAGAGAGAGTTAGATAGAGCTCTAGGACTAGTGGAATCAAGGGCAAGTGGAATCAAGGGATATGGGGAGAAGGCAGGCACGGGTTATTGATTGGGGACGATCAGCCATGATTGCAATGAATGGCGGTGCTGGCTCGAAGGGCTGAATGGCCTCCTCCTGCACCTATTTTCCATATTTCTATGAGCCTTTGTCACTTACTCTAGCCATCTGCTGATCAACTCCCCCCCACCCCCACCTGTATCCACCTATCACTTGCAAGGCCTTGTCCCGCCACCCCACCTCTCTTCTCCAGCTCTCTCTCACGCCCCCCGATTACAAAAAGTTTGAAGAAGGGTCCCGACAACAAAACGTCATCTGCCCATTTGGCTCCACAGATGCTGCCTGACCAGCTGATATTTGTTTAGCTCAAGGTTCCAGCATGTGTAGTTCCTTGTGACTGTGCTCATAGTTGTTTATTTCTCTGCCCATAAGTTGAATGGGTGTTGTGGCCATTGCGTTACTCTCTATTTCCACAGATTTATCAAGGTTTACTGCACGAAGCCGCCACTCCTGGTTTCAGTGATGTTATTGTGGCAGCCCTTCCAGTGAGGGGGTCACAGACTTTGGACTTTACTTTGGACTTTTTACCAAGAAACAACGAGCAAAGAGGCCCTTCAGCCAACCAAGTCCGTGCCAACCAGCGATCACTATATGCTATTATATACTCACGCACTAGGGACAATTTTACAACTTACTGAAGCCAATTAACCTACAAACCTGCACCTTTTTGGAGCACCCAGAAAAAACGCACGTGGTCACAGGGAGAACATCAAAACTGCGTACACACAGCACCCGTCGTCAGGATCGAACACGGGCCTCTGGCGCAACTCTACCATTGCGCCACTGTGCCGCTACCACAATTGCCGGTTATTAAACAAAACTGTGCTCACCTCAAATCCATGCATGTTAATAACTTCAATGACGTCCTTGACCAGAATCATGGAAGACAAGGCAAAGCCATGATACACTCTGGGCTCATTTTCAGGACCGTCCCAACAATCCAATTCCAAGCAACGGCAGCCTCTCTTCAAAGCACTTTGAAACCAAGGAAAAAATAATGTGACTTCAACTGAATTAACAATCTTAAATTTCTACATCTCATTTCCCAGGCAGTACACAATGCCACTGACTTGCACAAAATATGAATCCGTTCCTTAACTTGTATCAGTGACAACCAGAACACATGTAAAACAATCACAGTATACCTGATTTAAAGAATTACATCTCTCATTTCAAGAGCATGTTGGGGATGTTCTTCCTGATACTAAACTTTGGATTTACAAGAATGGTTTTAAATTAAAGGTACAGGTGCTACACAAATGTATTTTCCTATTTGCTACATTTATTCTTTTTGCTGTGGCTTTCTACAGTTAAAAGTGATAAAAACAAAAGTCATTTCGTTCTCGTTGGCGATTGTCAATCCTTTCCTTTCACATAGGATTGTCAATTCCTTTCACTTTTGCAACAGTGATAGACAATGCTGTCTGTCACCCTGGCTTTTGTTGTTCAAAGTAGCATAATATTCTTTTGCAATATTTCCAAAGAGCAATATCTCAATTCCCTCTTGCCGAGAGCTTTTTGTTTCGAGCTTTGACCTGTTAAATTGGTTTGAGAATTGATTTGGCCTATTGACACTCGACACCGCAGCAGCCATCCCTCGAAGGTACAAATGCACAATACACTCTTCCTGTTAAATAAAAGACACAAAGTGCTGGAGTAACTAAACTAAATTAAGTTAAAGTAAATGAAACCAAACAAATCCAAACCAAACTAAACTAAATTAAACAAAACTAAACCGTGGAATGAGGTACAAAATGCTGGAGAAACTCAACGGGTCAGGCATCATCTCTGGAGAACATGGATAGGAGACATTTCGGGTCGGGATTCTTCTTTAGATTGGTTGTGCTGGGGATGACTGAAACATCACCAATCCATGTTCTCCAGGGATACTGCCTGAATTGTTGAGTTAAGGGCCTGTCCCACGAGCATGCGACTCCATGCGGCAAGCGCGACCTAAAGGGCCGGTCCCACGAGCATGCGACTACATGCGGCAAGCGCGACCAAACCAAAAGCGGGGGCCGCGTGGAGGTTGAGTGAGTGACATGAAGTTCGAGCGAAGTCCGCGGGTAGTTCGGGCATGACGTATGGCGTCGAGGCGGTGCGTACGTCGTCGAGGCGGCTGCGGGCCGGCAGGCCGTTGCCGCGCGGAATTTTTGAACACTGTCAGTTTTTCGGAGCCCCGCGCGATGTCGGAACCAGCTCCGCACAACTCCATAAGGCTCCGGCGATCGAAGTGGGACCGGCCCCGCGAGGCCGTACGACTCAAGCGACCACATTAGGTCGCGCTTGCCGCATGGTCGCATGCTCGTGGGACAGGTCCTTAACTCCAGCACTACGTGTCAGGTTTTTTTTTGTAACCCAGAATCAGCAGCTCCTTGTTTCTGCACTCTTCCTGTTCCTGGAAAGTGCTGCTGTTTCAAGAATATCACAAGTCGTGAGGTGGACGACACTGTAAGGATTGATGCAACATCAAGACACTCTATGAATGCCTGTGCAATGTGAACAAATACTGGTGCCCATTCCGTTTTCTCCAGAATAAAAAGTGAAATCAACTTTTCTTCCTGGCGTATGGAACTTGAGTGAGTTTCCTGATCCACATTGTCCAACCAAGAACTGTACCAACAGATAGACCCCTCTGAGGTGGACATCAATGTGCGGTAGGCTTCACCGCGACAGTGCTAACTGATATCTGTTGGGTAATGTCACACATACAGTATATCTTGGCCTGGTCATCATCCATTCCTACCCCTCCTGGGTCACCTATCCTTGCCGCTCCCATCTTCCCACCAACCCCACCCCCACCCTCATTTTACAATACACTCCTCACCTTCCTTGTCAGATTCCACCATTCGCATCCCTGCGTCTCCTCCACTTATCTCGCCTCCTGACTTTGTGACTATCTTCGCCCTTCTCTCCCCCTTGCTGACTCAGCCACCAATCAACCCCTCCTTACCTGGATCCACCTACCACTTGCCGGCTCTTGTTCCACCCCTTCCACTCATCACTTTCCACCAGTCTTCATCCGTCTACTCCGTCACTCTGAACAAAGGCCCCGACTCAAAACGTCGTCTATTTGTTTCCCTGCACTGATAGAGCCTGAACTATTGAGTTATAGAGTCATAGAGTGATACAATGTGGAAACAGGCCATTCAGCCCAACCTGCCCACACCAGCCAACATGTCCCATCTACACTAGTCCCACCTTCCTGCGTTTGCTGCATATCCCTCCAAATCTGTTCTATCCATGTACCTGTCTAACTGTTTCTTGAATGTTTTAGTCCCTGCCTCAACTACTTCCTCTGGCAACTTGTTCCATACACCCACCACCCTTTGTGTGGAAAAAGTTAGCCCTCTTTTCCCCTTCACCTTAACCCTATGTCTTCTGCTCCTCGATTCACCTACACGGGACAAGATTCACCTACTATGGGCAAGAGACTCTGTGCATCGACCCGATCTATTCCTCTTAAGTTTAATACACCTCTAAAAGATCACCCCTCATCCTCCTGCTCTCCAAGGAATAAAGTCTCAGCTTACTCAACCTCGCCCTATAGCTCAGATTCTCTAGTCCTGGCAATGTCCTCGTATATCTTCTCTGTACCCTTTCCAGCTTAACATCATCTTTCCTATAACATGGTGCCCAGAACTGAACACAATACTCTAAATGCGGCCTCACCAACGTCTTATACAACTGTAGCATGACCCTCCAACTCCAGTTCCTCCAGCAGTTTGTTTTTTTGCTCAAGATTCCAACCTGCAGTCTCAAGTCTCATGTGTTTATTCTTCTTATGGTTAAGAATAAAATCCCGTAGGAAAGAACTGCAGATGCTGGTTTAAATCGAAGATACACACAAAATGCTGGAGTAACTCAGCGGGACAGGTAGCATCTCTGGAGAGAAGAAATGGGAAACGTCACCCATTCCTTCTCTCTAGAGATGCTGCCTGACCCACTGAGTTACTCCAGCATTTTGTGTCTATGTTTTAAGAAATAAACTATCATCCTTTTCTGTTTTGCTTTACAGTTAATCTTACATCCTCGAAACAAACCAATACTTCCAATCCCTGCACAACTTGGTACAAAGCTCATAAAACAATCTATAATGATTGGTATTGTATTGTATTGAATAAAAGGTATTGTATTGTATTGTATTGTAATGGCCACCTCTCAATCAGTTATTTATTGCCATGTGCCATAAGTATCACAGTCCTGTAGTCAAACAGCACAGAAACAGGAGCTTCGGCCCATCATGTCCATGCTGACCATATCGACCTACTGTATATCAATCCCATTTACTAGCATTTGATCTGTAGCCCAGTATGCCTTGACAACTGTGGCGCAGTTCAGATGCTTCCTAAATGTTGGTTCCAACACCTTCTCCAGCAGCACGTTCCAGTGTTCAACCAACCCCTAAATTCTTCCTCAGATTCTTGACATTAGAATTTTAATGTTAATTAGCAATGCAGCTACAGCTAACATGCTTATCTTTCTATCAGTTTAGCCTAAGCCATTCGATCCATTGAATTGAATTGAATTGAATCCTTTATTTGTCATTCAGACCTTTCGGTCTGAACGAAATGCTGTTGCCTGCAGCCATACATGTAATAATAACAAAACACAATAAACACAAATTAACATCCACCACAGTGAGTTCACCAAACACCTCCTCACTGTGATGGAGGCAAAAGTCTTAGAGTTACTGTCTCTTCCCTCCTCTTCTCCCTCTGCGCCGAGGCGATACCCCACCGGGCGATGGTAAGTCAGTCCCGCGGTTCAAGCTCCGCGGCCCGGGGGGTGGTCGAAGCTGCCCGCAGCTGTTGCAACGGGTACTCCGGAAAACAGGCACCAGCCTGTGACCTGCGAGCTCCCGACATTGTCCTCCATTGGCCCGCGGCCGAGCCCCAGATCCAGGTCGCCGCCGCCAGAATGCCGTCTCAGCCGCCGTAGCACCGTCTCCGCCCCGCACCGGGCCGCCCACAAGGCAGCGTCTCAGCCCCGCACCGGCTGCTCACACGGGAGCGCCTTCCAGCCAGTAGCCGTGCCGGCCGCACAGAAGTGTCTCAGCTCCGCACCGGGCTGCCCCCACGGAAGCACCTTCCAGCCGGGAGCCGGTCCACCCACAACGGCAGCGTCTCAGCCCCGCACCGGGCTGCTCACACGGGAGCGCCTTCCAGCCGGTAGCCGTGCCGGCCGCACAGGAGTGTCTCAGCTCCGCACCGTTCGCCCTCACCGGAGCGCCGAGTCGTGCCGCTGCCCGGACGTCGCCACAGCTCGAAGACGGCCAGCCTCGCGTTGGTGAGTCCTGGCTGGCTCTACCTCCGGACCCTCGAGGTCGGCCGCAGGTTGGAGGCCGCCAGCTCCGCCATTAGGCCTCAGCGCAGACGGGGGAAGAGAAGGGGAATACGACAAAAAGTTCTTCCCGTGTTCGATATATCTACCAGCCGTAACATCGCTGTCGGTTCTAGTGTCACACTGGGCACTCATCTAAAATTAACTTCAGTGAGGATCAGGGTTAATACTACAATCAAATGCCATAGAGTAATACAGCTCAGAAACAGGCCCTTCAGCCCATCTCGTCCATGCTCTCCAAGATGCTCTCCATCTAAACTAATCCTATTTGCCTGTGCTTGGTCCATATCCTTCTATACCTTCTCTAACCAAGTGCCCAATTCCTCGAATCCATTGAGGACATTGGACTTTGTCTCTGGAACTGATGACTACAATGCTGAGAAGTATATTCTGCACTCTGCATCTTCCTCTTTGCTCCACCTATTTTACAAGAGTTTGATTTGATTGTATTTATGTATAGAGTATCTGAACTGTTTGGATAACATGTAAAACAAAGCTTCCCACTGTACCTCTGTACATGTGACAATAATAACAACCCTAAACCTAAACTTAGTAAATCCTTCCCCTCTCACCTTAAACCTATGTCATCTGGTTCTTGATTTCTCTGCCCTGGGTAAAAGATTCTGTGAATTTCCCATACTTATTCCATGAGAATGTGCTCCTCTGCACTTAACATTAACATTATTATGGTATTTTATGAAGCAAATCTGCAGAAAGATTTCAGCAAACCTATATTATGAGCTTTGTATTGACATATCGGGGATTATGGTGATAATTTGTGTGCATAAGTACTGTAGATCATGCCATGCAACAATGCTTTTGAACTGAAAGAAGTCTGCAATCCTTTTAGTCAGCCTTTCTCTCTAAAAAGGAGTCTTGTAGAGAATCATAGAGTGATACAGTGTGGAAACAGGCCCTTTGGCCCAACTTGCCCACACCGGCCAACATGTCCCAGCTACACTAGTCCCACCTGCCTGCGTTTGATCCATGTCCCTATAAACCTGTCTCATCTATGTACCTGTTCATGTACTGTTTCTTAAATGTTGTGATAGCCCCTGGTTCAACTACCTCCTCTGGCAGCTCATTCCATACTCATTTCCCTTTGTGTGAAAATGGTGGATGTTTGGCCCATTTAATTTAATTTAAGCCCAAATCGGACTGTCCACCTGTGTTTATTTTAGAATGACTACAGAGGCAGTGAAGATTAATTTGATTCTAAAGCTATCCCCATTTCCTCCATCTACCTCAACCAGAAAGGACAGTCAGAACCTTTATCCCTAAATGGAAATGTCAAAGACTAGAAGGCGGAGCTTTACGGTGAGAGGGGCAATGTTTAAAGGAGATGCGTGGGGCCTGTTTTCTACACAGAGGGTGAAACACACTGCCAGGGGTGGTGGTAGAGGCAGATACAATAGTGGCATTTAAGAGGCTTTTAGATAGGTACATGAATATGCAGGGAATGGAGGGATATGGATTACATACAGGCAGAGGAGGGGGTAGAGAGGGAGGGGGAGGGGTAGTTTGTCTTGGTAACATGTTCAGCACAGACATCGTGGGCTGAAGGGCCTGTTCCTGTGCTGTGCAGTTCTGTGTACTAAGCCAGAATATCATATCTATTATTATAAAACTCTGATCTTGGATATTTACTTGTGGGTGCACTTCCCCTCGTGGAAGCCACGATCGGCCGGCCCTCCGCTGCTTTTCTCCATCCTCAGATCGCTCCGGGCCTCACTCTGGTCCACGCCAGCTGCAGCCTAGCTGGTGGGAAGGCCTGGTGCCTGGTGGGGAGGCCGGCTCTACGACCTGGGTAGGTGCTGCCTCTACCCCTCCCCATCCCTGGGGCAGAGAAAGAGGGTGGGGGGGGGGGGGGGAGAGGGGGGGGGGGGGGGGAAGGGGGGGGGGGGGAGAGGAGGAGAGGGGGAGGTGAGGGAGGAGGGAGGCCTCCCTCTCTGCCCCCCCTCTACCTGCCCCCCTCTCTGCCGCCTCTCCATCTCTGCCCCCTCCCTCCCTCACTGCCCCCCCCCTCTCTGCCCCCCCTCTAGGGAGTGGTGAATATTGGGACCTAAGGGTGAGTGGTGGAGTATTGCATCCTGTGACGCCACCCCTCCCCCCCACCACCCCTCA
This sequence comes from Amblyraja radiata, assembly GCF_010909765.2. NCBI lineage: Eukaryota > Metazoa > Chordata > Chondrichthyes > Rajiformes > Rajidae > Amblyraja > Amblyraja radiata. The sequence continues at coordinate 11,096,087 of NC_045976.1, read as the reverse complement.
ATCTCTACCCCCTCCCTCTCCCTCTCCCTCTCCACCCCCTCTCGAGCCACACCTGCACAGTTGGGAGTTATGCGTGAGTGGATAGGGCGGGGGATGGAGTAAAAGGAGTGAATTAATAATATTAATATAATATCACGGGGTGGGTTAGTGTGCGTGTGCGACGCCAAAGGCCGCACCCTCCCCCCTTCCCCCCACCGCAACCATGCGTTGAGGGGACGGGACCCTATGGGTCCACCTTGGTCTAGTTTTTCACTAAATTTCAGATGCTTTCTGATTTTTTTTTTGAGGATTCGGCCCAGCCTCAATGGATCTTGTTGTGAGCTCACAGGTTTAATTTAGTTTAGTTTAGTTTAGGGATACTGCGCGGAGACAGGCCATTCGGCCCACCATGTCCGCACCGATTAGCGATCCCTGCACACTAACAGTATCCTGCACACACTAGGGACAATTTACAATTATTACAAGCCAATTAACCTACAAACCTGTACTTTAGAGTGAGGGAGGAAACTGGTGATCTCAGGGAAAACCCACGCAGGTCACTGGGAGAATGTACAAACTCCATACAGACAGCATCTGTAGTCAGGAGCAAACCGGGTCTCTGCCACTGTAAGGCAGCAACTCCACTGCTGTGCCGCCATGCCGTCCGTGCTCGAAGAAAAAAAAGCAACATGCGAAAACATTGTCGGCTTCAGTTTGGTTATTAAGATAACCTTTCTCCTTCCAGACAAGAGAAGAAGGTTTCATTTACTGCACAGTCATAGAGTCATCCTCTGTGACACCATCATCCTCTGTGTAAAAAAACATGCTCGCACATCTTTAAGTTTTGCCCCTCTCATCTTAAAGCTACATCCACTGGTCTTTGAAATTATCACAGTGGGGAAAAAGGTTCTGACTGTCTACCCCGTCTAATAATTTCACATACTCCTATCAATTTTCCCCTCAACCTCCAGAGAAAACAACCCATGTTTGTTTAGCCTCTCCTCATAACTAATTTTCTCTAATCCAAGCAGCATTCTGGGAAATCTCTTCTCAACTGTCTCCAAAGCCTCCACTTCCTTTCTGAACTGCTGCCTCATGCTCTAACAACCCAGATTCACTTGTGACCCTGCAGTGCTGTCTGTGTGGAGTTTGCATGTTCTCCCTGTGATCGGATAGGCTTCCTTCAGATGCTCCAGTTTGATAGGTTGCAAACTATGCTAGGCCCTGTAAATTGTCCCTGGAGTGGTAGAATTGGAGGGTGCAGGGGGTGTGGGTATAGTTGATGAGAATGTTGGAAGAATAAACTACATTAGGGTAGGGGTTAGTGTATAAATGAGTAGTAGTTGGTCCACAGTCTCAAAGAGCTGAAGGGTCTGTTTCTAAAATTTTACAGCAATATTTTTTCTTGTGTGATTTGTGCAAAGCTTATTTTTGAGAGGAACGAGTTGGTGGGCAGCAATTGTCACATTGTCCATCGAGGAGAATAGTCTCACACCAGTAGCTGAGCTTCAATTGTGGAACACGCCGCTCACGTTGCTTTGAAATCTGGAAGCACACAAACCTCAGGCTAAGCTGCCGAGCCCCAACAGGAAGCTAATGCTAAATACTCAATGAGCCTTAAGCTTAAATATCCAAGGCATTGAATCCTGCTGTCACATAATGGCAGTAATGCAAAGAGAGAATAATAACCAGAGTGCAGCTGTAGAGAAAGTTTAGATGAAACAACAGTGCAGGGGCTATAATGAGATACATCAGAAATATATCCTTAGCATACGAGAGCTCCGGTCAGTGGGGAAGAAGCTGTTCTCGAATCAGGTGGCACATGCTATCAAACTTTGGTCTCTTCTGCCCGACGAGAGAGGTGGGAAAGAAAGAACGACAAGGGTGTGAGTGTTCCTTGACTACATTCCTAAGGGAACATGAATGGATATTGTTAAGGCGGAGATTGTCAGATTCTTGATTAGTAAAGGTGTCAGGGGTTATGGGGCAAAGGCAGGAGAATGGGGTTGAGAGGGAAAGACAGATCAGTCATGATTGAATGGCCATGTAGACTAGATGGGCCGAATGGCCTAATTCTGCTCCCTAGAACGTATGAGCACATGAAATGTAGATGGTGTCAAAGGTGGGGAGTCTGGTCTGTGTGATGGACTGGGCTACATCTACAACTCTCTGCAATTTCTTGTGGTGTTGGGATCAGCTGTTGCTTCTTTCAGTGCTGCATTGAGGTGGTATTCAACCTGGATAAATATTTGTTCATCAGCTCAAGGGAGGAACGTAAATAAACCAAAGGATCCATCAATTCTGTTCAGCCTGATATGAAGAGACTCAAGTGGCTGCCTCACCAACAGTCTGTCTGTCTTTCTTCTTTTTGTTATTGTTAGTATGTGTTGTATACTCTGGAGTTTAGAAGGATGAGAGGGAATCTCATTGAAACATATAAGATTATTAAGGGTTTGGACATGCTAGAGGCAGGAAACATGTTCCCGATGTTGGGGGAGTCCAGAACCAGGGGCCACAGTTTAAGAATAAGGGGTAAGCCATTTAGAACGGAGACGAGGAAACACTTTTTCACACAGAGAATTGTGAATCTGTGAAATTCTCTGCCTCAGAGGGTGGTGGAGGCCGGTTCTCTGGATACTTTCAAGAGAGAGCTAGTTAAGGCTCTTAAAGATAGCGGAGTTTGGGGATAGGGGGAGTAGGCAGGAACAGGGTACTGATTGGGGATGATCAGCCATGATCACATTGAATGGCAGTGCTGGCTCGAGGGGCCGAATGGCCTACTCCTGCACCTATTGTCTATTATCTATTGGCTAAAAAGTATGTTTAGTGTTCATTGATTTGTTTTATGTGGGGAGTGGTTGGAAAACTTTTTTTTAATCTCTTACCTTGACGGAGATATGATTTTTTTTCTGTATTGTATCTCCGTCCCCACTGCGGCCTAACATCATGGAGTTGGCGACCTATCCTGCAGACCGATGGGCGTTCCAAGCCGCGGGAGTCTGCGGGACTTTAACATCGCGGAGTTTGCGATCCCTTTGCAGGGACACCATTTATAGTGGAATCTGGGACACTGGATAAAAGGTACAACCAAAAGGTATTGGACTAACTCAGTGGGTCAGGCAGCATCTCTGTAAGACTGGAAGACACAGATAAGTACGGGCAGCGCAGTGGTGCAGCGGTAGAGTTTCTGCTTCACAGCGGCAGAGACTCGGATTCGATCCTGACTACGGGTGCTGCTGTACGGGGTTCGTAGGTTCTCCCCATGACTGTGTGAGTTTTCTCTGGGTGGTCCAGTTTGCTCCCATTTTACAAAGATGTGCAGGTTTGTATGTTAATTGGCTGTTGTACTTTGTCAGTAGCGAGAAGGATAGAACTGGTGAACGGGTCAGCTGGTCGGCGCGCACTCGGGGCCTGTTTCTACACCGTATCTTGAAAACGGAAGTCTTTGGGATGTGGGGTGAACCCAGAGGAAACCCACATGATTACATAGAGAATATGCAAATTCTAGACAAACAGCACCCAGAGTCAGGATTGTACCTGGACCTCTGGCGCTCTGAGGTAGAGCCTCTATCAACTGTCCCACCATGCTGCCCAACTGCGAACCTGGATGACATGTACCAGGAGAACACAGAGACCTGGCATGAGAGACAAAAGAATTGCACACACCTCACATATCACCCGCCCCATCAGCTATTACTTGCCCCATGACTTCCCACATTGGCCTTATTAGACGCCTTAGATCCCACAGAACCAGAGCAGAAGCAATTCATCCTCAATCCCAAGTGAATGCCTGAGAATAGGAAGACGGAAGTGTCAGCCTTTACTGACAAATAGGATGAGGGGGGTGTTGCAATATGGTGAGCTGGCAAAATATGAAGAGTCAGTAGTTAAGTGTCAGAACGATGTGGATTCTTGTGGTTTTGTATGAGAATGGCCAGTGAGTTTCTGAAGAAGCCTGGATATTAGAGAAAGAAAGGAATAAAGCATAAAGACCAAAGGATATTCATGGGGGTGAGAGGGAGGGGTTGGAGTTGGGCAATGGAGGCGCGGGTCATTAACTGATGAAGAATGTTCAATGCCTACAATCAATGGACAGCTGCCAGAGGGGATGACACACAAAACTATTGATAGGTTGCCAAGTAGATCATAATTGTTCTGTGAGGCAATGAAAGTGGCAGAGCAACTGATGACCAACTCAACTGGCATGGACATCCAACTGAACTGGTAAAGACGTCCAACCCACTGGAATGGAGTCCAACTCAACTGGAAGTTCGATCGTTTGCTCGTGTGTCAGACGATGTTGGCTTCTGTCGTCGTCCAACATGTTGACAGAATTGTCGCCCGACGCATCACAGAGTGCATGGTGTCGTCGCTTCCAGGGATCGCCACGAGGAGACTTCTGTCATGACATCCAACTCAACTGGTAAAGACATCCAACTCACCTGGAAAGCACATCCAACTCTCAACTGGAATCAGTTTGATGTTCAGTGTTACTGATAATGAGATTCACGGTTGCACAGGATGTATATAATCTAGATGATACTTCTCTTTCAGTTTTTTTTTTAAATAAGACTGATTTAAAATAATCACAATATCCTGGACATAGGAAAAAAAAATGTAATAAGACCATAAACTGGTCTTTATTTCACAGAACCTCTGCTTATTAAATCTGTCTCTGCATCGATTACAAGAATTGGGATAAGAGCCATCTTGTGAAAGATTGATTCAAATTGCTTCAAGATGTATTAGACATTTAAGCGGATTATAATGGGCGCTATTACTGGCATTAAAATTACCTTAATTAATCACAACAAGGTAAAAATTAATCTTGGACAGACATTGCAAATAGTTGGCAACATTGTGATAGGTTGGTATATCCCTTATCTGGCAATACTGCACACATCAACAGAATTGAGTAAAATATAGGGAGTGAATTTGGAGGCCACTGTCTTAACATTTATAGTACAGCACAGGAACAGGCCCTTCAGCCCACAATGCCCATGTTGAACATGATGCCAAGTTAAACTAATCTCTGTCTGCACGTGATCCATTAAATTAAATTTCTTTATTTATATAGCACATTTTTAGTCAACTTGCATTGACCCCAAAGTGCTTCACATAATTACATCCACACACACAGGCAAAGGTGGGTGAAGTGTCTTGCCCAAGGACACACACAGGCAAAGGTGGGTGAAGTGTCTTGCCCAAGGACACAACGACAGTATGCACTCCAAGCGGAATTCGAACCAGCTACCTTCCGGTTGCCAGCCGAACACTTAGCCCATTGTGCGTCTGTCGTCCCTCCATTCCCTGCATATCCATGTATCTATCTAAACACCACCAAAATGCCCCATTCATTTTCTCTTCGTTGACCTAACAATAATGCATACGCTATTAGTCACTGAAGTAGTTGAAAATATGAGGCTTGACAAATTTATTAGCTTAATTGTTTAATAATTAGCTATCTAGCTCTGGAAAATAAAGGCAATCTTGCAGGACTCACAACATCATAAGCTCTCAAAATTATTCACCAGGTACTTTCAAAGCATAGTAATTCAATCATGAGCAAAATACAAGGTTCTGGAGGAACTCAGCGGGTTCAAAGGGCTCCGAACTGAAACGTCATCTGTCCATATCCTCCACATGTGCTGCCTGACCCGCTGAGTTCCTCCAGCACGTTTGTGTTTTGCTCAAGATTCCAACATCTGCTGTTCCTTGTGTCTCACCTGTAATAATGACACAAGTATATACTTGTGGCTTATACGCGGGCAGGTGGTTTCTACCTTACCTGAAAATGTTGATTAAAAAATAAATCTTTCCCTGGACACTAAGGGGAACCCGTCCCTCTTTTTCAGAATGGTACCATTAGACAGTGTACATGATAGCACAAGAGGGAACACAATTAATTCCCTCATCATGTATCTATACACTGTAAATGGCTCGATTGTAATCATGTTTTGTCTTTCTCGGTACACATGACAATAAACTAAACTAAACTAATTTCAGATATCACAGCATCCTCTGAGTACTGCACTGAAGAGTTTGTTGAGACAAATGCACTCAAGTCAGTGGAGTGGGATAGACTTCACTAATTAACAGTCATGGCAAAGAAAGTTGCGCAGTGGGAACAAGCATTGGGAATTTGGGAACCAAGTCTGAGGGACTCAATGTGATTTCCCATGCATTATTTAATCATTTTATGAGGCGCTGCCAAATTACCAGCATATGTTTCTGTCAAAGTTTTGTGCAGGAACTGTTGATGATAAATCCCATCCCTCAAATACAGATGCTAATTCTGCTGTGGGAGTTAGCCAAGTAAGTCTGTGGATCCATGAGTAGTTTAAGCTAAGATTATTCTTATAAATTTTAAAAAGTCTGTCTGGCTATCCATCCGTCCGTCTATCTATCTCTCTGGAGAAAGGGAATAGTTGATGTTTGAATCAAAACCCTTCTTCAGACTAAGAGTCAGGGGAGATGGAAACGAGAGATGTGAAAAGGTACGTAGAACAAATTAATGAAAGTTATGCAAGAGGATAAATCAAAGCCATCAACGATCTCTTTCTTTTAACTATCTCTTTCTTCTCTTTTTCTCCCTCACACTATCTCTCGTTCCCTCTCTCTCACTATCTTCTCTTTCTCCTCACTCTCCTCTCTCTCCTCTCACTCCCCTTTTTTTCTCTCGCCTCCCTTTCTCTTTCTCTCACTCTCTCGTGTCTCTTTCTTTCACGCTCTCTCTTTCTTCTCTCGAAGCAACAGTACACTGTCAAAGCTGCTTGGAATATAAAAGGTCAACCTGATTCATTATATGCATAATCAACAAACAATTTTAAAAGGTCATCATAAGATGTAAAAACTCACGAGACAATCCAACCACTTTCTGAAATCACCAAACAGTAAATTTCTACAAATTTGCTGCTTAAATCCAGTTGAGTTTCTCAGAGTAAATTGATTCATATTTCCCTGCTGATTTCCCTTGATCTAATCCTGCTGTTCTTCCAAATACTTCATATTTGTTAATTTACAGGATCTGGGCATGTTAATAAGTCCAGCATTCAATGCCCTCGAGTAGTTACGAAAGAGCTTCTTCAGTGCTTTTAGTCAGGAAGTTCTGGGATGTCGACCCAGTTACAATGAAGGAATAACCATATACAGTACTTGTGATTTGTAGGGAATTCCTCAATTGAATAGAGAAAGGCCTGGATAGAGTGGACCTGGAGAGGATCTTTCCACTAGTGGGAGAGTCTAGGACCAGAAGTCATAGCCTCAGAATTAATATGTTCAGCCCCATCCCGAGTATACTCAGATTATGGTCTCAGGGGAAAAACCTGGCAGGGAACAGGTTAAAGGACGTTCCTTTAGGAAGGAGATGAGGAAGAATTTCTTTAGTCAGAGGGTGGTGAATCTGTGGAATTCATTGCCACAGAAGGTTGTGGAAGCCAAGTCAATGGATATTTTTAAGGCAGAAATAGATAGTTTCTTGATTAATATGGGCATTAGGGGTTATGGGGAGAAGGCAGGAGAATGGGGTTAGGAGGGAGAGATAGATCAGCCATGATTGAATGGCGGAGTAGACTTGATGGGCCAAATGGCCTAATTCTGCTCCTATCACATATGAGCTTATGAAACGTGAAGGTGATGGTATTCATATGAGCTACATTTAGTAGGTTCCATAAGTTTTATTTGTCAAAGATGATCGCTAGGCTCCTGGCAGAATGTAATACAGCATCAAATTGATAAAACCACCGACAGGATTCCATCAGGTTCTGATAATTGAGTGTAGACTGATGGATTGGTAATTAGCCAGATCAGAGTTGGCCTGCCTTTGTGAATGGGACATATCTTGGCAATCTTGGCGGCACAGTGGAGCAGTGGGTAGAGCTGTTGCCACACAGTGCCAGAGACCCAAGTTCAATCTTGGCCTCAGGTGCTGTCTGTGCAGAGTTTGCATGTTCTGCATGTCGCAGCGTGGGTTTCCTCTGGGTCCACACTGACCTTCGATCACCCGTTCACATCAGTTCTACGTTATCCCACTTTCTCATCCACTCTCTCCACACTGGGGGGGAAATCCACAAAGACCAATTAAGCTGCAAACCTGTACGTCTTTGGGATGTGGGTGGAAACTGGGGCACCCAGCGAAAAACCCATGTGGTCACAACGAGAACGTACAAATTCCATATAGGCGGCACCTGTAGTCAGGGTTGAACCCAGGTCTCTGGTTAGGAAGGTTAATTAGCCTCTGTGAATAGCACCAAGTGTGTAGGATGATTGAGGGTCGGCATGGGGTTAGTGGGCCACAGGGCCTGTTTCCATGCTTCTTTAGACAAATCGAAACACCTGAATCACCAAGGTATAAAAGGAAACAGATCAAATGCTAGTGAATGCGATTAGTTCTGATGGGTACTCAGTATTCACAGGGCTGTCTTAACAGCATTATAGAGCATTATAGGCCCTCGGGCAAAGCAGTGCACTGGGGCCCCTACACTTGCAGTTTCTTTATGCCGAATCAAATATGCCGTCATGCACTTGCGATGTTCTTCTCCGTTTTCATGTTCTACAATAACATTCAACAATACATAGATTAGCATGGGGCTCCCCTATGCTCGTGGGGCCCCGGGCAACTGCCCAGTGTGCCCATGCGTTAAGACGGCCCTGAGTATTCAGTGTGAACATGGTGGGTCAAAGTGCCTACTTCTGACTATTTCTTCCCGAAATCTTTTGTACAATTACAATAACATTACATGCCGTGAATCAGCAGATAGCATTGAGAGGCTGCAATTAGAGTGGTACCTTGAGCTGAACGTAACTTAATTCACATTCAGAGTTATAATTTGTGAAATAGATTGATTTTTAGATTTGATTAGGACAAAGATAGACTCGTGATGAAGCTGGAATTGGGAACTGGATAACAAGGTGGTGAAAGGGAAAGCAGAAGCAGACAAGCTAAATGAGTCATAAATAACTGAGAGGAACTAGAAGGCTGTGTATTTATTTTTCCCCAAAGTGTAGTTTAGTTTAAAAAAACATAGACACAAAGTGCTGGAGTAATTCAGTGGGTCAGGCAGCGTCTCCAGAGAACATGGATAGGTGACGTTTTGGGTTTGGACACTTCTTCGGACTGATTGGGGTAGGAAGAAAAAGCTGGAAGAGAAGTGGGGGAGGGGGGGTAGCATAACAAAACTTGGTGAGTGTGATAGGTGGATACAGGTAGGGGGGGGGGTGGGGGGGGGGCTTTTGAATGGCAGATAGTTGGACAAAGACCAGAGATGAAAAGACAAATGAATGTGAGATACTGGAGATGGCGATCACAGAAAGAAAGTAAATCCATACAGACAACACCCGTAGTCAGGATTGAACCTGGGTCTCTGGTTAGGCCCCTAGTGTGTAGGGAATGGCTAAGAAAGTGGGATAACATAGGAACAAGAGCACTCAGAGGAAACGCACACAGTCACAGGGAGAATGTGCAAACTCCACACAGACAGCACCCGAGGTCAGGATGAACCCTGGGTCTCTGGCACTGTGAGGTAGCAGCTCTACCAGCTGCACCACTGAGTCACCCACAGTTATTCCTTCTCTGGACTAAGTTTGAGCCGCTCACTCCATTTTCTAATGAGAAAACCCAGGAAAAAATGGTTCTATATCTAATGTTTTCTGCATATTTTCTTTCAGCAATGGGATATATTTCCTTTACATCCATGCACCGGAATAAATTCATATTAATTTGCCTCTCTTCTTTCTACATACCTGATGCACTTCACAAGAAACTGATGACTCGTTCTGCTCAACATGGTGTGTATAAGAAGGAACTGCAGATGCTGGTTTAAACCAAAGAGAGACACAAAACACTGGAGTAACTCAGAGAGACAGCCAGCATCTCTGGAGAGAAGGGATGGGTGAAATTTTGGGTTGAGACCCTTCTTCAGACATGTACCTGCTTGTCACAATGTGCTTTTGATTAAGATAACTGACTGCGTTGTCCTCCAACATTTTAGCCACCTCCAACTGGATCCCACAGTAGCCACATCTTCCCATCTCCTCCCCTTTCGTCTTTCAGCAGAGCCCACTCCGTCCGTAACTCCCTGGTCAATTCGTCCCTTCCCACCCAAACCACCCCCTCCCCTGGCACTTTCCCTTTCAACCGCAGGAAATGCTGCACTTGTCGCTTTACATCCCCACTTGGCTCCATACATGGACCTAAGCAGTCTTTCCAGGTGAGGCAGAGGTTCACCTGCACGTCCTCCAACCTCATCTATTGCATCCACTGCTCTAGGTGTCAGCTGCTCTACATCGGTGAGACCAAGCGTAGGCCTGGCGATCGTTTCGCCTGCTCAGTTCGCACTAACCAACCTGATCTCCTGGTGGCTCAGCACTTCAACTCCCCCTCCCATTCCGAATCCGACCTTTCTGTCCTGGGCCTCCTCCATGGCCAGAGTGAGTCCCACCGCAAATTGGAGGAGCAGCACCTCATATTTAGCTTGGGCAGTTTACACCCCAGCGGTATGAACATTGACTTCTCCAATTTCAGGTAGTCCTTGCTTTCTCCCTCCTTCCCTTCCCTTTCCCAGCTCTCCCACAGCCCACTGTCTCCGCCTCTTCCTTTCTTCTTCCCGCCCCCCCCCTCCCTCCCCCACCTCCACATCAGTCTGAAGATGGGTCTCGACCCGAAACGTCACCTCTTCCTTTGCTCCATAGATGCTGCCACACCCGCTGAATTTCTCCATCATTTTTGTCTATCTTCGATTTTTCCCGCATCTGCAGTTCTTTCTTAAACACGTTGTCATGCTCCCAGTTTCTTCTAATTATTAAAAAAAATCTCTTTAATAGTTTAGTACAGGGGATTTACACTGGTAAACATCCTTTCTGCCATGCTTTTATCAATCAACACACCGAGTCATATATTCTGAAGAAGGTCTCGACCCAAAATGTCACCTATTCCTTTTGTCCAGAGATGTTGCCTGACCCGTTGAGTTACTCCAGCATTTTGTGTCTATCATAGATTCATAGAGCTGTACAGCACAGATCCTTCTACTCACCTTGTCCATTTCGACCAAGTTGGCAAATTGAACTTGTGAACTTATAGCATATTGAGCTGGTCCCAATTGTCTACATTTGTCCCATATCCCTCTCAACTTGTCCTATCCATATACCTGTCCAAATATCTTTTAAAGGCATTGTTTTTATTCTCTCATAAGATACGGACTACCATCCGAGTGAAAAGTTTATCCCTGATGTCTGTCTTGCCCCACAGGATTGTGAACACCTCAATAAAGTTAAGGGCCTGTCCCACTGATCGAGGTAATTCAAGAGTTCTCCCGAGTTTCCCCTGATTCGAACTCGGAGAATTACGGTAATAGCCGCTCGTAGGTACTGGGGGCTCTCGTGGCCATTTTTCAAACTGTTGAAAAAACATTACGAGCTTACCGTGTTTCCCTAGTACATGCCGTTAGCGTTACGAGCCGCTACTAAGAGACGTCCCGAGCTCCGACATACCTGCTACGTACATTCTACGTACTTACCACGAGTTTGATTTTTTTTTTAACTCGGGAGAGCTCTTGGGTAAACTCGTATTGTGGGACAGGCCCTTGACTCCTCAGCCTCTGACGCTCAAAGAAAAAAAACTCCTGCCTATCCGCCCTTTCCCTAAAGCACAAGCCCACCAGCCCATGTAACATTCCAGTGAATCTTTTCAAACTTAATGACATCCGTCCTGCAGCAGGGCGACCAGTGTCGCACTTTGCTCCAAGTGTGGTCTCACCAATGACTTGTACAGCTGCATTCATGCTATCTTAACTTTTTTTTTATGAATGAAGACACCTCTATCGGTATGATCAAAAATAAGCATCCTTTTATCTTTCAGGAAACGATCCCATAATACTTTTGGAAACACATGTTAAGAATTTCCACTAGTTATCTCTAATGTCAATGTATAACTGTGCTTCTTGAACAGATCGTGGGAAAATCCATCAATTGACAACAAATAGGGGCAGCACAGTGGCACAGCTGGAAGAGCTGCTACCTCACAGCTCACAGGGACCTGGGTTCGATCTCAACCTCGATTGTGTTGTCTGTGTTGAGGTTGCTCATTCCCCCTGTAACTACGTGGGTTTACTCCGGGTGCTCCGGTTTCCTCTCACTTGTAAGTTAGTTGTGCAAACGGATGCAAAAATGGGATAGCATAAAACCAGTATGAATGGGTGATGGATAGTCAGAATGGACTCAGTGGGCCAAAGGGCCTGTTTCCATGCTGTAACTGTAAACTAAAACAAAACCAAACTAAACTAAAGAGAACTTCTTTCATAAAGTCACATGTGGCATTAATATAATTACAGAATGAGCCAGAATCTGTGGTTACTGCAAAATAATGACACTCCCCACAATCACAAAGGAAGCTTTCACAAAGACCTGAGTAATATTTGTAAGGATAAGGTCTCATTTGCTGATTATCTGTTGCTGTTCTTGGAACCCAGCAACTGTGACATCATCCAATTGATTGTGCTGCCAGCCATGTTAAAGAATTCTTACCAATGTGTTAATTTTATAAGCGGCACTAAATGAATTTTGAGCTGCAGACGTTTGATGGAACTGGAAACCGAAATATCATAAACATGCTTCCGAAAAAAATAAGAAATATGTTCAAATCACTTGAATTTTTATATTTCCATTTCGGCAACCTGTTCTCCTCATACATTGTTAATTATGTAGAGTGGGATTGTGTGATAAGCAGTAAGAATGGCTTAGAATGCCATTAAAACTTAAGCAGTCCTCGTGTAGTCAAGCATATGATTCTGTGAATAATTTGCGTTGGTAAATAGCCATGGTGCACAAATTTCAGCTTGATTGCAGCAGGGAAGACCGCAAAGAGAAAATGCTGATGAAAAAGAGCACAAAGTGCTGGTGTAACTCAGCGGATCAGGCAGCATCTCTGGAGAACATGAACAGGTGACGTTTCGGGTCAGGGCCCTTCTTCAGAAGCTGTTTTTTGGTATAAACAAGCATCTGCATTCCTTGCCTCTCCAACATCCTAATATAAACCTGGCTAAATTTTTGGGAACAACTTTTAGGGCAGCACAGGGGCACACAGTGGGTCGATGGGTTGCCTCACAGTGCCAGAGACACAGGTTCAATCCTGACCTCAGCTGATGTCTGTGTGGAGTTTGCACGTTATCCCTGCGACCGCAGATGGTTCTTCCAAGTGCTTTGCTTCCCTCCCCTATCCCAAAGATGTGCAGGTTTGTAGGTTAATTGGCCCTCTGTAAAGTTCCCCTAAGGTGTGGCTGAGGAAGTGGGATAACATGGAGCTAGCGTGAATGGATGATCGATGGTCAGTGTGGACTCGGCATGCTGTAGGATCTGTTTTTATGCTGTATCTCTAAACTAAACTTTGATTCCAGCATTAAACCACACAATGCAAGAGAATTCCAAAGTTGGTGTTGGTTTTGTGGAATAATGAAGGTGACTCTGGCATTTCACCATCAAGGAGAAGGACATGGATAATGCTAAGGTTATGGAGGGGTTTGTTGATATTCTAGAGCTGCCGATATAAAGTGGGAGGAGTTGTTGAATGCCTTGTATAACATTAAGGTGGACAAAAGACACAAAATGCTGGTGTAACTAAGCAGTACAGGCAGTATCTCTGGAGAGAAGGAATGGGTGACGTTTCGGGTCGAGACCCTTCTTCAGACTCTTTAAGTTGAGTCTGAAGAAGGGTCTCGACCTGAAACGTCACCCATTCTTTCTATCCAGGATTACTCCAGCATTTTGTGTCTATCTTCGATTTAAACCTGCATCTGCAGTTCCTTCATACACATTAAAGTGGACAGAAGCAGGGGAAGAGATTGCTGGGTATAGACACAAAATGCTGGAGTAAATCAATGGGTCAGGCAGCATCTCTGGAGAAAAGGAATGGGAATTGAGTCTGAACCGCCAGACAATGAGGGCTGGCATGAGAGAAGTTTATGAATTATAGGAGGCATATATAAGGTACACAAAAAATGTCCGCAGGTTGGAAATGGCAAAGACATGAAGGCATAGCTTTATGGTGAGAGGGGAAAAGTTCAAAGGTCATAGGTATGGCAGATTTTTTTTATACAGAGGGTTATAGGTGCCTGGAACACAGTGCTAGGAGAGGTGGTAGAAGCAAGCATGAAGCAACATTTTTAAGAGGCATTTAGACAGAAAAATTAAGAGGCAGGGAATGAAGGGATATCGACCATGTGCAGGCAAATGGGATTAGTTTACATCAGTGTTTATTTTGTGATAGTTCACATATAAACAAGATTGATTTACTGCAACCAATAGCATTGAGTTATATACAGACCGGGATCTTTTTGTCTGCAAATAAACACTGGTTTAGATATGCAGATTGATTGAATTGAACTGAATTGATTGATTGAATGATACAGTATGGAAACAGGCTCTTTGGCCCACTAACTCCACACCAACCATCGATCACCCGTTCACACTGGTTCGATGTTATCCCACTTTCTCATCCACTCCCGACACATTGAGGGCAATTTACAGAGACCAATTAACCTACAAACGTGCACGTCTATGGAATGGGGAAGGATATCGGAGCACCCGGAGGAAACCAACACAGGAAGAACATGCAAACTCCACGCAGACAGCAGCCGAGGTCAGGATCAAACCCGGGACTCCAGCGCTGGGAGTCAGCAGCTCTACCACTTTGGTGGACTAAAGGCCCTGTTCCTGTGCTGTACTGATCTATGTACTGTGTTTATTATTGTGATAAAACTTGTAGCTTTAGTAGCAATTAACAAAATATATTGTTGAGTACATAAAAGAATGAGTAACACTTAACATTGTCCTGTTATTTTACGGTCTCTGCCACATGAATTACAACATTGTAATCTCACGTTAATAATTAGGAATCATTTCAGGCTACATATCATCTACCTGATATATCCGCTAATGTCGCTTTGTCCTATTGACTGGTTGTTGGTGAACGTGTCCTGTGAAGATGCTATGAAATAAGCCGTCATGGGCAGGTCCATGCGCTGGTGGACTTTGATGTGATCTGGATTGAAGATGCAGCAGTCTGTAGAGGTTATGTATCTCAGGAAGCCACAGGGACTCATCAACTTTCTTTTCAGCTTAGCTGCGTGACAGAATAATGATTAAAATTAGATTTTATTTCTATTTTCTCTTCCTCGCTTCTTTTACAGGGGTTGAAACGCACCAGGATGCATTCTGACGGGGGTGAGGTACCCTAATGGCACTTTATCAGGCTGGCTATTAATCACTCCTGATTCTTGGCACTGTTGCCGGGGGTGAATTGACACACAAGGCTGTGGTACAAGACTTTAAGAGCACAAGAATTTCCGTACAAGCAGGCACAAGTGTGTGGAGTCAAAGAAAGCAATCATTCTTCCTGTTCTACAGCATAAAGGTTTCCCCCAAAGGTCACTCCAGGTGAGCTCAATCCTGGACTCTGAACTTGCACACAAAAGTAATGAAACATACCTTTGATACTTTCTTTCGTACAAGCTAATTACAAAGTTGTAGTGGTCTTGCAATGCAAAATTAAATACAAGAAGTGTGAAATGGAACGTCAGTAATGTACAGTGTGTGGAGTAAAACTTTGGAAACTTGAGTATGAAAAGCAAAGTTATATGAAATCCACTGAATATAAAGTAATTGAGCCCAGCAATATCCTAGTAGCTTATTAGACAAATGGTTATTTAATATTATCACTAGTTGGTTAAAGTATTTTGGGCGGATAAATTAATTATTTCATTCCATTCAAACATTCCATTGACATGCTGTCTATGGTCATTTGACTGATTCTCCAGCTATTTTGAAAGTTCATCAGTTCTTTAAAAAGAATGAAGCTCAGGTCCTCTGGAGTATATTTGTTGGAAAGGTTTGTCAGCAACAGGGTTATATTATTCTGCTTGCACTCAATAAAAAGTTAAATGAAAATATATAGTCAGAGTCATACACTGTGGAAGCAGGTCATTTACTCATCCATACCAACCAAAATATCCCATTTACCTGCAATTAGCCCATATCACTCGCAACCTTTCCTATTTACAGTATGTACCTATCCAAATATGTTTTTATTGTTGTTATTGTACTTGCCACAACTACCTCCTCTATCAGCTCGTTCCATATACCCACCTCACACAAAGTAAAAAATGTTGCCCCTCAGGTTCCTATTAAATCTTTCTACTCTCACCTTAAATCTGTGTTTTCTGGTTCTTGATTCCCCTACCCTGGATAAAAAGGGGCTCCTGAGGGTGCAAGAGGCTGAGAGATGATCTTATAGTGATGTATGTATATCATCATGACGGGAATAGATAGGATGAATGCACATTTCACCCAGGGCAGGGGAATCATGAGCCAGGGGACATACTGAAGATTTAAGGTGAGAGGGAAAAGATTTAATAGGGACCTGATGGTAACATTTTCACTGAGAAGGAGGTAGGTATATACAAATGAAAGAGTGAATAGTCAAATCTAATATAGTTTACAAAATTGAGTCGTTCTTCTGCAAAAGCATGGTCTAGAAGAACAAAATAATTGCTTGGTGCCAAGTCTGAATGACATTGTAAATTATATGGAACACAATATGGAGGACAGGTTGTCTTTTTAATAAGGACATTAAGATGGAAACCTGCGTAATAACATGTGCTTCTTTCAAGTCCATAAAGAAGCCAATATTGTAAAAAAATAGCTCACGCTCCAGAGATAAGTAATAACTTGTTATTGGATGAGCGTGATTTGGACCCAGCTTCTCCTATATTCTGAAAGGCTATAGAATCTTTCAGTCATGCCATATTCAGACTTGGTAGGAGTGTTTTACTGAGAAGAAAAATGTATAATTGCGCTAACTTTACTTTGTTCTGTGAGTGGAGCCCGAGGAGCACTGAGCAACGTGTGTGCTCTTTGTAGATCTCGCCACTCCCGTCTGACAAATTGATTGAAGATTGCCTTGGTTTACCTTTACCAATGTTGTTGCTGTCTGCTTTTTAAGAGACGAACTTTGACACAATGAGCTGCGAGAGGATGTAGTTGAGGCAGGTACTATAACAACATATAAAATACACTTGGATAGGTACATGGATAGGAAAGGTTTAGAGGGATATGGGCCAAACGTGGGCAGGTGGGACTAGCTGCCTGAATGACATTGTAAATTATATGGAACATATAAAATTGAATCTGAATCTGAATCGGAATCTGAATCTGATCTTGGTCAGCATGGACAACACAGCAAAGACAAAGTGCTTGAGGAACTCAACAGGTCTAGCAGCATCTGTGGAGGGAATGGACAGACAACGTTTTGGGTCGTGGGGGGTGTTTTCAATTCTACAGTCTTCATAGTCTTCGCCTCTAAGGACTTTGGAAGAGTTTTACCATTCTCTTGGAGAATATGGTAAACAGGCCTTGTGGTTTGCAATATTAGACTTCTTTTATAAAAGGCATTTCCCCAGTTTATATTCTTTTTAGAGATACAGCCTCGAATCAGCCCCTTCGGCATCGACAATCAATCACCTGTTCACGCTAGATCTATGTTACACAGTGACCCGCTCAGTTACCCTAGCACTTTGTGTCTTTCCTTAATAAACCAGTATCTGCGATTTAGACTTTAGAGATTTGGCGTAGAAAACTATCTCTTTGGCCCACCGAGACCCTGCCCATCAGCGATCACCCCATACACTAGCACTATTCTACACACTAGGGACAATGGACAATTTACAGAAGCCAATGAACGTTCAAATCTGCACGTCTTTGGAATGTGGGATGGAACCAGAGCACCCAAGGAAAACCTACGCGGTCGCAGGGAAAACATGTAAACTCTGCACAGACAGAACCGGAGGTCAGATTGAACCCGGGTCTCTGGCCCTGTAAGGCAGCGACTCTACCACGACACCACAGTGATCCATGTTTCTACGGGAATTTCCATCGCAGGGGGCAGACTCCTGACCGACATACATTACAAACCCACTGACTCACATGGCTATCTGGACTACACGTCTTCCCACCCTGCCCCCTGTAAAGACTCCATCCCCTACTCCCAATTCCTCCGCCTACGCCGCATCTGTTCCCAGGATGAGACATTTCATACCAGGGCATCGGAAATGTCCTCGTTCTTCAGGGAACGGGGATTCCCCTCCGCCACCATAGATGAGGCTCACACCAGGGTCTCATCCATACCCCGTAACACTGCTCTCTCTCCCCATCCCCGCACACGCAACAAGGGCAGAGTCCCTCTGGTCCTCACCTTTCACCCCACCAGCCGGCAAATACAACACATAATCCTCCGCCATTTCCGCCACCTCCAACGTGACCCCACCACTCGCCACATCTTCCCATCTCCCCCCACGTCTGCCTTCCGCAAAGACCGCTCCCTCCGCAACTCCCTCGTCAATTCTTCCCTTCCCTCCCGCACCACCCCCTCCCCGGGCACTTTCCGTTGCAACCGCAAGAAATGCAACACCTGTCCCTTCACCTCCCCCCTCGACTCCATTCAAGGTCCCAAGCAGTCGTTCCAGGTGCGACAAAGGTTCCCCTGTATCTCCTCCAACCTCATCTACTGCATCCGCTGCTCTAGATGTCAGCTGATTTACATCGGTGAGACCAAGCGTAGGTTGGGCGATCGTTTCGCCGAACACCTCCGCTCAGTCCGCAATAACCTACCTGACCCCCGGTGGCTCAGCACTTCAACTCCCCCTCCCATTCCCAATCCGACCTCTCTGTCCTGGGTCTCCTCCATTGCCAGAGTGAGCAACAGCGGAAATTGGAGGAACAGCACCTCATATTCCGTCTGGGGTCCTTGCGTCCTTATGGCATTAACATTGAATTCTCCCAATTTGGCTAGCCCGTGCTGTCTCCTCCCCTTCCTTAACCCTCTAGCTGTCTCCTCCCACCCTCCCATCCGCCCGCCCTCGGGCTCCTCCTCCTCCTCCCCTTTTCCTTCTTTCTTTCCCCACCCCCCATCAGTCTGAAGAAGGGATTCGGCCCGAAACGTCGCCTATTTCCTTCGCTCCATAGATGCTGCTGCACCCGCTGAGTTTCCCCAGCAATTGTGTGTACCTTCATGTGTCTACATTATTTGACGAGTAGCTTTCAAGATCCAGAGTTGTGAGCTGTGAATTCTACTGAGGAAAGAATCAATACTTACATCTCATCACAGGTTCATGGTTTTGCATTATCGATAAAGCGTTGTATTCATCTGCGTATATCTCATGCTGGTCATGTGTCAGAAAGTACAGCAGATCAAAAGTTGTAAGGTTTTTGCCATCAGAAGAATATTGTTTGAATAAGTCATGAGGCAATGATCGCCTGGTGAAAACCTTGTAAATATAAATGAAGTCCTCTGCCCCAAACTTCCGATGTTTCACTTTGTCAATAGCCTGTACAATACCAAAATAGAACAGCAAGATTACTCAATGGCATTTAACCAACAACCAAGACCATAAGACATAGGAGCTGAATTAGGCCATTCGGGCCACTGGATCTACACTGCCATTCAATCATGGCTGATCTATTTTTCCCTCGCAATCCCATTCTCCTGCCTTCTCCCCAAAATCTTTGACACCCTTAGTAATCAAGGGCCTATCAATCTCCGCTTTAAAAATACCCGATGTCATAGCCTCCATTGCCATCTGTGGCAATAAATTCCACAGATTCACCACCCCCTAATTAAATAAATTTCTCCCCATTTTCATTTAAACTAAACTTAATGATTAAAGACTACAGCACAAGAATAGGTCATTCTACCTATGATGTCTGTGCCGAACATGGCACTAAATTAAACTAATCTCTGACAGTATGTGATCCATATCACAACAGTGAACATGAACAGTGACTTTATTGGAAAAAAATCAAAAGTGTTCACATGTTCCTGGTAGTGCATTCCAGGCACCCACCACCCCTGTGTATAAACCTGCCCCGCACATGCTATTTTGTATCATATTTCTTTAATTATAAATAATTACACCAACAGCTATTGAAGAATAGATCTGTTGCAATCGCCATTTCCAATACTGACCTTCACATAGTTCTCTGTGTAAATGTTGGCCATAGGAATGTCCAGTTTCTGTAGAAGTTCAATGGTTTTGAGCAAATCTATGTCTCCATTCCTGAAGTCAAATTTTGTGGAAAGAAGGAGCCATCTACACTCAGGTGTTAAGTGCTTCTCATCAAATTTCCGTTCACACAAAACCAACAGATTCAGAAGAACTCAGTTTGGTCTTCCAGCAATAACAATGCATCAACAATGTGTCAACATCAGAGATGCTTCATGTTAACTGTGTTTACTCCTGTCATTGTTTTTTTCTCAGGGACTTTATTAACACATTTCATCTCTACTTGGTCAGGTGAACAGATTTGTGTATTCAAGTTAGGTTTGTTTCCCTGCCACCACCCCACGCCACCCTGGTGCGCACTCCATTGCTCCCACCATCTCCATTACCCCTTCCCCTCCGCCATACGCTCATCTCCCATCCTCAAGTCATCCATTTTCCTTTCATCCCGCCTCTTACCCCTCCCCCATGTCCCAATCCCTCCCTCTGGCTTTTTCATTTATCCTCTTTTCTCCTTATCCAACATCCTTTTGTCTCCTCACCTCTAGCCCTTGTTGCTTACCCCATCCATCTGCCAATCCAACCCACCCTCTCCTCGCCTGTATCCACCCATCACTTGCCAGATTTTGTCCCTCTCCCACCTCTCTGTTGCAGCTTTCTCCCCCCCCCCCCACTACAACCAGTCAGAAGATGTGCCCCGACCCATGTAACCTGTCGATTCCCTCCACAGATGCTGCCTAATCCGCTGAGTTCCTCCAGCAGTTTGTGCTTTGCTCAAGATTCCAGCATCTGCAGTTCCTTTGATCTCTACCCTTGCTTCGCCTGAGTTTTAGTTCCATCACGGTAATTATAGCATTTATCGTTTATTTCATAATTAACACTATAAACTATAAATATTATAGTCCATTAATTAATCCACAATTAATTAATTAATTAATTAGTAGATGATTTATAGTGATTAATAATAGATATAGACAACCAGCATTAAACATATATGAAGATTGGAATAGGCTAAATAGGCTGCGAAAGGATATTCGGTTTCCTTCTGAACCTCGCATCGGAATTGTAGTTGGTGAGCAGTTTCCATCCCCAATAGACTTCGATCACTTCACAACTTTGTGGATCAACTGAATCGTACGTGTGTGTCTGGCTGCGTGTGTGGGTGTGTGTGTGTGTCAACAATAAATATGTCATTCCAGATTATTCACTCCAATCGGAAGATCATCCCAAGCACCAAACAGTTCATCTTCTACAATGGGCAAGTGGCAAGGGGAAGGCTTTGAACCTCATCGAAGACAATGGCTGTTGAGGTCATAGACCCACACTTGTTACAAGGCAACCCAGTGGCCCAATGGGAGAAGAGGTAACTCTGAGCGACCATGTCATTGTACCTCGCTTGTTACAAAGCTACCCATTGGTCCAATCAGAGAAGGGTTGGCGCTGATCTATGATGTCATAGAAACACGCTTGTTGCAACGTGACCTATTGGTCCAATCAGAGAAGAGATGGCGCTAATCAATGATGTCACTGAAACCCGCTTGTTGCAACACGACCCAGTGGCCCATTGAGCGAAGAGATGCAGTGAGCTCATGGCTCAGTGCTAGAACATAGAACATATATCATCAGTACAGCACAGGAATGTGCCCTTCGACCCACAATGTCTGTGCCGAACATGATGACAAGTTAAACTGATCTCATCTGCCTGTACATGATCCATATTGCTCTATGCCCTGCACTTCCATGTGCCAATCTGAAAGCCGCTTAAACTCCACAATGAAATACTCTGCTGATACGAACACTCAAGAACAACTAATTTCCCATCATCAAGGGCAGCAAGTGAAATAGTGATTTTCATAAGAGCACTGGAATGAGCATGTACTAAAGGGGAAAAAATGACATTGGCAGAGCAAGAGGGTGCAGTTAATTGGTCACTCTGTTACTAAGCTTATACAGAAACAAGGGGCAAAATATCCTCCTTTCACGCTTTGCAATTCCATCTATAAATTACTTGAATTTCCCTTGCGACTTTCCTGATCTTATAATGCCGCAGAGCACTTCAAAGCCCTCAATACATCTCCCTCGGTCCTCTACATATCCACCTGCCCATCTAAAAGTCTCTCAAATGTCACTATTGTATCGGCTGCACCACTATTCTCACTGGCAAAAGTAATGAAAGGTCATAATACTAAAGAGCAGATTTGTGCAAAGTGTTGAAGATTGGGTTGAGCGTGGGAAATAATGTATGTCAGGCAAGAAAAGGTCAATAACCATTTGGAGGAAAGTACAGTCAACAAGATGAACCTAGCTTCATATTGAGCCTTGCTCTGTTTTCATTATATCCCCAAAAATACGTCAATACATTTTCATATTATTTTATATTTCTCACATTGCTTTATGAAATGCATTCAGGATCACTATATAAACTAACCAGCAGCCAAATATTTCCACAAGAGATATTATACAGCTCCCACTGTGATAAACAGGCAGTTACAGTAATCAGTTTTTGGCAGTGCTGGAAGGAATTTGAACTAAAATGTTGTGAATCCTGTTTCCAACATCACTAAATACTAAATGATCTCAAATGAAACAGTGCCTGAATGCAGTAGACTCCAGAAATGTCCAAAGGACTATTTGAGACAACTTAGAATGCTCTTATAATTATTATTTAATTTAGAGATACGGCGTGGAAATAGGCCCATCGACCCACTGAGTCCGCGCCGACCAGCAGTCCCCGCACACTTGCACTATCCTACACACTAGAGACAATTTACAATTTTAACCAAAGCCAAATTAACCTACAAACGTCTTTGGAGTGTGGAAGGACACAGTCGCACACAAAGAAAACCCACGCAGTCACGGGGAGAACGTACAAACTCCGCACAGGAAGCACCCAGTATAGTCGGTATCAAACCCGGGTCTCTGCCGCTGTGAGGTAACAACTCTACCACTGCGCCACCATGCCGCCCACTCATACAATAGTGAGGTACAGAGATGGCAAAAAGTCACATTAGAAACTCTCCTTCATCAGTCAGGGCATTGAGTATAAGAGTCGGGAAGTTAATCCAACATAATAGGATGCATTACAATGGCAGCCTCGCCAACGGTTTGACTGTCTTTTTTGTTATTTTTAGTGTGTTTTAAAAAGTGTAGTAATGTTCTCCAGTTTGTTTTCTGTGGGGAGTAGGGGAGGGGGTCGGGGGAAACTTTTTCTCAATATCTTACCTTGCAGGAGATGCGATTGTTTTCCGGATCGTATCTCCGGTTGCTCGGCTAACATCATGGAGCTGGCGGCCTTACTGGAGACTGACTTTGAGCCCCACCACGGGGATGTGGACTTACCACAAGAGCCTGCAATCCCTTACCTGGGATCGACGCTCCAACCGTGGCCTGCGGATTTCACCATCGAGGGGTTCGCAGTCTCGGGTAGAGGCTAATGTCGGGAAGCTCCAAAGCCGCAGGAGATTCGGCCAGCCGTGACCCGGGGTCTGATCGCCCATCGTGGGGGAGCTGAGATCCCTCCGATGCAGGAGCTTGATCGTGCCGATGCGGAGGGCCCGACCGCCGGCTGCGGGAGCCAACGGAAGGTTTTGCCCAGACCGCGGGAGAACAAAGAAGGGAAGAGATTGAACTTTTTTTCGCCTTCCATCACAGTGAGGAATGTGGAGGAGTCACTGTGGTGGATGTTTATGTTAAAATGTATTTTGTGTGTTCTGTTGCTTTTTATTGGTATGACTGTATGGCAAATCAAATTCCTCGTATGTTACAAAACATACTTGGCTAATAAAGTATGATTATTATGATTACGATTATGATTTGAAGTTGATTGCATTTATGGTTAAATCGCATTTTTTAGTTAGGTGTGCAGTGTGCAGTTCTAGTTGCCCCATTACAGGAAGGATGTGGAGGCTTTGGAAAGGGTGCAGAAGAGGTTTTTCAGAATGCTGCTTGGATTAGAGGGCATTAGCTGTAAGGATAGGTTGGACAAACTTGGTAACATTTAGGTGAACCAGCATCTGCAATTCCATGTGTCTATATCAGACAAACCTGCATTGCTTTCTGTGGAGCGCGGACTTTGCGGAGAGACCTAATGGAAGTAGGTTTAGGTTGATATTGTCACATGCATCGAGGTACAGTGAAAAACTTTGGTTTGTATGCTATTCAATCCGCTCAGATATATCATACATAAATATAATCAAGTCAAACTCAAGTTTAACAGGTAGAGCAGAGGGGAGGATACAGAGTGCAGTATATAGTTCTCAGCATTGTAGCCCATCAGCTCCTTAAACAAAGTCCAACGGCCGTGATGGGGTAGAGGTGAATCAGACAGAGTGGCAGGAATATGGAACGAGCTGCTGGAGGAGCTAGTTATAGCATGAATTATCACAAAGTTTTAAGAAACATTCAGGTAAGTAAATGGATAGGATAGAGATTTAAAGAGATACTAGACTAAGTTCACACGGGAGGGCTGGTCCCCCAATGCAATATTCCACCTCTTCACCAATTCCAATATTGGTGGCCAGTGGGGGGGGGGGGGGGGGGGGGGGAGCGCTTCTGGTGCTAGTATGGGCTGAAGGGACTGGTTTCCAGAGGGCTAGTATGGACATTGTGGACTGAATGGTGTTCTTGCGCTGGCAGCTCAGTCGCTCAAGCCTGGTATGCTGGCAGGTCACTCACTCACAGCTGGAGGGCTGGCAGTTGACTCACAGCTATTCCTTGAAATTCCATTTCAAGCAGAG
Source organism: Amblyraja radiata (assembly GCF_010909765.2). Classification (NCBI taxonomy): domain Eukaryota; kingdom Metazoa; phylum Chordata; class Chondrichthyes; order Rajiformes; family Rajidae; genus Amblyraja; species Amblyraja radiata. The sequence continues at coordinate 11,071,330 of NC_045976.1, read as the reverse complement.
TGCAGGCCATCAAATTCAAATGAAGCTTCCTACCATTTCAAGCAGGGAGCAAGGCCACCAAATTCAAATGCAGTTTCCTACCATTTCAAGCAGGATGTAAGACCACCAAATTCAAAATCAGTTTCCTACCATTTCAAGCAGGGTGCAAGGCCACCAAATTCAAAAGCAGTTTCCTACCATTTCAAGCAGGGTGCAAGGCCACCAAGGTGACCTCTCCCTCCCCCATCTTGCAGAGACTGAGCCACGCCCACACTTCAGGCTTTTATAGTCCCTCCCCCTCCCACCGGAAGGGGCGTGGCCTTCATGGCATTGATTGACAGGAGAGAGATTTTTAAACCACTAATAACGCTTTTATTTTTCATCGATGGGAAACATTCTCTTGTCCTGCACAGCGGAAGGGGACTCTGAGTAAGATGGCCAAAAATCACAGCCGTAAGTGGTAGCGTTTTTTCTAAAATCAATATGCAGTGCAAACAGGAAGTGGTCAAGATGAGACTTTTAATTATATAGATGGACTAAACGTAAGCAGGTGGGGCTTTGGAAAGGATGCAGAAGAGGTTTATCAGAATGCTGCTTGGATTAGAGGGCATTAGCTGTAAGGATAGGTTGGACAAACTTGGTAACATTAGATGGTGCATGTAGTTCGATGTGGGCAAGCCGGGCTGAAGGCCCTGTTTCCACGATATATGACTCTAACTGCATTTAAAAGGCACTTTCACAGGTACATTGATAGGAAGGTTTGAGAGGGATATGAGCCAAACATGGGCAAATGGAACTAGATCAGATGGATCATCTAGGTTGGCATGAACGAGTTGGGCCGAATGGCCTGTTTCTATGCTGTGATTCAATCCATGGTTCTCAGCCTGAGATCAGTTGCCTTTCTCTTCCTTGGATGGCTCTGGAGTCAAGGGACCAGGAAACTAGGAATAATGTGGAAGGGTGTTTGAGGGAGAGAAATTAGTTGTACTCTGTAGATATTTAAAAATCATCATAATGTTGCAATCTCGTAAAAGTACAATAGAGCTGGCAGCAAAACGAGAAGCATGTGTTAACAATTAACACTCTGCAACTGTTCTGGGTATATAAACATTTTACAGCACTGTGATAAGAATTTCTAATTATACACTAATAAGCCCTGTAATTGAAAAGACATGTGCATTTCACATCTAGACATCATCAGGGATACTGAGGGACTGAATTTATGTCATCCAGAAGTTTAATGCGAAGTCCAGGTCCCAATCTTTATTAATTCGCAAATCTTGATGTTAGTTTAATATGCTGTGCTGATGAACCACAAGTACGAGCTTATTAGTTGGGGTGAAAATATTAATCATAAACTTGCTACACATTCCTGGTTACTAGTTTAGTTTAGTTTCCCTTATCATGTATCTTTACACTGTAAATGGATCGATTGTAATCATGTATTGTCTTTCTGCTGACTGGTTAGCACGCAACAAAAAGCTTTTCACTGTACCTTGGTACACGTGACAATAAACGTAACTGAGATACAGCACGGATACAGGCCCTTCGGCCAACCTAATCTGCACCAACCAGCGATCCCCGCACACTTACACTATCCTATGCACACTAGGGACAATTTACAATTATACCAAGCCAATTAACCTACAAATCTGTATGTCTTTTGAGTGTGGGAAGAAACCGGAGATCCCGGAGAAAGCCTACGCAGGTTACGGGGAGAAGGTACAAACTCCGTACAGACAAGCACCCGTAGTCAGGATTGAACCCCGGTCTCTGGCGCTGTAAAGCAGCAACTCTACCGTATTAGGGGTACCTAATACTTCCCGATAGTTTGAATCACCTTGCCTCATATGACACGGTAAACCCTCGTTATAATGGACCATCGAGGGGAGAATTGTGTCTGTTATTGCCGATAGTCCGATATAACCAAGTAAGGTCCGTAACAAGGAGGATTTACTGTATTAATAATTTGAACTCAGAGTCGTCCAGTGCAATTTTCCTTTGCCCCATAGTTTGCATCAATAGTAGAGCTGCTGCCTCACAGCGTCAGAGACCCGGGTTCAATCCTGATCTCGGGTGCTGTCTGTGCTGTGGAGTTTGCATGTTCTCCCTGTGACTGTGTGGGTTTCCTCTGGGTGGAGGGTTTCCTCCACTTCCCAAAAATGCGCAGGTTTGTGTAGGCGAAGACGGGGCAGGCAGAGGAGCCGTTGCAGACATGGATTGTTGTGCTGGCAGAAGCATGCGAGTGGCACTAGACGCAGACGGAAGTGAACTTGTACGATCTGGGTAATACGGAGGAGGAAGTGGCTCGTTCACAGGCAGGATATGTTGCCTGTTACGCCTGTAGGTGCCGCCATCGGCACTGACGATATATGAGCGTGGCTCTGAAGTAATTCCAGAAATTACTCCAATACGGCCGTAAGCGGACCACCTGCCCTTTGGTCAACGGTGGCCTACTTGTCTTGTCAAACCAGTGTTTTTGAATGTCACGCTTCTGTTGCAACCTGGATTGAACCTCCTCAGGTGGAATCACTTGTGGGATCAATGCCTGATCTGCTACAGGCACTGTGGCACGGGCCTGCCTTGACAATAAACGTTGAGCGGGTGAACTCCATACACACAACACCCATAGTGAGGATCGGACCCGGTCTCTGACGCTGTGAGTCAGCAACTCTACCGCTGCGCCACTGTGCCGCCCTAAACAGCTCTATTTCTATGCTCTATCCCGAAACTGAACGAAACTAGGTCTAGATTTTCAATCTAGTTCCAGTAATACACTTCAGTCATACCCACAAAATACACTATTTCAAATAATTAAAAGCAACAAACTTGGTCTAGTAACTATATAAAAATGTGATTTCTCTTAATCGCTCACTTTATTCCCACTGCCCAACCATCTCCATTCAAATGGAAGTGCTTTGGATGTTGCACCAGGTCTAATAACGCTGGCCTCTAAGCCTTCACTGTTGCTGATACAATGAAGGGGAAAGTCATGATATCATCTTCAAAACTGTGGTTTAGAAGGATTGTTGTGGTTACTTTCTAATGATGGTTAACATCATTTAAAATTTTAAATGTTAAGAAACATCCAGGGTGGCACAGTGACACAGCGGTAGAACTGCTGCCTCACCGCCTGGAACCCGGGTTCGATCCTGACTGTGGATGCTGTCTTTCACAGACAACTTATTGATATTAAATTATTTATGCAAGATTTAAATAATGATGTTGACAACGTGTTAATGGCTAACATAGAAATTGGTTCGATCATTATGTCTCTGGGGTGTGGATGGCACAATGGCGCAGCTGATAAAGCCGCTGAGGTCCGGGTTCGATCCTGACGACGGATGTGGTCTGTATGGAGTTTGTATATTCGCCCTGTGACCGCGTGGGTTTTCTCTGGGTGCTCCGGTTTCCTTCCACACTTTAAAGATGTTTAAGAAGGAACTGCAGATGCTGGAAAATCGAAGGTAGACAAAAATGCTGGAGAAACTCAGCGGGTGAGGCAGCATCTATGGAGCGAAGGAAATAGGCAAGGTTTCGGACTGAAACCCTTCTTCAGACTGATGTGAGGGTGGGGGGAGGGAGAAGAAAGGAATAAGTGTAGCCAGTGGGCTGAGGGAGAGCTGAGAAGGGGAGGAGAAAGTAAGGACTACCTGTACACCTGGTTTGTAGAATAATTGGCTTCAGTTTAAAAAAAATTGTAAATTGTGTGGTGTATAGTGTAGTGTATGGCGTGATCGCTGGTCAGCACTGACTCAGTGGGCCTATTTCTGCGCTGTATTTCTAGAGTCTAAAGTTCTACGGAGGTTCTGCTTTCTGCCTTCTAGAGTTGTGTTTGTAGTTAAGCCAGTGGTGCAGCTGGTGGAGCTGCTGCCTCACAGAGCTAGGGACCCAGGTTCGATTCTGACCATGGATCTGGTCTGTGTGGAGCTTGCACGTTCTCTATGTGACCGCATGGGTTTCCTCCGGGTGCTCCGGTTTTCTCCCACATCCTAATGACGTACGGGTTTGACGTTTCGCTGGCCTCTGTAAATTGCCCTAAGTGTATAGGGAGTGGATGAGAAAGTGGGATAACATAGATCTGGTGTGAGTGGGTGATCAATGGTCAGTGTGAACTTGGTGGGCAGAGGGCCTATTTCTATGCTGCATGAGTCTATGCAGAGAATGGATACGAAAGAACTAGTGTCAACAGGTGATTAATAGTTGGTGTGGACTCAGTGGGATAAAGGGTCGGTTTCCATGCTGTATTTCTATGAATGAAACTAAACAGTTCACTCACCCTTTCTCTCTCTCTCTCACACACACACAAACACACACACCAGGTTTATGATGTCACCCTTTGTTCCCACCGTATATCTCCAAAACAACACAGTCTTCCGTATCTGAGTTTGTCAGTATTCCCTCTCCACTTCCTATACCATCGTTTGCTGACTCCTCCTCCTTACGTATATATATATATATTTTTTTTTTTCCCCTGGAGTTCTCACATTACATATTATGGAAAATTTGGAGGCTTGCCCTCTCCTGCCCTGCTTGTTAGACAGGTATTGCAATCAGTGAGAGCACACTTACCTTTCATATGGAAAGTTGTGAGCTGAAGCATTTCTCCAGAGACCGGAGCCTTAATTGCAGGCTAACACTTCTCTCCTGTACTGGGCCACACGCTCAGCTGTATATAAAAATTCTCATGATACTATTTCACAGAAAAAGGAGAGGTGGAGGTCAATAATTATCTCTGAACTTCAAAAACCTGTAAAATAGATTAGGCTGAGGGTTGCCTCCAGCTCCACATAGAACTGCCTGCATTTCTGATCTTAAAAAGCTGGTAGGTTTCGTACCAATGTGGGAATCCTGAACTTACCAGGCAGCACAGTGGTGCAGCGGGTTTGATCCAGACTACGGGTGCTGTCGGTAAGGAGATTGTACATTCTCTAGTGTGAACAGGTGTGAACAGGTGTGAACTAGTGTGAACGGATGATCGCTGTTCAGTGTGCACCCTAATGGGCCTGTCCCACTTAGGCGACTTTTTAGGCAACTGCAGGAGACTGCGGTCGCCGCATGGACGCCACATGTTCGCGGGTGGTTGCCGGGTAGTCGCCTTCATGGTCGTGACGAGTTCCCGCATTCTGGGAACTAGCCGCTGCCTCATTATGGTCGCCGCAAATTTTTCAACATGTTTAGCGGCGACCGGAATGAAGCCGCCATGGAGAGTAGCGAGAATTCCCGTGCCGTGGGTGGGTCGCCAGGAGGTCCTAGTGGGTTGCCAGGAGGTCGAAGGTTCTCGTTGGTTCTAGTAGGTTGTAGCCGGTGCTGACTGGTGAATTTCATTGGCTCATTGGGAAAAAATAACGTAAGCAGTAGTTTTCGGAACCAAGGATAACTGACCGGCAATGTTAATGTCCGCCGAGCTTCACAGCCGTTTATCTCTGACATCTTAAAAGTAGTCTCCACTCCTTCTCCCCCCCCCTCTCCCCCACCCCCTCTTTTAAATGACTCACCGTACACTTATAAAGCAATAATAGTGCTTTAGCCATCTTACTTACAAGCCCAACCTTCCTGTGTGTGTCTGTATCACCTTGGCTTTGCATTGTGTGAATTTCACTCAGACAGCGCTCCCCCCGCTTGCCCTGTCCCCCACCTGCATAACGGGCTGGTGAAGGAAGCGATGTGTGTGTGTGTGTTCCACTCTGACAGTCACCGTTCCAGTTGCCGGTCAGCAACTTGACAGTCACCGGCAGTTGCCTGAAAATTCGCCTCAGTGGGACAGGCCATAAGGGTTTGTTACCATGCTGTATCTCTAAACGTAAACATACAGTAGAATGGAGATCAGTGAGAATGAAATGAACAATTAAGGGAAATCACTTCTTTTTATACAATCAATGTTCTATTTATTGTTTTTAATTATAAGTGTTGTGCTTTCAGTTAATATATTCCCCATCTTTAAAAACATTTTGCAACTTAAAGATTGTAATAATTGCCCACCATGGAACCGGGAAAGGGAAGCAGCCGAGCCCGGAATAGCTCGCCCCCTAAGACCGGGAACCGGAGAGGATGCGGAGAAGGTCGGTCACGGATGCTGGTCAAAGGGCCCATAAAATGAACCGGGGAGTTTTAAGGACCTGTCCCACTTGGGCGACCTAATCTGCAAGTTTAGACGAGATTGCCCTTGACTCATACTCGCAGCATGGTCGTCACGAGGTCGTAGGAGGTTGTAGGTATGTTGTAGGTACGTCGCGATGCTAGTCGTAGGTACTCGTGGCATCAAGTAGGTCGGGGCGTTTTTCAAGCCTGATGAAAAATGTCCACGAGTAAAAAAGGTCGTGAATTAGGTCGTGAAAGTGGGATAGGCCCTTAACTCATAGTGCTATGGACTTACAGGCAGTCGAGGGCAGCCATAGGCAATCCCCTTCGCTGACCGGGCATTTTGATTGGCTCATTGGAGTTTCAGGACCAAGGAAGACCCTACTGGTAATGTAAAATGCACGCTAAACTTTATTATACTTCTTAAAAGTGTCTCCACTCCTTCTTTTCCCCCCCTTCTCTCCCCTTCTCTCCCCTTTCTCCCGCCTTCTCTCTCCTTCTCACCCCCCTTCTCTCCCCTTCTCTCTCCCCTTCTCTCTCCCCTTCTCTCTCCCCTTCTCTCTCCTTCTACCCCTCCCCCCCCCCGTGCTTTCTAATGGACTTACCTTTACTGTGCAGCCGTTTTACCTTCATCTTCATCGTGCAGACAGCGCCTGGCCCCCACCTTCGCAATGTGTTGGTGTGTGTGCGGTCGGACGATGCAGCTCGCGGTTTCAACGCGGACGCAGACCAGCTCGAGGCTTTCCAGACGAGTGTCCTCGAGCTGGGAGGTCGAAGTCACTCGTTTTAACTCGCCGATTAGGTCGCCCAAGTGGGACAGGCCCTTTACCTTCCACGCCCTCAAGTTCAGCTGCGGGAGGCACCCCAGCAGGGCACGAAGGTTGAAGATGGCCGGGCAAGGAGAGGGTTGACGGTTCGCGGGACGACCAGATGGAGGTGATGGCCACTGGTATTTATGATGGGTATTTATGGCCACTGCAGCTGGGACTGTGAAATGGTGCCAGTACCTGGCGACTCTTACATATGCACTCAGTGGGCTATATCTATTCATTATGTACCTAACTGGGGATTGAACTTATGTAAGGCAATAATCTTACTGATCTGTGTGCAAAAAATAAATCTCACTGTACCTTGGTACACGTGGTAATAAAGGAACCATTGAAGATTGACACAAAATGCTAGGGTAACTCAGCGGGACTGGCAGCATCTCTGGATAGAAGAAATGGGTGGTGTTTCAGGACGAGTCCTTTCTTCAGTCTGACTCTTTGGCTACTACTGTTGCGGGGTGACGCCTGTTTGGTGGTGAGTTGTTGCTCAAAGAGTTGTACCTTTTTCTGGTCGTCTCTAGATTTTCAACATTTTGAAAGTTTTTGGCGACCTGCTGCAACTATGACGTGTGCCGGCAAGTCGCTGAAAAAATTAAGTCAGTGGGATAGGCCCTTTAGATATTGCTCTTAGGGCTAACTGAATCATGGGATTTGGGGAGAAAGCAGGAACAGGGTACTGATTTTGGATGATCAGTCATGATCGTATTGAATGACGGTGCTGGCTCGAAGGGCTGAGTGGCCTACTTGTGCACCTATTTTCTATGTTTCTAAGTCAGTTTCTTCGTATTGATACAAGAAACTAGGATCAGCACTGTAAATATTACATGTAATTCATATAACATATTTATAAGAAATTCAGATTGATGTTATGAACATTTTATTCTGTTTGACAGTGCATCATTCACTCATGCCCAATGTTTACAAATTCACCAGGATGTGTATATTACTGGACAATTTTGTGTTCAGTTACTGGCTTGAAATGTGTGCATGATATTAGCTGCATGTGTATTCACCTACACCCTTTCAGTTCCGTTGATTTAAATGGAACTAGCCACCTGGAGATGAGTGAAGCTGGCACCAAGCACTGTCATATACATTTAGCACCAGCATCTAAAGACTAAAGGGGTGGCACAGTGGCACAGTGGCACAGCGCCAGTGACCCGGGTTCGATCCTGACCTCGGATGCTGCCTGGGTGTAGAGTTTGCACGTTCTCCGAGAACGTGTGGGTTTCCACCGGGTGCTCTTGTTTCCTCTCACATCCCAAAGATGAGCTGGTTTGCAGGTTAATTGGCCCTCTGTAAATTGCCTCCAGTGTGTAGGGAGTGGATGTGAAAGTGGGATAACATGGGATGTGTGTGAACGGGTGATCGGTGGTCAGTGTGGTCTCATAGACTATACCACAGTACCACACAGGAATGGGCCCTTTGGCTCACAATGTTTGTGCCAAACATGATGGCCCAGTTACATTGATTTCATCTGACTGTATATGATAATTTGCTAATAATTTGAAAATAGATAGGCAAATAGCTTTTCAAATTATTTTATTCAATGAGTTTGTCAAGAGCTTGAGGCATTGTTTTTGTGACCTTTCGTTCATACCTGATCAGGTAAAGGATGGTCACTTTTCAACATAAGTAGGGTAGACACCGTTCCCTCAGGGTGGAAATGTCCAACACTCGAGGGCATAGCTATAAGAGGAGATGTGGGAGGCAAGGATTTCACACAAAGGGTGGTGGGGGCCCAGAACACACTGCCAGGGATGGAGGCAGATATCATAGTGGCATTTAAGAAGCTAGTAGATCAGCACATGTGTAGGCAGGGAATGGAGAGGTATGGATCACCAGCAGGCAGAAAAGATCAGTTCAGCTAGGCATCATGTTCGGTACACACATTGTGAGCCGAAGAGTCCGTCTCTGTGTTGTACTGTTCTATGTCCTATATTAACAATGGACAATCAACCATTTAGCTGTGTGCTCAGCCCCATGCTCTACTCTCTCTATACCCATGACTGTGCAGCCAGACACAGCTCCTACGCCATGTTTAAAATGGCCGACGATACCACCATCGTTGAATGAATAATGGTGGACGATGAGTTAGAGTACGGAAGGGAGATTGATAATCTCACTGAATGATGCCAGAACAACAATTATCCTCTTTAGGAAGACCAAGGAGCTGTTTGTTGACTCCAGGAAGGAATGCCGGGGAACATGAACCTGTCTTCCTAGATGGGACTGTGCTGTAGAGGGACAACCGCTTTAAGTACCGGTGTGTGCGTATCTCAAAAATCTGTCCTGGTTCCGGCACATTGATCACAAAGAAAGCTCATCAACACCACTAATTGCTTAAAAGATTGAAGAGTTTTGGTATGACGTCGAACACTCTGTTGAACAGCTATATGTGTATGGTAGAGAGCATACTGACTGGTTGCATCTTGACCTATTTCTGTAACTAGAACACCCAAGAGCAAAGGAGTTTACAAAAAGTAGACACTTCCCTGTCCATCACAGGTACTGACCCTCCCACCATTGAAAGTATCTTCAGGAGGCACTGCCTCAAAAAGGTAGCTGGTATCATCAGAGACCCACACCACCCTGGCCATACTCTCTTCTTACTCCTACCATCAGGAAGGAGGTATAGGAGTGTTGAAAATGTTACCTCCAGGTTGAAGATCAGCTTCTTCCCAGTAACCATCAGACTCTTGAGCACTCCACAACACTAACACAACCTCAGCAACTATGATCTATTATGGATTTTGTTCTGCTTGCAATACATTCTATGTTTTGCACGATTATGATCTAGATGTTTCCACAAGAGGGAGAGTCTAAGACCAGAGGGCATAGCCTCAGAATAAAAGGATGTACCTTTGGAAAGAAGATGAGGAAGAATTGCTTTAGTCCGAGGGTGGTGAATCTATGGAAACTTTTGGCCACATACGACGGTGGAGGCAGTCATTGGGTGTTTTTAAAGCGCAGATTGACAGATTATTGATTAGTATGGGTGTCAAGGGTTAGGGAGAGAAGGCAGGAGAATGAGGTTGAGAGGGAAAGATAGATCAGCCATGATTGAATGGCCGAATGACCTAATTCTGCATCTATAACTTATGAAGATGGTACCAAATATCACTGATTATAAATTTACTGTATCATGATTATTTTCTATTTATCTGCTGGGTTAATGAATCTGTAAAGCTGCAGGAAATAAGTGTTTCTCTGTTTATTTGTCAGTACACATCTATCTATCTATCTATCTATCTATCTATCTATCTATCTATCTATCTATCTATCTATCTATCTATCTATCTATCTATCTATCTATCTATCTATCTATCTATCTATCTATCTATCTATCTATCTATCTATCTATCTATCTATCTATCTATCTATCTATCTATCTATCTATCTATCTATCTATCTATCTATCTATCTATCTATCTATCTATCTATCATCTGGAACCTAGGCCAAAACAGTACACAGTAGCGTACCTTACTCACTTTTGTCCTGCGGTCATTCCTATAAAGTTTCGTTCAGATTGATGTTATATTTCACAAGTTATTCATAATTTTTAATTAAAAAAAATCAAGTTTATGAGGAATTTAACAGCTCAATCCTTGTTGGCGCAGCTTGCAACAAAGTTGCATACTGTTGCAATCAGGGAACACTCAGTCCTTCCAGCAAGTTTTTAGCTCAACAGGAGAAGGAGGGGGCCATTGCATTATTTTTTAAAGTCCTCGAAGTAAGAGGAGGGGGATGCAGTGTTGAGGATACTCCCCTGCACAGTTGGGGGCTATGGATGAGAGCTGGAATATGGGGGAACGGGTGAGTGGTGGAATATTGCGTTGGGAATGGGTTGCGTTGGGGACCAGGCCTCCCGTGTGACAGGGACCCAATGGGTCCCACTTCGTCTAGTATATTACTTAAACTCTCATTTTGTTTCAATCTATGCATGCCCATGTGATCCTGGGACTACGCCAAAATGGTACACGATAGCGCTAAAATGTTTGCACCACCTTACTCACCATTGTCCTGCGGTCGTTTATGTCAAGTTTCGTTCAGATTGATGTTATATTTTACAAGCTATTGACATTTTTAGATGTACAAAACCACAATTTGAGAAAAAAAATCTTCCCTGTGCTTTCAGCTATGATGTCACAATGGGATTGTAGCCCTGCTCACAACATTGTTGCTATCCAAGTACACTGAGTCCAGCTTGCCCGAGCAAGTGCAATTGCATTTTTTTTTTAAGTCACAGTACACTGAGTTTTGTGAAATTAGCAGCCCCTGTGCAGTTGGGGGGCTATGGGTGAGCGGTGGAATATTGCGTTGGGGGAATGGGTTGCGTTGGGGAAACGGGTAAGTGGTGGAATATTGCCTTGGGGAATGGGTTGCGTTCGGGGACCAGGCCTCCCGTGTGGGCTATGGGCGAGTGGTGGAATATTGCGTTGGGGAACAGGTTGCATTTGGGCACCAGGCCTCCCATGTGACAGGGACCCAACGTGTCCCACTTGGTCCAGTATATATTACGAAAACTCATCTTCTCTGCCTGGATGTCTGTGTGTGTGTGTGTGTGTATGTGTGTGTGTGTGTGTGTGTGTGTGTATGTGTGTGTGTGCGTGTGTGATTCATATCCTGAATTATGCCAAAACGGTACACGACAGTGTTCCACCCAGTATAATGAGAGATTTGTTACATTGTTACAAGGAGAGGGAGGGAGTGGGGGAGGAGAAATTTTATTTAAACATTGTGTTTAGCGGGGGAGTGCAGGGAGGGGAGAGGGATTATGGAGGGAGGGAGTGACTGAAGGTAGGGGAAAAGAGAGGGAGAGAGAGGTGGGGAGGGAGTGGGGAAGGGGAGGAGAAGAGGGGGAAAAAAGAGGGAGTGTGAAGAGGAGGGGGAGGGAGTGCTGGGGCTTGAGGAGAAATTAGCCATGCCCGTGCAGTTGAGGGCTGTGGGTGAGTGGTGGAATATTGCGTTGGGGGAACGGGGCCCAATGGGTCCCACTTGGTCTAGTGACAATTATATTATTTTGACTCTCCCAACATTCAGTTCTCAGGTACACTTGCCTTGGAAGAGAATTCTCACTAATCCCACTTTCACATCCCTGACATGTACTACGTACTAAGCACAATAAATAATTGCGGATGATATTTTAACTGTGAACCTGGGTTCACAAATAAATCCCGCAGTGGTTGCTCAGATTGATTTCACTAGAACTCTCACTGTGGCTCAAAGTGACATGTTCACCCCATCGATCTGTGTAAGCCCCACAGGTGAAAAAGGAGTGCTGTCCAAACCCACTACGCTCGCTACTGCTCACTGCAATAATATTCAACTACAACAACCTAAAGCTACGTGAAGATAGCACAAAATGCTGGAGAAACTCAGCAGGTCAGGCAGCTTCTCTGGCAAAAACAGACAGGTGACGTTTTGGGGGTGAAGACCCTTCTTCAGACAATTGTGCGGGGGGGGGGGGGGGGGGGGGCATTTCACTTCTTCTCTTCCCCTATCCTACAGGATGCAAAAGTGGGATAACATAGGATTAGTGGGAACAGGTGAACGATGGTCAGGTGGACTCGGTGGGCCTGTTTCCATTCTGTAGATGTAGCTCTAAACTGCAGCGCTGTGGTTCAAAACTAATTATCCTACCGCCAGAGTGCCTTTGGGATGTGGGAGGAAATTGGAGCACTGGGAGGAAATCCGGACACAGGGAGAACCTGCAAACTCCATACAGATAGCACTGGAGGTCAGGGTTCAAGTTCAATTGCAGGTGTGAGGCAGCAGCTCTATGAGCTACATCACTGTGCCAATCAGCGCAATCTCCAAACTGAGTGCAAATATAATGAGCATAAATGCTTAACAGAAAATCGTGTTTTACTGCACCAAGTATAAATGCAATCTAATGCAAGGCAAACACCAGAAGCTAAACATAAAATTCTGCAGGAGCTCAGTGGATCAGGCAGTATATTTGTGGAGGGAATAGACAGATGACGTTTAGGGTTGAGGCCCATCCTCTGACCAGAAATGTCATATCATCATAAGGAATATGAGTAGAATTAGGCCAATCGAGCCATCCAGTCTACTCCTTCTTCTTCTTTCGTGTGGCGTGCACAGCCTAAAGTTGTAAGACAACTTGTTCTATTTAATTTTCTGTTTGTGCACGTCGAGTTGATTGCATTAGTTGAAACAGGGCGGACCAAGTGAAGGTTGCAATCTTCCACCCATAGTCTACTCCGCCATTCACTCATGGCTGATCTATCTCTCCCTCCTAACCCCACTCTCATGCCTTCTGACACCCATACTAATCAAGAATCTATCTATCTCTGCCTTAAATATATCCATTGACTTGGCCTCCACAGCCTTCTGTGGCAAAGAATTCCACACATTCACTACACTCTGACTAAATAAATTTCTCCTCATTTCCTTCCGAAAAGAACGTCTTTTAATTCTGAGGCTATGACCTCTAGTTCTAGACTCTCCCACTAATGGAAACATCCTCTCCACATGTCATCTGTCCATTCCTTCTGACTTCCTCCAGCACTTTGTGTTTGCTCAAGATGCCGACATCTGCAGTTTCTTGCGTCCCCAAGTCAAGTCAAGTTTATTCGTCACGTACACATACGAGATGTGCAGTGAAATGAAAAGTGGCAATGCTTGTGGATTGTGCAAAAAAAAAACAACTACAAAACAGAATGGAACAGAATCACAAATTCACAAACAACATAAGCTGCAGTGTGAACGCCATGTGGCATGTGCCTTTAAGTGCTTACACTTTTTCCTGAATGCAAGGCGGCGGAATGGTGTCAGATGCTCGAAATTGGATGAGGTCCCATCCAGAAACAAGTAGATCTTGTTTGAGGCATTGTTTCTCTTTGTAAGCCACCTGACTCCGTGAATGGATCGTGGCAGCTCCACTATTGTTTGCATGGGATGGTTGCACTAATGCTAAACGCAGGCATGTTTTAACACACCAGAATTGGAGTGCATGTGTAGGAAGGAACTGCAGATGCTGGTTTACACCGAAGTTTCCAGTTTAAGGTGGCCCACACTCAAGTGCCCTCCTCCCACATATAGACTCACTGTAAACCTATTTTATTCTCTCTTTGTTCATCCCTTCTTTATGCACCTATCTCCATTGCCCCATCTTCCCCTCTCTATCTGGTTCCACCTATCACCAACCAACCTCTGTCCCAATCGCTTCCTGCATTGAGTTTCATCAACTCTTCAACCCCTCCCCCATCTAGTTCCAACCACCACCTAAAGATACAGTGGTGCAGCTGGTAGAGCTGCTGCCTTCCAGAGACAGAAACCCCCAGTTCGTTTCTGACCTTGGGTACTGTATGTGTGGAGTTTGTAAGTTCTTCCTGCGACTGCGTGGGTTTTCTCCAGGTGCTCCGGTTTCCTCCCACATCCAAAAGACGTGGTGGTTGGTGGATTAATTGGCTCTAATGTGCAGGAAGTGGATGCGAAAGTGGGTTAACATAGAACTAGTGTGAACGGGTGCTCGATGGTCGGCATGAACTCGATGGGCCGAAGGGCCTGGTTCCATGCTGTATCACTGCAGCATGATACAACCTGGAACTAACATCCTCTAAACCACCGTCCTTTGTATGTACTGCTATAAAATCGGAAATCTTTCCCATTCCTCTCAGTCATGGTACAGGATCTCAATATGAAACATCGACCTCCACCTTTAGCCTCCACAGATGCTGCATGACCCACTGAGCTCTTCCACCTTTCTGTTTTCGTTCTTCAATCGTAATTGTTTTTGTGATTCTATGAATAACCCCGGAACTAACCCGAATATTTTTAAAACAATTGAACTGTTTCTGAAAGTTGAAAAACTTTGAAAAACCTATGAATATATTGATTGTCATTCTTGCCTGGCTTACTTGTGCTTTGGATGGGAGACTGGCAACAAAAAGTACTTGTAGTATTTGACATATTTGACAGCAACCCACTAAATCTCTGACCTGTTCTTGTTCTTCTTGTGCTTTTTCACTTAGAAACTTGCATAATTGTTTTGTTGCTGTTTTTTTTGTATCTCCTTGCCCTCTGTAACATGAAAGACATGATATTGAGTCACCACAAAATCTTGGTCTCCCATTTTAGGATATTTTAATGGGAAAATCTACATATCAGTGAAATCTGTCAAGTTTTGTAGATCTTCCTTCACTCTTTGTTACATTGCCTCCAGTGATGTGAGTGTTGCTTCCTCTTGCATCCTGATCAGCACAATTTCCAGCTGATTCTCGTACATTTTATAGGTGGACAAAAAATGTTGGAGAAACTCAGCGGGCGAGGCAGCATCCATGGAAAGAAGGAATAGGCGAACTTTCGGGTCAAGATCCTTCTTTTTTGTTCATTTTATGTTTATTTACATGGTCTGTTCGTGCTTTTTCATCAAATATTTGAAACAATATTGAACAAAGCAGAAAGGAAACCCATCATCTCATATCATGGTGGAGGTTTTCTGAGAGTGGCAATTAGGTTTTGTCACTCTTTGTATAAATCAAATTCATGGTAAGTATCAAGTATAATACCTCTACTTCCTTAAAAGATTGAGCATGCCAATGAATATTCTCTTGAACTTCTTCAGACGGATGGTAGTAAACATACTGACTGGTTGCATCACAGCCTGATTCGGTAACTCAAACGCCCAGGAACGTAGGAGATTACAGCCAGTGGTGATCACTGCCCAATCCATCAAGGGTACAGACCTCCCCAACGATCCAAGGGACCAATAGGACCCACTCCCTCAAAAAAGCAGCCAATATCATCAAAGGCCCTCAACCCTGGCCACTCTTATTTAACTCTCTAATTTCACTCTCACTTCACACCTACATCAAGAATGAGCAGAGGAACCTGAAAACCATGACCACCAGGTCCAAGAACAGCTTCTTCCCAACAACCATCAAGCTCTTGAACACTACATATCACTAACATCCGCAAATATGAACTATGGTAAGTGTCTTTGGTTGCGTTACGGACTTCAGTTTTTAGGTTTAGGCTTATTATTGTCATGTGCACTGAGATACAGTGAGAAGCTTTGTCTCGCATGCTACAGATCAGATAATACTACAGTATATGCACGTAAATACAATCAAGTTAAACTCAAGTACAATAGGTGGTGCAAAGGGGAAGATACATAGTGCAGAATATAGTTCTCGGCGTTGTAGCGTATCAGTTCATGAGACAAAGTCCACAATGGGGTAGAGGTGAATCAGACAGTACTTATGGAAGGACGGTTCAGAAACCTGATAACAGAGGGTAAGAAGCTGTTCCTGAGTCTGGTGGTGTGCGCTTTCAAGCTTCTGTACCTTCTGCTGGACGGGAACAGAGAGAAGATGGAATGACCAGTGTGGGACAAGACTAACCCATTATTGATTTATTGAATGTTTTGATTATTAAATTTTATCTGTGTGTTATTGGCCTGCTAAGCTGCTGCAAGTAGGAATTTTATTGTTCTGTTGTTGGCACGTATGACAATTACACTCTCTTGACTGTACACAAAATTGCTGGGGAAACTCAGCGGGTGCAGCAGCATCTATGGAGCGAAGGAAATAGGCGACGTTTCGGGCCGAAACCCTTCTCCCGAAACGTCGCCTATTTCCTTCGCTCCATAGATGCTGCTGCACCCGCTGAGTTTCCCCAGCAATTTTGTGTACCTTCGATATTCCAGCATCTGCAGTTCCCTTTTGAACACACTCTCTTGACTCTTGGCCTGACTCTTGAAGTATTGCATTTGAGTTAGCTTACCATTATAGGATATCAATATTTATTTGCTGCATCTTTAATAACTGATTGCTGAGTACTTTAATCAGCAGTGACATTAGGTTGACGTTGATTAAAAGCACATTTCCCCCATCGATTTGACTGGAACACACAATTAGGCCACATTCATTGGCTTTTTTTCCCTCTACCTCCATGATCTAGTTAGTTTTCTTCCTGAAAAATGGTCTTCAGGTTTAAGTCATTTATAATCCTATAAAAAATTAATTAGTAGACAAGATGCTTTAAATTTTATGTAACAGTGGATTATTGGAAAAAGTAAGAAATGTATATCCGTCGCAAAACCTAAAGAACAAAAATGCTGGAAGTAGCCAGCTGGTGGGACAGCATCCGTGGGAAGAGAAATGTTTGAAGTCAGAGACTTCGTTCACCTCATCTTTTTGCTTTGCTCTATCTACTGTACTCGAGTTTGACTTGATTGTATCTATATATGGTATACTTGATCTGTATGGATAGCATGCAAAACAGCTGCCAGGGGTGGTAGTTGAGGCACATGCTATCACAACGTTTAAGAAACATTTAGACAGGTACATGGATAGGATAGGTTTAGAGGGATATGGGCCAAATGCAGGCAGGTGGGACTAGTGTAGATGGGGCATTTTGGTTGGTGCGGACAAGTTGGGCTGCCTAGAGTGTGCAGTGCTGATTAGTTTAGTTTATTGTCATATGTACCGCACTGCAATGAAAAGCTTTTTTGTTGTGTGCTATCCAGTCAACGGAAAGATTATGCATGATTACAACCAAGCCCTCCACAGTGAACAGGGTTTACAGGGTTTACAGGGTTTACATGGTTTCCTTTATTGTCATTCAGACCGCAGTCTGAACGAAATTTCGTGCCTGCAGTCATACATACATACAATACAATAAAAAACAGCAATAAACACATATTAACATCCACCACAGTGAGTCCACATGGCACCTTCTCACTGTGATGGAGGCAAAAGTCTTAGGGCTGCAGTCTCTTCCCTCCTCTTCTCTCTCTGCGCTGAGGCGATACCCCATCGGGCGATGTAGCAAACAGTCCCGCGGCTCAAACACCGCGGCCCCGGGGTGGTCGAAGCTGCCGTCCACCAGTCCTGCTGACACAGCCGCTGGCCCGCGGCCGAACCCCGGACTCAGGTCACCGCTGCCAGAACGCCATCCCAGCCACCAGAGCACCGTTCCAGCCCCGAGCCGGATCGCCCTCACGTGAATGCCGTTACCGTCTCAGCCTCGCGCCAGGCCGCCCCGACATGGGCGCCGCTCCTCCCTCGGGCTGGGCCGGGCAGCCCCGACATGGGCGCCGCTCCTCCCTCGGGCCGGGCAGCCCCGACATGGGCGCCGCTCCTCAATTGGGCTGGGCCGTCCAAACATGGGCGCCGCTCCTCCCTCGGGCTGGGAGCGCCGCACCTCCCCGAGCTCGGCCACTCCGACGGGAGCACCGTTCCTTCCTCGGACCAGGCCACCCCCCGGGAGCATCACAGCCCCTCACGGAAGCCCTGTTCCAGCCCCGAGCCGGGCCGTCCTCACGAGAGCGAGCCCAGGGTGAGTCCTGGCGGGCTCTGCCTCCTGAGCCTCGAGGTCGCCAGCTCCGCCATTAGGCCTCAGCGCAGACGGAGGCAGAGAAGGGGAATACGACAAAAAAGTCGCATTCCCCCGCAGGGAGAGACAGCAAGCCCCGTTTCAACCCCCAACCCCCCAAAACACAAACTAAAAAAACAAAAACTGGACTAGCCAAAACAAAATAAACAACACAAAAAAAGCAAAAACAAACGGACTGGATAAAGAATGTATTATTCAGTGCAAGATTATGTCTGACTGAAGATAGTTCAAAGATCTCCAATGAGGTAGATGGGAGGTCAGGACCGCTCTCTAGTTAGTGAGAGTTGCCTGATAACAAGTTGGGAAGAAACTGTTCTTTCTCATATGGGCACTTCAAGTGTTTGGAGAATACTTTGGCATATCACATGTACTTGCAGAGATATCATAGAGCCATTCAGCACAAAATCTGACCCTTCGGCTCAACTCGTCCATGCTGACTGAGATGCCCCATCTAAGCTAGTTCCATTTGCCGGCATTTGAACCATCTCTCACTCTAAAACTTTCCTATTCATGCACTTGTCCAAGTATCCTTTAAATACTGTTATAGTACCTGCCTCAACTACCTCTTCTGGCAACTCCATACTGCCACCATTCTCTGCCTGATTAAGTTACCCCTCGGGTTCCTATTAAATCTTTCCCTACTCACCTTAAACCTATGTGCATAAGGTCATAAGTGATAGGAGCAGAATTAGGCCATTTGGCCCATTTTCTCCGCCATTCAATCATGGCTGATCTATCTCTCCTTCCTTACCTCATTCACCTGCCTTCTCCCCATAACCTCTGACACTTGTACTTATCAACAATCTATCTATTTCTGTTCTGTTATTGATTCCTCTACATTGGGACAAAGATTCTGTGCATTCACCCTGTCTATTCTCCTGTCAATTAATTACTCTTGCTTTAAGGCTTGAGTTTTTGCATAGTAAATCTCTTTGCTCAAGCATTACGAAATTTATTCTGCAAATTGCATGACGGCACCTACAATTCTGCTGAATACTGGACAAGAATTCAAAGCAGTTCAAGCTTTGACTGTTGCTGCACCACAACTCAATGTAAACAATCAGAATCAATAAAACTGGAGGAGGACACAGATAAGGCAGAAACAGCAGACTGACTGAATAAGACTTTTGCATAAATATACCAGACTGCCAACTTGGCTTGAGAATAGTAACTATTGAAAGTTTGTGGATTTAACTGTGATTTCCAACCTTAAAGCCACCCTGAAAAATGTTAAAGGGAAATATATGCCTTTTATTCTGGATGGTGGAGGTTTATTATTGTCACGTGTGCCAAGACAGAAGCTTTGTTTTGTATGCAGACAATCATATTAGGTAATCGGATACATTATCAAGCCGAACCCAAGTACAGTAGAATAGCTCAGAGCAATGGGATAGACACAAGAGTGCAGGATATGGTTGGCATTCGATGGATAAACCCAAGGGCTGTTTTTATTAAAAACTAGATGAAGTGCGGACCCGTTGTGCCCCGTCCCCCAACGCAATATTCCACCACTCACCCATAGCCCCCAACTGCGCAGATGCGGCTGACGTGCCCCCGTTGTGACGCCAGAGATCGCCGTTGTGACGCGAGTCGTCAAATAATTATTGGCATATGCCTAATTATTCGGCAAATGCAGAAAGTTGTGACCATCACCGGCTCTGACCTCCCCATTGCAGTCGCTGCCTCAAAAAGGCTGCCAACATCATCAAAGACCCACACCATCCTGATCACATACTCATCTCTCCGTTGCCATTGGGAAGAAGGTACAGGAGTCTGAAATCTGTAATATCCAGGTTCAGGAACAGCTACTTCCCCACAGCCATCAGGCTATTAAACACAACATCAAATAAGCTCTGAACAATAACAATCTATTATTACTATAGCACTTTATCTTTTATTTATTGTATATATATGGTCTTGGTCTATAAACACACTGAACTTTTATCTCCCGTTTTGTACTATGTTTACATATTCTGTTGTGCTGCAGCAAGTAAGTATTTCATCGTCCTATCTGGGACATATGACAGTGAAACTCTCATGACTCTTGATTTGTAGTATAGTTTTAATCAATTCCCTCCAACGCAGTATAGAGAAGTGGTCTATTTACAATTGCTAAAACCTAACAACAATATTTTATGAAAAGTATGAAGATCTTTCAAATGAATGAGAGCTTGCATTATTAAATTTTCCGTGACACATTGAGCATCAGAATACAGAGTAATAGAAGGGGAAGTGATGGAGAAGTGACTGAATAAAGATTTGGAGAGACTCATTTGCAGTGGGGCGACATGGTGGCACAATGGTAGAGTTGCTGCCTTACAGCGCCAGAGACCCGGGTTCGATCCTGAACACAGGTGTGTCTATACAGAGTTTGCACGTGTTCCTTGCGACCACGTGGGTTTTCTTTGGGCGCTCTGGTTTCCTCTCACACTCCAAAGGCGAACAGGTTTGTAGGTCAATTTGCTTTGGTAAAATTGTAAATTGTCCCAAGTGTACGGGATGATCGCTGGCCGGCGAGGACTCAGTGGGGCGAAGGGCCTGTTTCTGCACTGTATCTCTAAAGTCTAAAGTGCGAGATTTTGCCGACTCTTGTGTACTGACTCAGTGTGGTCTACTGTCTTACACTCTTGTATTATAGGGGCTGGCCCACTTGGGCGACCTAATCCGCGAGTCCAGAAGAGTGTATTCGATTTTCAGGCTCGAGGGCACTCTCCTGGAAAGCCTCGAGCTGGATCAACCGTCCGCGTTTAAACCGCGAGCTGGATCGACCGACCGCACACACACACACAAACACATCATGAAGGCCGGGGCCAGGGAAGCGGGCGAGCGCTGTCTGCGCGAAGAAGAGGAAGGTAAACGGCTGCCAGTGTACGGTAAGTCCTTTAGAGAGAGCGGGGGGGGAGAGAAGGGGAGAGAAGGGGGAGATAATGGGGGTTGAAGGAGTGGAGACACTTTTAAGAAGTATAATAAAGTTTAGCGGGCATTTTACCTCCAATGAGCCAATCAAAATGCCCGGTCAGCGAAGGAGATTGCCTACGGCTGCCCTCGACAGCCTGTAACTACATAGCAACCCCACTCCACTGCACTACGAGTTCAAAAGAACCATGCCGACCAAATTTTACTTGCGGAAAATCTTTCAACATGCTGAAAATTTTTCCGCGACCTAGCTGAGGCCACGAGTATTCGGGAACTTCCCTCGAGCATGAAGGAGAGTTCCAGCGACCTCATAGGATCTCCTAGAACCACGTGTCGACCATACTGCGAGTTTGAAGGTCGAAGACACTCTTCTAAACTCACAGATTAGGTCGCCCAAGTGGGACAGCCCCTTTAGTATGATTGTGCTTAATATAGAATAGCATTCTCATTGAACTGTATGCAAAAAAAATTATTGCACTCAGGTACATGTGACAATAAAGATATATCGAACCATTAATGATATATTACAGCTTGCGGTATGAGAAGCCTCTGCCGCTGGTAATGGAGCCAGTGTACAGAGGGCTGCACAGAATTAAAACATTGGGCTCCCGGGAATGAACTGTGGTTTGGGCCAGGAAAGAACATGGTGGATAATGATCACCGAGACACTTGTGAAAGAAGAAGTGAGTTTTCCATTCCGTGTTATGATAATTGCGAACTGGAAAAGTAAACAAAAGCAGGGAATTCCCACTATTCCCCTATACGTGTCTAAGAAAAGGATTCGGTTGGTCAACATTGTAACACGGAGGAGTTTCCATGGATAAGAAGCAGCAAAATGCAATAAAGATACAATTATACTACAGACACTAGGAACTGCAGATGCTGGTTTACATAAAACCCCACAAAGTGCGGGAATAACTCAGCGGGTCAGGCAGCAGCACCTCTGGTGAACGTGGATAGATGATGTTTCGGGTTATTACCCTTCTTCAGTCCCAACCCAAAACATCACCTATCCATATTCTCCTCATGGTGATGTTGAATGGAAGCCAAGTTGAAAATCAGTGTTTTTCTGCAAAGTCGAAATGTAAATACATATAAATGATTTTAAATGACAAAATACAGAGTCCTGCCCAAAGTTACTAATGAATAAAAACTCAAATGGTCAGGAACTGCATTAACTGGGTTGCATTTTCAGTTTGCAAACTTCTAAATAAATATGTTCCTTGTCGCACTGCCAAGCCTAGGTTTCCCAAAGACATACAAGATTGCTATCCTGACAGGAGGAGTATAACTGTCTGAATAGCAACCATTCATAAGATTTGTTGGCATCCTCCTATCAATTTGAAAACATAATTTGTTATTGTTTCATCTTCAGTGATAGCCCATCACTAGGCATATTCAAGAGTGTAACAATGAACTATATATTTAAAAATAGTTATTCTTAGTACTTCTGATACATGGCATCACGGGTAGATAGGGTAATAAAGAAGGCTTTTGGTACATTGGCCTTCCTTAGTCAGTGCATATATAAGTTGGAATGTTGTGTTACAGTTGTACAAGACGTTGGTGAGACCACATTTGGAGTATTGTGTTCAGTTTTGGTCACCCTGCTCTTGGAAGTATGTCATTAAGTTGGAAAGAGTGCAGGGAAGATTCACAAGGATGTTGCCAGGATTTGATTGCTATAGGAAGTGGTTGGACAGGCTAGGACTTTATTCCTTGGTGCACAGGAGGATGACAGGTCGATGTGTATAAAATCATGAGGGGAATGGATTGGGTGAATGCAGAGTCCTTTACCCAGGGTAGGGGAATCAAAAATCAGAAGACAGGTTTAAGGTGAGAGGGTAAGATTTAAAACAAATCTGGGGGGCAACCTTCTCACATAAATGGTGGCGGGTATATGGAATGAGCTGCAAGAGAAGGTAGTTGAGAAAGGTACCAGAACACCATTTAAAATACACTCAGCCAGGTACATGGATAGGAAGGTTTTAGAGGGATACTAGACCAAGTGCAGACCCGTTGGGTCTGCTCCCCCAATGCATCCATTCCCTACCTGTAGCCACCACGGGAGGCGTGGTCCTCCAACTCAAGCCCGTTCCCGAACATAAGATTCCAGCACTCCCCTTGCCTTCCTCAGCAGTGATCTTTAAAAAAAATTCCAATTGCACTTGCCCTGCGTGTTGCAATAACAATTTGCTCTCCCCCTGCTAGTCGAGCCATTGTGACGTCATCAGTTGAAGCTGTTCGGTTTGAAATTCAAAGTATTTTGATTTTTTTTAACTTTAATCAGTAATAAGTCGAGGAACGAAGCATAAAATGTTCAGTAAAAGTGATCTCTGCCTCAAGGAGAAAAATGTGAATCAGAATATGTAAAAATCTTGTGAAAGTAGGCATTTTTAAAGCTTTAATCACGAATAACGTCAAATATAGGATGACATTTTCATTGAGGCTGGTCTGTGCTAGCTGAGCCTTTGTGACGTCATCATTTGAAGCTGGTGGTTTTAATTTCAAAGTCTTTTGACTTTTTTAGACTTTTAATCCGTAATGAATCGCGAATAAGTCGAGAAATAAAGCATGAAATGTTCAGATCAGGTGATCCCGGCCTCGACGGGAAAAATGTCGATCGGAATATGTAAAAATGTAATCGTTACCACGTAGTGTTTTTGCGAAGATGTAAAGACAACCACATATACACACACACACACACTAACAAGATCAGACTTTTGATAAGTATATGATGACATTAAGACATTTGATGGGCTAAATGTGGGAAAATGGGACTGGTGTAAATGGTGCATCTTAGACTAGTTGGGCTTATTGTATGACTCATTCAGCTCCCGCTGCCATCTTACATAAGCCCTACATCCCAGGCAACCACACTGAAAACACATTAACTAGTTATTCATCTCACATGTCACTTGCACAATGACTGCGTAACAATTATGCTTGATATTATACGAGGATTTTTTGATGAGATGTACTTTAACCGGTATCTGTCAGTGAATCTACGAACATTTTGCATTGTTCCTGCATCTTTCTCCTGAAGGTAAACATGCTTTTGGAGGTGAGGTAAGGATTTGCAACTAAATTGTGCCTTCTGTTCTTACAGTATCTCCCAATCACTTAATTACTTTTGAAGCTCTCATTGAGCAGGCAAAAAAATAAGACACCATCCGACAAAATACCAATGAGATTTTTTTTCTTTCTGTAATGTTGTGTGAAGTAGGAATGTTGCCCAGACCGTTGAGAGAACAATACAAACTGAATATCAACAGGGAATTATGCATTCAGCTTAACAATGGAAATATAGAACCACCTGAAACCTGGTATATTCATAGTCAACAAGGGCCAGAATTCAGATGTCAACTGTGCAGTTTACTTACTAATGACAAAGTGAAACAAGAGTGATCCCAAATGCACGTTTGTCAATAGCAGGAGGGTTTTGCAGCAGATAGCATGTAATCTGAATGAGAATAATTTACAATGAAACGTGATTAGATTGCCAAATGCAAGGGACAAACAAAGGCAGATGGATTTCAATGCAAATATGAGATCATGCATTCAAAAAAAAAATCTACATATGGTTTTAAAAGATAAAAAGAAAGGAATGTTGAAGGGGTAAAGCAATTTAAAAATAAGGAGCTGCAGATGCTGTTGTTCAAAAGAAAACACACAGTACTGGAGTGGCTCAGCAGGTCAGGCAACTCGTCAGGAGAACGTAGTAGATATGCGATGCTTCGGGTCGGGACCCTTCACCAGACTGATTTGGCATTTTGAGTCAGGACCCTTTTCCAGATACCAAGAGGAGTCCTCTGTCTTAAACCTATGCTAGATACCATGGGAGGTCCCAGATAGCTACCTGACTACCTAACCCTGGTAAATGTACTCATCGAGAATGATTAGTTGAGTTGGAGGGTGGTGGAACATAGAAGAGTACAGCATAAGAACAGGCCCTTCTGCCCACAATGTCTATGCTGAAATGATGCCAAGACCAACTCTTATCTACTTGCGCAAAATCCATATCCCTCCATTCCCTGCATACTTGTATGCATATGCAAAAGCCACATAAATGCCACAATTGTTTCTTGCCTCATGCCCTTAAAGCCATGCCCTTTAGTACTTTCCACCCTGGGGAAAAGGTTCTATCCTATCTATATCTCTCATAACTGTATATACTTCCATCAGGTCTCTCCACAACATCTGATGCTCCAGAGAAAACAATCCAAGTCTGCCCAATCTCTCCCTGTAGGTAATAACCCTCAACTCCAGGTATCGTTCTGGTAAACCTCCTCCACACCCTTTCCATAGCCTCCTCGTTCTTCCTGTTATGGGGCTGACAAGAACTGCACACAATACTCCAAACGTGGCCTAACCAAACTCCTGTAAAGCTGTCCTGTTACATCTGATGGGCATTCAGTCACCTGCCATGCAATATCGTTATACCTATTGCGTATACAGTATTTTGATTCTCAGGGAGATTCTTGCACCTGACCTTCCCTGCATGCATACTTGTACTGAGATTGATTAAATAAAGGCTCACTGTACCTACAGCTCGAGTCTCCAAGTAGAAAATGAGATCAAAAAGTGCACGAAATGGAACAGATGCAACTGAGCCCTAATGGCTATGCTGGAGGGGAAACCATGGTAAATAAAAGGATGATATATTTGAACGACTGCTGCAGAGTCTCAGTATCAGAACAGGTTTAATGGGCCGAGAGACTGAGTGGATGGAATGGAATCCCCAGGGTCAAGGAGGCATATTGCACAGAAACAAGCCCTTTAGCCCAACTTGCCCATGCCGACCAACATGCCCCATCCACACTGGTCCCACCTGCCTGCATTTGGCCCATATGCCTCTAAATCTATCCTATCCATGTACCTGTGCAAATCCATACATAACTAAATCCCTGATCATGTGCTCTTCCGGTTTGCACGTTTTATTTCTATTTGCACAAACACGGTACACGATAACGCTACGATTTTTCACCAGCTCACTCACCGTTCTCCTGTGCTGCGAGTGCAACAAGTTCTGATCAGTGGTATATTGTAAAAGTTAGTGAGGTTTAAAAATCTTAAAAACCGCACTTGCGCAGATCGATCTCCTCTCCTGCCAGTCAATGCCGCGCAGATTGGTCTCTTCTTCTGTCACTCCCCGGGAAGGTCCGCCCCTTCCTGTGCCACTTCCAGCTCCTTCCCCTGTGGTCCCCCTCACTGACTCCTGCTCCCTCCCCCGTGGTACTCCCCTCTCCCCCATGGCTCTTCCCCCGTCTTTTCTCCGAACTCTCTCCCCCACTCCCCCGCACACACACCCGTCTTCCCCACATTCCTCCCCGCCCACAACCTCTCCCCTCACAACCCCCCACCCGCCCACACCCCCTCCTCATAACCCCTCCGCCCCCACACCCCTCCCCCCCAACCCAGCCCCTACCCCCCACAACTCCCCCCTCTGCCCCCCTACAACTCCCCCCTCTGCCCCCACACCCCTCCCCCCCACAACCCAGCCCCTACCCCCACACCCCTCCCCTCCACAACCTCCCCTCTGCCCCCACACCCCTCCTCCCCACAACCCCCCTGCCCACAGCCCTCCCCCACCCACCCATCCACAACCAACTCCCTGCCCACAAGCCCCTCCCCCATAACCCCCCCACCTATACACCCCTCCCCCACAAGCTGCCCCCACCCACATACCCCCTCCCCTCCAACCCCCCCGCCCACACTCCTGCCGCCCCACACACCCTTGTCCCTCCCAACCCCCCCCGCTGCCCACACACCCCCTCCCCCCACACATCCCCCCACCTACACACCCATCCCCCCATAACCCCGCCCCTGCCCACACACCCCCCTCCCACCCACAAACCCCCAGCCCTCCTGCCAACACACACCCCTCCCCTACACACACCCACTCGCATATACCCCTCCCACACACACCCCTCTCACCCACACACTTGATTCCCCTACTCTGGGTAAAAGACTCTGAGCATTTACCCTATCTATTCCTCTCATGATCTTATACACTTCCATAAGCACAGGAAGCAGAGATGGAGGCCATGTAGTCAATGGAGGAAATCTGTAGACTTGCAATGCACATTTATGGCTCATCATGCCCTGATATGATGGGGAAGTTGAAAGGGTGAAGGAAGGAGTCAGAGAAAGACCACATGAAGATGGAAACAGGCAGGAAATTGGCAACAAATGTACTGAAACTATTGAATTCATATAGGGATACGAAGCTGTGGCATCAATGACCTGAGGACACAAGGAACTTTAGACAGCTGGAATCTTGCAGCAAATACTAAGTGCTGGAGGAAGGCGGTGGGTCAGGCAGCATCTGTGGAAGGTATGGACAGACTGTAGTCTCAGGAAGTGTCCTGACCCAAAATGTCATCTGTCCATTCCCTCCACAGATGCTGCCTGGCCCACTGAGTTCCTCCAGCATTTTGTTTTTTCGATCATATGGTGACCAATGTACAGGATAACGCATCAAGAGTAAAGGCTGATCAGAACTGAAATGAAGACTACCCCATAGAGAAGCAAAATAGGTTCAACCTATACAGGTGTCCACAGCTACACCTTTGATTTGAAGTTAGTGAAGTGGAGTTAACAAAAGTTGATGTAACCCACAGTGTGAAGTTACAGAGCTGTGGGAGCATCGCCTTTTAACTTGGATACGTTGGTATTTTGTAGGAAGTGTAGCACGATGGCACAGTGGTAGAGTTGCAGCCTTACAGCGCCAGAGACCCAGGTTCGGTCCTGACTCCAGGTGCTGTTTGTATGGAGTTTATACTTTCTCCACGTGACCGCGTGGGTTTTCTCTGAGATGTTTGGTTTCCTCCCACACTCCAAAGACGCACAGGGTTTGTAGGTTAATTGGCTTTGTATAAATGTCAAATTGACGCTAATGTGTGTAGGATAGTGTTAATGTGCTGGTCGGAGTAGGCCCAGTAGGCCGAAGGGCCTGTTTCCGTGCTGTATATCTAAACTAAACTACTTTTTGGTTTTCATAATGGTTTCAGTGAAATGTGAAACACTAGACCATAAGAATATTTTTTTCTGTATATTAGGGAATTGACAACAAATAAGATTTTTTTTAGTATTAAGCTTTTTTCATTATGATCATATGAGATCAAGGTAGATTCAAGTCTGAACACTGCTCCAAGTGTTAACATGCTCTCTATTCCTTACAATGCTGTTTTGTATGGGTGCAGTTCTTACACTGCCCGTAATGTAATAGGAGCTGTTGGCTGAGGCAATGCTGCAATTCCCTGCACACTTTACCCTCTATGATTCAAGTGCATTGGATCAGGTAACGCTATTGTGGTGTTTACTTGGAGATTCCCGAGCCTGATCATTATTTCATTCAACGGAGAAAATGCTGAAAAGAATCAGCAGGTCAGACAGCATCAGCAGAAAATGAAACAGTGCAGGATCCAGCATCAGAACTGTCCTTTCTATGAATCTCAGGGTCCATAAATACAAATACTGTATGTCCATTTTACCAGTATATTTAATCAATACGTTATTGTGGATCAAGAGATGGATTGGTATCGATTTAAGTTGATTACCATCATGGACTGAGATACAGTGAAAAGCTTTTAATTAGCATGCTATGCAATCAAATCTGATCAACAACGCGGGGTCCTGCGACTCCGCCCGGCTCGGCCTGCGGACTCGGGAGCTGCGGACTCCGGCTGCGGGAGGCGGCTGATCAGGAGGTCCGGGCCGCTGAGGAGGAGGATGTTCACCGTCGGGGATCGGCGTCGGCGTTCCACCAGCCCGGCGTGAGGGCCTGAACATCGGGCCGCCCGGTGCGGCGACTGCGGGTGCTCGGAAGGCCCAGACCACGGATGAACATCTGGGAAGATCGGAGGGGAGGCTGGCTGGACTATGGTGCCTTCCTCACCTTGGTGCCACTGTGTTATGTTGTGTCGTGGATTTTCTGTGTTTGTGCTTTTCTTTTTTTTTTCTTTTTTAATTCAATTTTATTTTTAATATGTTTTATTATTTATTTATTTTTATGATACTGCCTGTAGGGAAAATTCATTTAGTTGTCTCTAATTGAGACAATGACAATAAATTTGAATAGAATACAATACAATACAAAAAATCAGATATTATACGGACATAAATATAATCAAGCCAAACTCACATACAATAGGTAGAGTGGAGATAAAAATAGCAGAGTGCAATAATATAGTTTTCAGCATTATAGTTTAACTGTGTCCAGAAAAAAATGCTATGTCTGCAATGAGGTAAGTTGGAAATTTGGGACTGTATCTCAGTTTATGGAAAGACCATTCAGAAGTCTGATAACAGAGGGGACGAAACTGTACCTGAGTCTGGTAGTGCACGCTTTCAAGTTTTTGCTAGATGGGAGCAGGGAGAAGGAATGACCAGAGTGCAAAAGGTCCACGATTATGTTGGCTGCTTTTCCAAGGCAGCATGAAGTGTAGATGGAGTCAATGGTGGGTAGTCTAGTCAGTGTGATGAACTGGACTACATCCACAACTCTCTGCAATTTCTCACAGTCTTAGACAGAGATGTTCCCAAACCATGCTGTCAGTAGCACACTAGTAGAGTTGCTGTCTCACAGCTCTAGAGACCCAGGTTTCATCCTGACTATGGGTGCTGTCTGTGTGGAGTTTGCATGCCTTGTCTGTGACCACGTGGGTTTCTCTGGGTGCTCCGGTTTCCTCAGATGTGCGGGTTTGTAGGTTAATTGGCTTCTGCAAATTGTCCCTTGTGTAGAATAGAATTAGGATACGGGTGATCGTTGGTCAGCATGAACACTGTGGGCTGAAGAGCCTGTCTCCACGCTGTTTTTTCTAAACTCCAAACTAAACAGTATGCTTTCTACGTAAGTGATTTAAATGAGGCTGTGGGATTTATCTCTGGAATACCTCATCGTCTTTCCCACACAGTGCCATGAGATTTCTGTGGCATTACTCCAGGGTTTGTTGTCTAACAAGATTGCTTTCAACCAGTCAAATGTTTCTCCTGATAATAGAGTATCAAGAAAGGGAATTCACTTTAGAGGAGCTACTTGCCAGACAGTATTTAAAGAAAACCCTGCATTTTCACGATGCTTTTCATGACCTCTGTACTAAAGTGTGAAAGAGCGACAAGAAACTGGAGGCTGATAAAGAGTTCCAGCCTGAAAATCATCATCTATCCTTGTCCACCAGAGATGCTGCCTGACCCACTGAGCTACTTCAGCCTTTTGTGGGGGTTTTTTTATTGTTACAAAGTGCTTTACAAACAATAGCTGACTTTTGAAGTGAACGAAATGTGACAACCAATTTACATGCATCATGATCGCCAAGTTTATTGAGGACGTAAAGGGGCAGTGTGTGTTCGCTTAAGGAATACGTCAAAGGATTTCCTTTGCCAAGATCTTGTCCCCGAAGTATGTGTCCTTGCATCCATCCCAAAGCACACGGACTGCCACAAGCTCATATCTATTCCAGCATGAGAAGAGCTTGAAAAGGCCATTCAACAGTGGATAAACAACATGGCCTCTAGGAGCAGACAAGATTTCTGTTGAAATGCCAAAACATAGCAGAGAAGTAATTTATGACCTTGCCCTCTTACCTGGGAACAGGTGAGCAAGGCTCTTGACTCACAGGTAACCCACTTCCAGCCAGCCACTGAAATGTTCCCAAGATGCAGCACCTCATTGTTTACCTTGTTCCTTCACACTATCCAGGGACCTCAAACACCCCTCGCCTCAAGGGGTGCAGTGCAATGGACGCAATGTCCTCTGTGCAACAAATCCAAGGAAAATATGGAGACCTGCATCAATTCCTGTACAATAGTCCAGCACATAAACAGCCCACAATGTCTTTGCCAAACATGATGCCAAGACCATTGCTTATCTGCTTGCATATAATCCATATCCCTCCATTCCCTGCACATCCATGTGCCTATCGAAAAGTCACTTAAATGCCACTATCGTATCTACCTCAACCACTAACCCTGACAGTGCGTTCCAGGCACTCACTACCCTCTCTGTAAAAAAAGTTGCCCTGCACATCTCCTTTAAATGTTGTCCCTTTAACCTAAAAGCTATGCCCTCTATTATTTCATTTTTGTATCCTGGGGAAAAAGAGGTTCTGACTATCTACCCTCACTACCCCTCTCGTAATTTTATATCCTTCTATCGGGTCTCCCTGCAACCTCCGGCGTTCCAGAGAAAACAAACCAAGTCTGTCCAACCTCTCTCTGTAGTCCCCGGCCCCTTTCACCCTCAAAGATCTATTGTTTCCAATAATATGTCAAATTTGCCTCTTCTTAGATAAACATCTCCATTCTACACCTGCTACATAATGAAATGCAAGCTTTGATCCTGACCAATGGGTCCACCGAAAGGGCAATTCCAATACTAAATAGAGTCAAACAGGGAAATGTCTTCTCAGACTCCCTTGCCACAAAATTGAAGCTAATTTCCAGCAGTTTATGCTGGAGTGAAGGAGGATCTACTGGATAAATGGAAAATCTTTGTTCTCTTCATTCCAGATCAAAATTCACCCCAGCTTCAATCATAGATTTAACAGATGGACATAGGAGAATATGCATACAGCATAAAACAACCCATCTACCTACCCACTCCACATTGACAGAATCCTTAGCTATTGCAAAGGATTATTCAGCCACCTCAGAACCAGGGCTCGATCTTGACTATGGATACTGTCTGTAAGGAGTTTGTAGGTTCTCCCCGTGACTGAGTGGGTTTTCTCCGGATGGTCCAGTTTCCTCCCCCACTCCAATGACGTGCAGGCTTGTAAATTATCCTTAGTGCGCAGGATAGAACTACAGTGAATGGGTGATCGCTGGTTAACATGGACACGGAGGGCAGTATCCCTAAACTAAACTAAACCCAATGAACTAAGTGGAAGTAAGTCCTTCTCAAGGGCAGTACAGTGGAAGAAGATCATGCTCTCACAAACAGCAACATAGTAGTGGCGTGACCATTTGTTTGTATTGTTTTAGCAATGATGACTGAGAGTTAAATATCCCAGGCACCAGCAATAACACTACGTTTCTTTGAAGCATTATCAAGGATTCTTTTATATCCACCACAGCAGACATTTAGCAGTTCAATTTATTGCATACCCATAAAGCAAGATAGAAAATTGGATAATGATGATGCTTTACCTATGTAACTACAGAAGATGCTCTTTTACCTTATCTTTTCCTCCCATTCATAGACTCCAAACAACAATAGAATTTAAAATAAAGATTCTAAATGATTTGCTTCAATCTGACACTTGAGGCTTATTCCTGAATAATGCAAACAGTGAAGGCATGAGGCATGATTTATCGTTGCTCCATCAGGATACTATGAAAGAAAACCAAAAATCGATAACTCTTAAAGAACCATTCGAGTTTACACATACTATAGTATACGTATATGGCAAGGAAAGCAGCCTAGCGTTGTCTATCCAAGAAGTTAAGGATAGTATTAGATCAAAGGAAAAGGTTTCTTATGTGCAGAAAGGAACTGCAGTTGCTGGTTTACAACGAAGATAGACACAAAATGCTGGAGTAATTCAGCGGGTCAGGCAGCGTCTCTGGAGAGAAAGGAGAGGTGATGTTTTTTAAGAAATAAAATTAACGTCCATAATTAACGGGTGCAGGAGTAGGGTCCTGGAAACCGAACGTCAAGGAAGGGCATGCGAGGTGTCCTGGACTTAGGTCCGACCCGAAACGTCACTCATCCTTTTTCTCCAGGCATATTGCCTGACCCGCTGAGTTACTCCAGCACATTATATCTACTGAAAAGTTTTCTTATGTTGCCAAAGAAAGTAGGATTGGAAAAATATAAGAATCCAGCAAAGGAGAATGAATGCATTGAAAGGGAAAGTAGAGCAAGAGAAAGTTAAAAATATACAGTGGGAAATGTGCAAAAAGACCAGCTCAAGTTGACAAAAGTCCTGAGAGAAGAGAAAGATTTATCTACTGTCTCCTGAAGAAGACAGCAAATTGAGTTGGACTGTACCCTACTGATTTTATTAGAATGAGGGGTGGTCTCATTGAGATGTCTGAAATTCCTACTGAGCTCGACAGCGTAGATGCTGGGTTGATGTTCCTCTGGCTGGCAGGTTTGGAGCAAGTGGTCACAGTCTCAAAATAAGGGTTTTAGGACAGGGAATTTCTTTACCCAGAGAAAAAAGAATTTGGAATTCCTATCCAAGAGAGCTGCAGGTTCCGTATGCTACGTATTTCTCATTTCCAGAAATGAATGGATTTTTTGGATATCAAATAATGTGGAATTCGAGCAGGATTGTGGTGCAAAGATAAAACATTGGCCATAATCTTTATAGATTGGTGGCACATGATACATGAACAGGTACATGGATAGGAAAGGTTTAGAGGGATATGGGCCAGGTGGGACTAGCGTAGATCTTGGTCGGCATGGGCAAGTTGGGCCGAAGGGCCTGTTTCTTGCTGTATGACTATTTCTCCATGGTGGGGCAGGCATAGAGAACCGAGTGGCTATTGCTGCTTAATAGAAACATCGAACTGCAGGTGGCGGTTAATACATAAAAACAAACAAAGTGCTGGAGTAACTCAGCAGCTCCGGCAGCATCTATGGAGAACATGGATAGGTGATGTTTTGGGTCGAGACCTTTTTTCACACTCTTCAGGGTATTCCTGCTTTTTCCTGAATTCTAACACTCTGAGAGCATCTCTGATAGTGGAGCATTTCCCAAGCACTGCACTGTAATGCCAGCTTCTGGATTGCTACCTGAACATTTAACCTTTGGAATTTGGAGAGTGTTACCAATTGGGCCATAGCTGACACTAGATAACACTCCATCACATTTATATATTGACAAATTGTCTTCATTTTGTATATTGATCGTGTATACCATGCAAAATCTTTTTTTTCATTCAAGACACTCTTTTATGCATTTTATTCCCTTCCAAAGCACATGGAAAATAAAAGCTGCTGCCACAGATACCCGTGTACTCTGCGATACATTTTCCATGGGTTTAGAAAGTTAAAGGAATCTTACCTACCCGGATGCTGACATGATAAAATATACCTATTGGCAAAACATCACAATCTTTCAAGATTGTGCACAGCCGTTGGCATCTGTGAATTATTTCACAGTGGGGATCACCACTGTGGTGTACAGAGGATATGCATTATTCATTGGGAACTGGTAGGGTTTTCCCTAGACTTTGATTGAAAGATACAACATGGAATCAGGCCCTTTGGCCAACTGGGTCCATGCCTACCATCGATCACCCGTTCATGCTAGTTCTACATTATTCCACTTTTGCATCCATTCTCTACACACTCGGAGCAATTTACATAGAGCCAATTAGCCTACAAACCAGCACGTCTTTACGATCTTGGAGGAAACCAGAGCACCCGGAGGAAACCTCTGCGGTCACAGGGAGAACATGCAGATTCCACACAGGCTGCATCCGAGGTCAGGATCGAACCTGGGTCTCTGGTGCTGTGAGACAGCAGCTCTACCAGCTCTGTCACTGTGCCGCCAATAGTGGTACTGAGGCAGTTTTTTGCAGGGAATCCTTCAACTAGAAAATATCATCCATCGGGAGCATGTTACGGTGTCTCTTGCATAAATATGGGCATTTATGTCTGCAAGTAAGTGCCCTTCACGAATTAATGTCCAAATGGATATACAAGGGTTGATTGTACATCATGTGTGCTCTTGGATTTCTCATGCTTGACCCCACAAATGTGTGCGCATTCCTTCCGAAATTGGTAGAAATAGCCCATAACGTGAGTGTGCACATAGATGGGCGAAGATTGAATCAATGTTAACCTCAAACGTAGATGAATATTGGATTGGATTAAACCACTGGAGACACTGGTTAAAAAGTGAGGATGCAGTAGATAACAATTACCTTCAGGAAGCGCTCATCCCAAATAAGAGCAAAGCTAGTAACAAGTCTACATTGATTATGCCTGCCAAGAAAAACTGGATGCCTGCCAAACTGGGTAGGAGTTAATGGTAAGTGTTGATCTGCAAAAGGTCGCACAGTGGATGGGAGTTACACCCAGGAGGATGTCTTCCCCAGTGTTGGGAGCACTGTGGGTAGAGGTAACCATCAGGTGGTTGTCCTGCTTAGAGCTGGAGACAGAGGGGGAAGGGGTTACACTAATGAGGTTCTCCCACCCAGAGTTAGGGACACTATGGCTGGTGTCTCCCTATTGAGAGGTTCATGGTACAATCTGCATAGATTACATAGGGGAGTCTGTCCTGTCCAGAGATAGGTCAACAGGTAGGAGGTACCAGAAGGAAGGCCTCTCACCTTGAGTTATGAGCACAGTTAGTAGGGGTTTCCAAAGGGAGATAATTCAGGCCAGAGATGGGAGTAACAATGAGAGCAAAGGTTAGGTCTTACATATCGTTGATGATATTGTGTAGGGATTACCTATGGCTAATGGCTACCCTAACCCTAATGGCCTATCCACAAGGCATAGGAGCAGAATTAGGCCATCCGGCCCATCAAGTCTCCTCTGCCATTTGATCATGGCTGATTTATTTTTCCCTCAACCTCATTCACTTGCCTTCTCCCCATAATCTTTGATAAGACCATAAGACATAGGGTATCCAGAGACGGGGTACAGTTGGCAAGGGTTATCATCCTACTCAGATCTGGTGTTACAGTGTGTAGGGGTTAGCTCCAAGGGGTGGTCAAACCCAGAGTTGATGGCACAATGCCAAGGGATTACCCATGGGAGACTGTCCTGGCCAGACATGAGGGTACGGTGGGTAGGAATTACCAAATAGAGGTTTTCTACCGGGAACCAGGTAGGTAGGGATACCTACAAGGGGTGGTCTTACCTAGAGATGATGGTACAATGTGTGGCATTACCTACAGGAGGCTGTTTTGCCAGAGATGGGTAGGGGTTACAAACTCAGAGTATCTGGCAGAGCAAGGAGCTCATTGGGTGGAGGTCACAAGAGGGAGGGTACCCCATTTGGAGCAGGAGGCACTGTGGCTGGGGATTATCAAAGAGAGGTTACCCTGCCCATAAATGGCTGCATGGTGTGTAAGGGTAGTCTTACACAGAGCTGATGGTGCAATGTTGTGGGGGATTATTTACAGGGGTCTTGCCTATGGCTAGGAGCGCAGTGGATTGGGGTTACCAAAGGAGGTGACCATACGTAGAACTGGGGCCACGGTTGGTATGGGTTTCTACCCAGAGCAATGGGTGCGGGTTGCTACCCGGAGAAAGTTTCGACCCAGAGCTATGGACACAGTGGGTGGGGGCTACCAAAGCGAGAGTTATATCTAGAGGTGGGGACAAAGTGGGGAAGGGTTAACGACAAGGAGTGGTCTTACCCAGATCTGATGGTACAATGTGTGGGCATTACGTAAAGCAGGCTGTGCCCACAGCTGGGGACGCAGTGGGTGGATGTTACCAAAGGAAGGGTTTCTGCCCAGAATTGGGAGCACTGGAGATAGGGGTAACCTACAAGGGGTGGTTTTACCCCAAGCTGATGGTACAATGCCATAAGACATAGGATATCCAGAGATGGGGTACAGTAGGCAGGGGTTATCATCCTACTGGGTAGATAACCAGGGAGGTTGTCCTACCCAGATTTGATGGTATTGTGGGCAGAGTTTATCTACAAGCTGTGGTCTTACCCAGAGCTGATGGTACGATGTCCAGGGATTACCTACGGCAGGCTGCTCTGTCTAAAACTGAGGGCAGAGAGGTAGGGGTTGCCGAGAACCAGAGCTAGGAGCAAACTGCGTAGGGGTTATCAAAGGGTGGGCATCCAACCCTGAAACATAGAAATTAGGTGCAGGAGTAGGCCATTCAGCCCTTCGAGCCTGCACCGCCATTCAATATGATCATGGCTGATCATCCAACTCAGTATCCCGTACCTGCCTTCTCTGCATACCCTCTGATCCCCTTAGCCACAAGGGCCACATCTAACTCCCTCTTAAATATAGCCAATGAACTGGCCTCGACTACCCTCTGTGGCAGAGAGTTCCAGAGATTCACCACTCTCTGTGTGAAAAAAGTTATTCTCATCTCGGTTTTAAAGGATTTCCCCCTTATCCTTAAGCTACCCCTTGTCCTGGACTTCCCCAACATCGGGAGCAATCTTCCTGCATCTAGCCTGTCCAACCCCTTAAGAATTTTATAAGTTTCTATAAGATCCCCTCTCAATCTCCTAAATTCTAGAGAGTATAAACCAAGTCTATCCAGTCTTTCTTCATAAGACAGTCCTGACATCCCAGGAATCAGTCTGGTGAACCTTATCTGCACTCCCTCTATGGCAATAATGTCCTTCCTCAGATTTGGAGACCAAAACTGTACGCAATACTCCAGGTGTGATCTCACCAAGACCCTGTACAACTGCAGTAGAACCTCCCTGCTCCTATACTCAAATCCTTTTGCTATGAAAGCTAACATACCATTCGCTTTCTTCACTGCCTGCTGCACCTGCATGCCTACTTTCAATGACTGGTGTACCATGACACCCAGGTCTCGCTGCATCTCCCCTTTTCCTAGTCGGCCACCATTTAGATAATAGTCTGCTTTCCTGTTTTTGCCACCAAAATGGATAACCTCACATTTATCCACATTATACTGCATCTGCCAAACATTTGCCCACTCACCCAGCCTATCCAAGTCACCTTGCAGTCTCGTAGCATCCTCCTCACAGCTAACACTGCCCCCCAGCTTAGTGTCATCCGCAAACTTGGAGATATTGCCTTCAATTCCCTCATCCAGATCATTAATATATATTGTAAATAGCTGGGGTCCCAGCACTGAGCCTTGCAGTACCCCACTAGTCACTGCCTGCCATTGTGAAAAGGACCCGTTTACTCCTACTCTTTGCTTCCTGTTTGCCAGCCAGAACTGGGGGGGGGGGGGGGGGGGGGGGGGATGTGGATGGGGGGGGGGGGGGGGTTACCACAGCCATGAGCATCTCACACTGAACAGGAGGCAAGTGGATCGGGAACGTTCAAGGGGGGTGTCCAGAGGGGTATTGGGTTGGGGGAGGGGGGTTGGGAGAGACGGTGAAGCGATCAGTGGGGAGACAGTGTGGGGGGGGGGGGGGGGAGGGGTGGAGGAGATAGTGGACGGAAGGGGGGGTTGGGGACAAGTGGGGGACAGTGGGGGGGGAGACAGTTGGGGGGAGACAGTTGAGGGGGGGCAGTTGGGGGGGAAACAAAGGGGGAGAGATGGTGTGGGGAGGGTAGACAGTGGGCAAAGACAATGGGAGGAGGAGACAATGGGGGGAGACAATGAGGGGGGAACAAAAATAAGGGGGGAGACAATGGGGGCGGATACAATGGGGGGGAGGGCGAGACAGTTGGAGGGGGGGAGACAAAGGGAGGAGAGATAATGTGGGGAGGGTAGACAATGGGGGAAAACGATGGGGGAGGAGACAATGAGGGGGGAGACAATGAGGGGGCGAGAGAGACAATGGGGGTGGAATCAATGGGGAGGGGGTAAGACCACGAGGGAGACAATGTGGGGGGGGGGGAAACAATGGGGGGGGGGAGACAATGGGGGGGGGGAGAGAGACAATGGGGGGAGACAATGGGGGGGAGAGGGACAATGGGGATGGAGAGAGACAATGGGGGAGAGAGACAATGGGGAGAGAGGG
Source organism: Amblyraja radiata (assembly GCF_010909765.2). Classification (NCBI taxonomy): domain Eukaryota; kingdom Metazoa; phylum Chordata; class Chondrichthyes; order Rajiformes; family Rajidae; genus Amblyraja; species Amblyraja radiata. Next base: position 11,032,544 of record NC_045976.1, on the reverse strand, counting down.
ACAATGGGGGGGGGAGAGGGACAATGGGGGGGAGAGAGAGACAATGGGGGGGGAGAGGGACAATGTGGGGGGGAGAGAGGGACAATGTGGGGGGGGGAGAGGGACAATGTGGGGGGGAGAGAGGGACAATGTGGGGTGGGGGAGAGGGACAATGTGGGGGGGGGGAGAGAGGGACAATGTGGGGTGGGGGGAAAGAGGGACAATGTGGGGGGGAGAGGGACAATGTGGGGGGGGGAGAGGGATAATGTGGGGGGGAGAGAGGGACAATGTGGGGGGGGGAGAGAGGGACAATGTGGGGTGGGGGGAAAGAGGGACAATGTGGGGGGGGAGAGAGGGACAATGTGGGGGGGGAGGACAATGTGGGGGGGGAGAGGGACAATGTGGGGGGGGAGAGAGGGACAATGTGGGGGGGGGAGAGGGACAATGTGGGGGGGGGGAGAGAGGGACAATGTGGGGGGGGGGGGAGGGACAATGTGGGGGGGGGGAGGGACAATGTGGGGGGAGAGAGGGACAATGTGGGGGGGGGGAGGGACAATGTGGGGGGAGAGAGGGACAATGTGGGGGGGGAGAGGGACAATGTGGGGGGGGAGAGGGACAATGTGGGGGGGAGAGAGGGACAATGTGGGGGGGAGAGAGGGACAATGTGGGGGGGAGAGAGGGACAATGTGGGGGGGAGAGGGACAATGTGGGGGGGGGAGAGAGGGACAATGTGGGGGGGAGAGGGACAATGTGGGGGGGGGGAGAGGGACAATGTGGGGGGGGAGAGAGGGACAATGGGGGGGGGGAGAGAGGGACAATGTGGGGGGGAGAGGGACAATGTGGGGGGGGGGGAGAGGGACAATGGGGGGGGGGAGAGGGACAATGTGGGGGGGAGAGAGGGACAATGGGGGGGGGGAGAGGGACAATGTGGGGGGGGGAGAGGGACAATGTGGGGGGGAGAGGGACAATGTGGGGGGGGGGAGAGGGACAATGTGGGGGGGGGGGAGAGGGACAATGTGGGGGGAGAGAGGGACAATGTGGGGGGGAGAGAGGGACAATGTGGGGGGGAGAGAGGGACAATGGGGGGGAGAGGGACAATGTGGGGGGGGGAGAGAGGGACAATGTGGGGGGGAGAGGGACAATGGGGGGGGGGGAGAGGGACAATGTGGGGGGGAGAGAGGGACAATGTGGGGGGGAGAGGGACAATGTGGGGGGGGGAGAGAGGGACAATGCGGGGGGGGGGGAGGGGGACAATGTGGGGGGGGGGGAGAGAGGGACAATGTGGGGGGGGGTGTTGCCAGAGGGAGGGGCGCGCATGTCCGCGGTCCCATTGTTGACCTGGCAACTCACCGGCGGGAGGCGGCGGGAAGCGGCGACAAGCGGCGACAAGCCGAGGCGGGCGGGCGGGCGCGCGCTCAACCGACGCTACCTGTGCGGGTCCACGCGCGCACGCGCTGGGGAGGAGGAGTCGGCGGCCGCGTCGGGAGCGCGCAGGGACCTCCCCCTCCCCCCCCTCGCCGGCTCCAGACATGGCGGACGTCAAGTCCGAGTGGCTCCGGCTGCCCGGCTCCTGGGCGCACGGTGTTACCCTGGACGGACGCGTCTTCTTCATCGAGTGAGTGTGAGGGGGGGGGGGGTGAGTGGAGAGGAGGGAGAAAGAAGGAGGGAGCGAGGGGAAGAGAGGAGGGGGAGATGGTAAGATGAGGGGGGGGAGAGGATGAAGAAGGAGAGGGTGGGGAGTGGGCGGAGAAGAGCGTGAGGAGGGAGGGGAGTCAACGAGGAGGGGAGATGGGAGGGAGGGGTGGAGAAGGGCTGAGGGAAGGAAGGAGACAGGGGACTCTTGGTGGGAGAGAGGGGGTGATGAGTAGAGCAGGGTGGATTTATGTAGTGGTCTCTGCACCCCTCCACTGACCCACAGTATGTTATGTTTTCCCACCTCCACCTTCATCCCCATCTCCACTCCCATATCCACCTCCACTCTCATCCACACCTCCACGCGCACGCCACGCCCAGCCCGCACCACCTCCCCACCGACGCGACCAGTCCGAGACCCCATCGCCCGCCCCACCGACAAGCCAGACAGGAACCAGCCCCACCTCCCCACCGCACGCCCATCCCAACATCAACTACGCCAAGCAAAGCCCGTAGACACAGCCCACCGCAACTCCATCCCACGCCAATACGCAAGCCCATAACGAGCCCCAGCGCACACCCAGCGCCACCGCCACGGGCACCGTACAACTCCACCAACGCGAGCGCCACCGCACGCCAGCCCCAGCACCACCGCCCCACCGCCACGCCCAGGCCGAGCCCCACCCCACCCACGAGCCCAACCGCCACGCGCAGCCACACCGCCACGGCATCACACCTCCACGCAGCCACACCGCCACGCGCAGCGCCACCCAGCACCAACGCCCCACCGCCACGCCAGCCCACCGCACACGCCACGCCCATGCCGAGCCCAGCGCCACGCCACGCACCTCCACTCCCACCTCCACTCCAATCTCTACCCTATCTCCACCTCCACTCCCATCCCCACCTCCCATCTCCACCTCCACTCCCATCCCCACCTCCACTCCCATCCCTACCTCCACTCCACCCCAACCCCGTCCCACCTCCACCCCATCCCATCACCATCCCCACCCCATCTACAGTGAGGAAGCAGAGCGGACAACATGGCTACATCCAGCCACGGGAGAGGCCGTCATCAGCGGGCACCGCAAGACGCCTGGTAAGGGGCAGACCCGGGCGGATGGATGGGGGGAGGGGGCGGGGCTCATGATCAAGCACCCCTGGGTGGGTGGGACTCCGCGTCTTGATCAGGCACCCATGGGTGGGTGGGACTCCGTATTGTGATCAGGCAGCCTAGGGTGGGAATGGGACAGCATCTTGATCAGGCTCCCTTGGGTGGAAGTGGGTCTATGAGTTCTGATCACCCTACGGTGGGATTGGGACCCAGATTTTGATCACCCTAGGGTGAGACTGTGTGTCCTGATCAGCCACCTTTTGGAGAGAAGTGGACTCTTGGGTCCGGATCAGGTGACCATTGGGTGACACTTATGGGACCTGATTAGTGATCCTTGACTGGGACTATGGGACCTGATCAGGGACCATTGGGTGGTACTATGGGACCTGGTTAAAGACACTTGGATGGCACTTTGGGACCTGATCAGGAACCCGTAGATGAGAGTGGGACTAGAACCAGAGCACGCTCGGGTGTGAGTAGGTGCCCGGGTCCTGATCGGGGACCCTGGGGTATGGATAGCATCAGGGAGCTCAGGAGAGGAGGAGGGGTGGGTGGTGTCGTGGTGGGGTTAGATTATTGTTTGCGGATACCGATCCTCAGGGTGGGAGTGAGATGTGGATCACAAGCCCCCGGAGTGTGGGTGTGGATTGCATACCCCGCCGCAGCACCTGGTCGCGGTGTGTTTGTGTGTGCATGCATGTGTGCGCCTCTTCTGCATGAAATGACGGGGCGAGCAGGTTTGCATGTCGAATTGCCCTCCACTCTGTTGTGCTGCACCGAGGTGTGGGCGCGGGCTATGTTGCCAAGTGTCTCTGGGCTCGGCAGGGTACAGGAACACAGCGTGTGTCCAGCCATTCATAGTGACCTTACTGCGAGTTCCGTGCCCGAGTCAGTTCATTGTTTGAGTTGCTAAGGCTTCCTCTCTTCCGGACAGATCTCCCCACCGGCTGGGAAGAAGGATATACCTTCGAAGGGGCGAGATATTACATTAAGTGAGTAAACGCAAGGTTCCTGATACATTGAGTGGATTGGTACAGTCTCTGATTGCTCGTACGTGCGCGGCGCTGCCTTCCAAGTGCTGGCTGGCTGGCTGCGGATCTCAGTTTATTTAGTGTGTAATTCGAATGAAAGTTGCACAACGTGCGTTTCGCATTTTGCATGGAGTGGGTGTGTCGCGCCTGTGGATTTCGACACTGGTTCCAGCAACGGTCAGATTAAAGGCTGACGTTTGAGCGAAATTTAAAAAAAAACTCTCCACAAGGTGGTTTGTTTACAAACGGTGACGTGTCCGATTCAATTCTTCTAATGGGAGGGCGGAAAGAAAAGTTTTATCCTAGTTTCCCCCTTCATTTTACTGGGATCAAATTACTGCTGTTTGAATCTGTTTGCTAAAGGAAATGAATTTACAGCAAACGCTGATGTCATCTTGATTATGCATCGAAGTGTAATTTAAAAGATAGGCAGCTTAAAATTGAATAGCGACCATTTATCTTTCCCCAACCGTGTTTATGACTGCGTTTGAACACTGTGACGTGACAGGCTAACAAAAGGCAGTAACAGCAGGAGAGTGGAAAACATACACTGGAAGCTTGGCGTTAATAACTCTTCAACGACCTCCTAAAGCTAGTATTATTTTGTCATGTATTAAAATTCAAAATGAAGACGTATTTGGCATCTGCTCTTTATTTGGTAGTCCGAGCAGGCTTTGGTCGTGTGGGTAAACATATTGAGCAAAAGTGTTCATAATGTACTTGAAATTTGATGTTTACTTTTGTTGTGGAGTTGCAGACGGGTGATGTGTATTAGCAGTGATTTGTGGAAACAATGCTCCAGCATTTTGTGTATTTCTTTCGCAGTGATTTGTATTGTGCTTAAAATCATAAGGTGTTATGTGTTTTCTTTTTCTTTTTTTTCATCTATTAATCCCATAGTGACTGAGAGTAGATGAAATGTGTTTTAGAATATAGTGCAGAAATGTACTAGTTATGGTGCTGAAATATCTAAGTATGAATGTACACACAAGTAAATGCTGAAAAAACACAGCAGGTCAGGCAGCGTCTGAGGAAACAGAAACAGAATGAACAAATCAAGTTCAGTTTAGTTTATTGTCACGTGAACCGAGGTACAGTGAAAAGCTTTTGTTGCGTGCTAACCAGTCAGCAGAAAGACAATACCTGATTGCAATCGATCCATTTACAGTGTTTTGGTCATCATAAGGGAATAATGTTTAGTGGAAGGTAAAGCCATTAAAGTCTGATCATGGATAGCGTGAGGGTCATCAAAGAGCTAGATAGATAATAGTTCAGCACTGCTCTCTGGTTGTGGTAGAATGATTCAGTTGCCTGATAACAGCTCTGAAGAAACTATCCCCATGTCTGGTGGTGTGTGTGTGGTGTATACCTTTTGCCTGATATAGAAATCAAGTCAAACACCTTTTGTTAGTTCTGACAAACTGTCTTTGACCTGAAACTTTAGAACTATTTCTCTTTCCACAGATGCTGTCTGACCTGTGGAGTGTTTCCTGCATTTTCTGGTTTTATTTCATATTTCCTGCTTCTGTGGTTTGTTTTGATTTTCATTTTTAGCTGAACTTATTTCTGAAGGTGGTGTTTGTGTCCCTTCGATAGTGGGAATCTGTTATTTCCCAATTGGAAAAGTATTGCATTTTTGATATGTGGATAATATGTGAGGTAATGGATCCCATTTACAATTGCGAATACTCAAAGTGATATATTTCGAGGGTTGAAATCTGTACATTATGAAGTCGCTGTTGTTTTGGATATTGCTGAAGTTTACTGTGACTAATTTTCACAACACTAATCTTACTTATCCATTCTGTACGTGTATGTAATTAATGCTCTGCTTATACAGCAGAATGAATTCATGTGACGTTAAAATATCAATGCTTTCCAAAAGATGTTAATCTACCGTGGTTAACAGTCAGATATATTACGTTTCAATTTATAAAAGGAAGAATAAATAGAATTGAAAGCTTGGGATGTTTTTACATTCAACAGGGAACGTATAAGATGATTTGTTTGTGATTTAATTTGTTTTTATAGATCTGCTCTTTTGCTTCTGAGGGTAGTATAGCAAAATGACTGGGGAGCTGAAGCTTCCATGCTTATCTGAGATCGTGTTAGTTTGAATAGACTGAAGAATGAGAAGTGAGAATGCAGAAGGACTCGAACTAAGATGTAACAAGTATTTTCAAAGAATGGGTGATATGAGTAGATGGTACAGAGAATAACGTGAATAAATGGGTCTTTTTTGGATTAGGCGAATATCATTACAGATGGGCGGCATTGTTGCCTTACAGTGCCAGAGACCCGGGTTCGATCTTGTCTACGGGTGCTTTCTTTAAAGGAGTTTTTGCGCTCTCCCCGTGACCATCGTGGGTTTTCTCCTGGATATCTGGTTTCCTCCCTCACTCCAAATACGCACAGGCTTGTAGGCCAATCGGCTTGGTATAATTGTAAATTTTTCCTAATGTGTGTAGGATTAGTGTAAGTGTGTGGGGATTGCTGGTCGGCGTGGCCTCAGTAGGCTGAAGGGCCTGTTTCGCGCTGTATTTCTAAACTAAATGGGGAACACAGGGTTCAGTGCTGCGACCAACTGATGACAATCTCTATCACTAATGTGGATGAAGGGACCACATGTAACAAGGTTGCTGCTGATGTATAACAGTGTGAATTGTGGGAGGGTGCAGTGATGCTTCAGGAGACATTGACAAACTAAGTGTCAGGGTGAGTTCATAGCAGATGTGTGCAATGTTAAAACGTGCGGTCATCCACTTTATTAAAAAAAGGAAAGGAATGTTTTTTTAAATGGTGAGAGATTAATTGATATTGGTCTCGCCTGGCTGTCAGTAAAAATAACATGCAGGTACAGCAACCAATTTTGAGAGCAAATGCTCTCAGGCTTTTTTATCTCCGGCTTTATTGAAACAGAATCCAAGTAGAAGAGTAATGACTTCTAACTGAAATTACATAGGGTCCAAGGGAGAGTACACCTGGAATATTGTTTACAGGTGCAGTCTTAAATGCAATGAAGGTTCACCAAATTGATCTTGATTTGTGGAAGGAGAAAGTAGATAATAGAACCTGTCTGTTACGAGAGAATGACGGATGATCTCATTAGAACATATTGAATTCTTCTTGACTTTGTAGTTGCAGGGGTAATATTTCTCGGCGGTCTAGAACCAACGGTTTCACGCTTAAAATAAGGAGACAACCATTCAGGATGTAAATGAGAACAAAGTTCTTTACACAAAGGCTGGTGCATCTTTGAAATTTTCTGTCCTAAGAAGGTTTGGAGTACACTCAAGGCAGGTGGATATTTGACTGGTATAGGAATGTAGAGCTTGGATAAGAGATCAGCCATGACCTTGTTTAATAGAGTTGCAGGTGCAAGGGGCCGAATGCTCTGCTCTAGCCGTTTCTTGCCTTACCTTGTCTCGATCAAATGGGTAGGATGAAGAAATGTAGGAACGATTTTGGTGAACAGGCTCAGAGTGTAGTGGAAAGATGTCGAAGTGTTGGTTGATTGGGAACAAAATCAAATTTACTGAGTGGTATTTATTATTGCAGAGATTTTTAATATCTGTAATTGTTGTGACCTTGATTTGCATTTAGGTATTCTGTATACGGTAATTACATTAAAAGTTTTGCAGCAGAAACATGTAAATTCAATTTTCCAGTACCTATAATTGCAGAATATGTTATAGACAACAAACAATAGACAATAGGTGCAGGAGGAGGCCATTCTGCCCTTCGAGCCAGCACCGCCATTCAATGTGATCATGGTTGATCATCCTCCGTCAGTACCCCATTCCTGAAGAAGGGTTTCGGCCCGAAACATTGCCTATTTCCTTCGCTCCATAGATGCTGCTGCACCTCCAGTTTCTCCAGCATTTTTGTGTACCCCCGTTCCTGCCTTCTCCCCATATCCCCTGACTAGCTCAGATTTGGTAACAAACAATAAAAAAGATTTAAATGTAGTAAATATAATCCAAAAGAAATCCATCCTGAGTATTTAATATCAAGTAACATTTTTGTCTCATTTGACTCACAGTTTGCACTAAGGCTATCTTGCCTAACAACAGTAACACACTGACTGCGACAGTAATTTCCAAAGTACACCAATGTGTGGTTAAATGTGGACGTGAAGATTATAGTCAGTTATCTTTTCTTGCTACTCTGTAATGGTTTCTTCCTGACCGATCCAGCATTGCAATCTGTGCAAGGTTGTGAATGTATTATAGTTATCCATTAAACATGACAGGAATGAAATATAGAGCAGATGTATAAAATTTCACTAAATGATCAGTCGCTAATGCTGTCAAACAACTTTCTGTCCCTGAGACATTAATGTTATACTCAGGTTTGATACCAGCAGAACTTAAAAATACATCACTTTCATCTTATTCTCATATTTCTTTCTCAACCCTCATTTTTTGTGCTGTCTATGATTTGAAATTTCATTTATGGTTCCTGGTTGAAACTTCCTGGTTTAGACCTCGTGTCCCAGTGACATTTATAACTGGTTGAAAGTTCCATTTTATCGGTATCGTTTACAGCTTCAGAAAACCCTTTTCAGGATGCCATATTGGATCATATGCCAGGTTAGAGCAAGCCTCTGCTCAAAAATCTGCAAAATGTTGGAGGTAGCTGTCATTGTATTGGGGCATTTGGTCTCTTATGATGTACCTTGATAGAAAACAATGATTTTTTAAATATTACTGTTCTCTCAAATTACATTGCTCATGCCTTACCTGGGTGCGCAATATAACTTTGAATAAAAGGTGTAAAACATAACTTTTATTTTCTAGTCTTGCTAAATCTTTGTTTATTGTCATCTTCAGCTTGAGATTTGGTGATTTTATTTAAACAAATGATTGACTACAGAATTTCACAATAGATCACGAACAATATCACGACACTTGGACAATTGGGCATGATGCTTAAGTTACTGGAGAGTTGATCCAGATATTTGAGTTTGATAACTGTAATTAAAATGCAAGTACAGTAAATCAATACATCTGGAATAATCTGCGGATATTGTTAATGTTGGTCAAGAAACTGTCAGAAGGTTGTAAAACTTAATTTTATTCACTAATGTTACATTATGATAGTCTTATCATTTACAAATGAGGGTAATTTTGTTGCAGTGGGTGGTGAATCACTGGAATTCTCAACCCCAGGGAGTTGTGGAGGCTAGATGACTGAAGGAATAGGTTGATACACGTTGAAATAAATTGTATTGAATACTATGGGGACTGATGTGTCCAATTCTTTTTCAACTGTGAACTAGTGTGACTGTTGTGGAGAAAGTATGGCAGTCAGTTTGTCCTCAGTAATTTCCTAGGTACAGATGAATGAATAACTAGATCATTTATGATAGTAGTAACAACTTATTTTTGAGGGTTGGATTATTATTGTCAAAACAAAGTGCTGGAGGAACTCAGCAGGTCAGGCAGTTCTGTGGAGGGAATTGGATAAAGTTTTGGTTTGGACACATCACACTGAGTTTGGTATTTTACTTCCAGCATTTGGTATTGGTTTACTATTGTCAAATGTACTGAGATCTGAATGTGCTGGATCAGTTCCTGTGGATTGGAGGGTAGCTAATGTTATCCCACTTTTTAAGAAAGGAGAAAGAGAGAAAGCAGAGAATTATAGACCAGTTAGCCTGACATCAGTGGTGGGGAAGATGCTGGAGTTTTTATTTATTTATTTATTAGTTATTTATTTCGGACAGAATAAAAGAATAAAAAGCAAATGTGAGACAGCATACAAAAAACAAAACAAAAATATTTATAAAGTGTTGATTATTAAAGATGTAATAGTGGCGTGTTTGGATAGTAGTAACGGGACCAGTCCACGTCAGCATGGATTTACGAAGGGAAAATCATGTTTGACAAATCTTCTGGAATTTTTTGAGGATGTAACAAGTAAAATGGACAAGGGAGAGCCTTTAAGGTCCCACACAGGAGATAAGTGGGCAAAATTAGAGCACATGGTATTGGGAGTAGGGTATTGACATGGATAGAAAATTGGTTGGCAACCAGGAAACAAACAGTAGGGATTAACGGGTCCCTTTCAGAATGACAGGCAGTGACTAGTGGGGTGCCGCAAGGCTCGGTGCTGGGACAGCAGCTATTAACAATATATGTCAATGATTTAGATGAAGGAATTAAAAGTAACATCAGCAAATTTGCAGATGACACAAAGCTGCGTGGCAGTGTGAACTGTGAAGAGGATGCTATGAGGTAGGGTGACTTGGACTGGTTGGGTGAGTGGGCAGATGCATGGCAGATGCAGTATAATGTGGATACTTTTGAGGTTATCCACTTTGGTAGCAAGAATAGGAAGGCAGATTATTATCTGAATGGTGTCAGATTAGGAAGAGGGGAAGTACACCAAGACTTGGGTGTCCTTGTACATCAGTCATTGAAAGTAAGCATGCAGGTACAGTAGGCAGTGAAGAAAGCTCATGGCATGTTGGCCATCATAACACGAGGAGTTGATTATAGGAGCAAAGAGGTCCTACTGCAGTTGTACAGAGACCACACCTGGAGTATTGTGTGCAGTTTTGGTCTCCTAATTTGAGGAAGGACATTCTTGCTATTGAGGGAGTGCAGTGTAGGTTCACAAGGTTAATTCCAGGAATGGCGGGACTGTCATATAATGAAAGAATGGAGCGACTGGGCTTGTATTCACTGGAATTTAGAAGGATGAGAGGGGATCTTATAGAAACATATAAAATTATTAAGGGATTGGAGACGCTAAATGCAGGAAACATGTTTCCAATTTTGGGGGAGTCCAGAAACAGCGCCCACAGTTTAAGAATATGGGTAGGTCTTTTAGAACTGAGATGAGGAAAAACTTTTTCACACGACGAGTTGTGAATTTGTAGAATTTTCTCCTTCAGAAGGCAGTGGAGGCCGATTCACTGGATGCATTCAAAAGAGTTAGATAGAGCTCTTAGGGCTAGCGGAATCAAGGTATATGGGGGAAGGCAGGAACGGGAACTGATTGTGGATGATCAGCCATGATCACATTGAATGGTAGTGCTGGCTCGGAGGGCCGAATGGCCTACTGTTGCACCTATTGTCTATGTATCTATGAGATACAGTTCAAATCGAGAGATCTGTTCAAGAGTCTGATAATAATAGGGAAGAAGCTGTTCTTGAACTTAATAGTATGTGCTTTTATACCTTCAGTACAACAGCATAGGGGAGAAGAAGGAATGACCGGGGTGTGAGTGGACATTGATTGTGTTGGCTGCTTTCCAGAGGCAGCGTGAAATTCAGATTTAGTCGATGGGAGGGAGGCTCTGCTTACCCGATTGACAGGGCTGCATTCACAATTCTCTGCAGTTACTTGCGGTTTTCAGCAGAGCAGTTGCCATAACAAGCTGTAATGCATCCGGATAGAATGCTTTCTACAGTGCTTCTGAAGAAATTGGTACAAGTCATTGGTACAAGTCATTGGAGACATGCAAAATTTATTTAGCCTTCTGAGGAAGTTTAGGTGGTATGGTGTTTTCTTGGCCGTTTCGTCTGTATGTGTGGTCCAGGTCAAATTGTTGGTGATCTTTTGACCAAGGTAACTTGAAGCTCTCGACCATCTCCACTTCAGCACCATTGAGGCAGGAAGCAGGGACGTGTATTCAGCCCTACTCTCTGAAGTCAATGACCAGCTCCTTCGTTTTGCTGACACAGAGGGAGAGACTATTGTTTTGATACCAAGCTCTCTATCAGTGTGTTATAATAAACTGGCGCTTCTGCTGAAGCAAGGATGTCAGAGTACATCATCCCTCAGCTCAGCGCAGCACCCATGTGTATTGAAAGGCTGGAATAAATAGCAGCTCATGACTTTACTGCTTCTTATTAAAATATAGTAACTTAATCCTGCATTTCACTTTACCATAATAATGTGTTTTAGGATAATGATTTACTGTATCACTTGAATCCCTTAATTAGGCTGTCTTGCAATTATTTAGAGGTGCTTCTTGTTCACAGTATGTTCATATTGGTAAGTAAATAGAAGCAATTCTTAGATCTTTGGAAAATACTCTATAAATTTTAAACTGCTGTTACTGCCCTCTACAGAAAACTCTGAGTAAATAAAGATTTCGGTCTTCTCACAGATCAGTTAAGGTTATTTGATATTTTAATTGATGTTCACCGCAACAGTGGATCTATGCATATAATTCCGGCTGCAGATTTACCCATGCAGAGTCGTTTTCTCAAATTACATTACAGGGTCAATAATCCTCATTGAATGAACAGTTTGGTTTGAGTATGTATCAGGCCAGCCCGATGACTGTGGGCTTTCAAATTCTTGCCCAAAAAGCTGACTATAAAGCTTTAGGCTTGTACCACAGAGAGCTTTTGAGGAAATTCTGCATTGTCAGAAGGATGAAGTTTCACTGAGACATTAAATCAAGACTCTGCTATCTCTTAAATGGTGTGAAAATCCCCTGGCACTATTGAAAAATGGGAACTTTTTGCACTGAACAGATCATCAATCACTATTTCATCATTGTATGGAACCAATTCATGTGCATACTGATTTTCACATCACTGCAGTGGCTGCACTTGTTGACCATAAAACATGCAGTGTGATGTCCTGAAATATGGAAAGGTCTCAAAGAAGTAGATTGCAAAGTGCAAATGCATTATCACAAAACTTGACTGTATTCCTTTTGGTTTCAAGTAACCAAGCAAAAAAAAAAAAGCAAAAAAAAATTATTTCCCCTTTAATCAGTGTATTGACTTTGCATGCAAGGAAAACGTCATATTCTTGCACAGTATTTTCTTCATATTGAGTGCATTTAATTTGTTTTTTGGTTTTAGTCCAAATTTGTCTAAATTCTCTCTTTATTATAATTTGTATCAATCCCAATACTGAAATTCACATTAGACATCACCTTTGTAATTTAAGGGGATCAAGTTATTGATTTCTACTCTCCAGTGCTTTCTTTATTGTCGTGTGTACTGCTTGTTCTGCCTGAGACCCATCAAATCATCAGTGCAGTGAATCCTCCACGGCCTAAAGAAACATGCAACGCGGATAATCTCACTTTAAAGCGTGGTGTCTTGGCAGTGATGAGGAAGGGGTCAGCTTGGTCCAATGCAATGCTGCCATCTCCTTCCACCGCCGCTCCCTGCAGCTGCCATAAGCTGCATGTGAATTGACTAGCTCACCCAGCTGCTGTAAGGCTTTCCGTTGTCTTCGCCGGAACCATGACACGATATCACTACAAAATCTGTCCGTTGCCTCCAGCAGCCGCCCTTTGGCCTTCTAGCTAGACCCAAGCTGTACGGTGCATTATGGAGGCATGGGAAGTGGCTAGAGGTACCAAGGAAGACCTTTGATTATGGCCAATTGCATATTTTATTAACTGGCCTGACAACATTTTTGTGTCAGTGTGAAGTTTCAGAACATGAATGGATTGTTTCTTTTATGAAGGAAAAAAAGAAACCAAATAGTGATGACACGTTGGATTATCAAAAACGTAAACAGCTTACTATGTTAAATGTCAGATAGCCAAAAAGGCATTCTAGATAGCAAAATGGATTAAGACGGGAATGAATGAGGGTTGATGACAGTGCTTCTGGAGAAGTAAATACATACCATCTGATTTCTGTATAAAATGGTTTTAAGTGAGGTCTGCAATCTGGTCAGGGGATGTGATGCAGCTGGCTGTGCTGGTGTTTATTGTCCATGAATAAATTGTCCCTGAACAGCAAGCCAGATTGGTGGGTTTGGATTGATATATAGTTCAGACTGTATAGTTCAGAGGTTGAACTTCAAATTTTACTGAGGTGCCCATCTGCTTTAAAAAGGCATCAATAATACCAGTAGCCAAGAAGTATAAGGTGATATGCCTCAATGACTGTCGACCGGTGGCACCAACATCTGTGGTGATGAACTGTTTTGATAGTGGCGAATATTAACTCCTACCTCAACAAGAACCTGGACCCACTACAATTTGCCTACTTCCACAACAGGCAAACGGAGGATGCGATCTCACTGGCTCTCCGCACTGCACTGGACCATGTGGGGAAAAAACCCCACATATGTCAGGCTGTTGTTTATAGACTACAGCTCAGCGTTCAACACCATCTTCCCTTCCTAACTGGTTACCAAGTTCAGGGAACGGGGTCATTACGCATTCCTCTGCCACTGTATCTTGAACTTCCTCAACATTAGAACACAGTCAGTGTGAATTGGCAGTGACACCTCCTTCTCGATAACCATCAGTACAGGACCACCTCAAGGCTGTGTGCTCAGCCCCCTGCTCTACTCAGGTTATACCCATGACTGCAGCCGGTCACAGTTCCCATTCCATCTTCGAATTCACTGATGACGCCACCGTTGTTGGAAAAATGAAGGATGATGAAGAGTCAGTGTATAGCGAGGAGATCGATCGACTGACTGAATGGTGCTAAAACAACAACCTTGCTCTCAGTAAAACCACGGTACTGATTGTTGACTTTAGAAGAGGAAGGCTGAGAATGCACAAACCTGTCTTCATCGAGAGACAGAGTGAGTCGAAAACTTCAAATTCCTGGGCATGCACATTTCTGACATTTTGTCCTGGACCTAGCACATTGATGCAATCATAAAGAAAGCCCATCAAAGCCTCTATTTGGAAGATTGAGGAGATGCGGCAAGTTGACAAATACTATCTAGAACTTCCACAGATGTACAGTAGAGAACAAATTGACTGGTTGCATCATGGACTGGTTTGGCGACTCGAACGCCCAGGAATGATGATTGCAAAAAGTGGTGAACATTGCCCAGTCCATTGTGTACTGACCTCCCCACCATCCAATGAGTCTACTGGAGTCACTGCGCCTGCCCCCCCCCCCCTCCCCCGCGCGCTCTCTAAAGGACTTACCGAACTGTGCCAGCCGTCTTTTACCTTCCTGTTCATCGCGGGTGTGAATTTCAGACAGTGCTCCCCCGCTTTCCCTGGCCTTTGTGTGTGTGTGTGTGTGCGCAGATGGTCAATCCGGCTCGCGGTTTCATTTCAGTGCCCTCGAGCTTGAAGATCGAAGACAGTCGCTGTAAAGTCGCGTCAGTGGGACAGGCCCTTAAGGAAATTTTCTTTCCTGAAAATATACGAGTAAATCAAATTAATTTTTGATGGTGAATTAGATAAAGTGTGTGTCAGGCAGTCGAAATGTTCAAAGCTAGTGATTCATAGCACTGCTTTATGATAGATTATAAATTCATTGGTTAAGTCTGATCAATTCATGCTGCACACTCATGGGAATGGAATGGAAAAATGTCATGGTGTATGAAGAAGGGTTTCGGCCCGAAACGTCGCCTATTTCCTTCGCTCCATAGATGCTGCTGCACCCGCTGAGTTTCCCCAGCAATTTTGTGTACCTATGGTGTATTTACAGTTGGTTTCAAAATGTGATTGTTGAAAAAGTTGAATTTGTTTTCAGAACATTGTATTTGTACTGTATTTGAAGTTGTTTCATTTTTCTGTGGAAAATAATGATGACAGTGTAGTATGTCTAATGCAGCGAAATGCCCTAGCTGCGAAACAAAACTGTTGTCAAATAAATAAAATAGCAGAATCGAGTAAATGACCAAAAGCTTGGCCTGAAAACGAGATTTCAAGCAGCTTCGTGAAGGAGCTTTTTAGAAAGAATTGGAGCTATGCTCGCTGACGACGTGGTTGCCAATGGTGGAGAGTTTAAAACGAACAGTGCAGAGGAGCATCTAAAGGGCAAAGCAATCTTGAAGACTTAAGTCTGCCAGATTTTGCATAGAGTGTAAGAGCTTCTATAAAGGTAATGGAAAGCAAGAATCCTGTTAAAGTTTAGGCGTTGAGTTTAGAGATACAACGCGGAAACAGGCCCTTTGGCCCACTGAGTCTGCGCCGACCAGCGATCCCCGCACAGTAACACTATCCTACACACAATGTGGACGATTTACAATTGTATCAAGCCAAATAACCTACAAACCTGCACGTCTTTGGAATGTGGGAGGACACCAGAGATCCCGGAGAAAACCCACGCCGGTCGCAGGGAGAATGTACGAACTCTGTACCGACGAGCACCTGTAGTTGGGATCGAACCCAGGTCTCTGGCGCTGTAAGGTTTACAAGGTTAATTCCCGGGATGGCGGGACTGTCATATGCTGCGAGAATGGAGCGGCTGAGCTTGTACACTCTGGAGTTTAGAAGGATGAGAGGGGAACTTATTGAAACATATAAGATTGTTAAGGGTTTGGACACGCTAGAGGCAGGAAACATGTTCCCTATGTTGAGGGAGTCCAGAACCAGGGGCCACAGTTTAAGAATAAGGGGTAAGCCATTTAGAACGGAGACGAGGAAACATTTTTTCTCACCGAGAGTTGTGAGCCTGTGGAATTCTCTGCCTCAGAGGGCGGTAGAGGCCGGTTCTCTGGATACTTTCAAGAGAGAGCTAGATAGGGCTCTAAAAGATAGCGGAGTCAGGGGGTATGGGGAGAAGGCAGGAACGGGGTTCTGATTGGGGATGATCAGCCATGATCACATTGAATGGCAGTGCTGGCTCGAAGGGCCAAATGGCCTACTCCTGCACCAATTGTCTATTGTAAGGCAGCAACTCTACCATGACGCCACTGTGCCTCCCTCATTGAGAGCTGATGAGGTAGAGAATGGGTTCAGGAGTATATGACAGTCTGAGCATATGACAGTCCCACCATCCCGGGAATTAACCTTGTAAACCTATGCTGCACTCCCTCAATAGCAAGAATGTCCTTCCTCAATTTAGAGGACCAAAACTGCACACAATACTCCAGGTGTGGTCTTATTTAGTGAATTAGTGAATGAAACTTGGCATGCGTTCTATAGGTATTCTTTTGTCTGAACATACGGAGTTTGATCAGGAGTTCATTGCAATACTTAAGTCTACAAAGCAAGGCATTTGGCATGATATTTTGGTTTACAGCAGAGATCAAGAACTTCAGCTGGAATGTGAGATGCTTAAAAGAGGAAAAGTTGTCAGAGGATTATGAAGACAACCTGGGACATGATTTAGAGATGAGGGCCATCTGGGTGTTTGGAGTGAAGGAAACACTGGCAAATTCTGATAGAAAATGGCAAGTTTCTTGGTGAAAGTACCAGAAAGTACCGAAAGTACTTGGTGAATACCCATCTTCGTATAGATAAATGTTTGATTTCTGTTTTGATTCCTGGCTTGGAAGTGGTGGAAAGGTTAATTGGATGGTTAGCCATTTGCTTACAGATCATCAACATTGTACATGATAGATGATCTATTAATACACTAACAGGCTTTGAAAGGAGGACTTTGTCATGTTTGTCAAACTTTACAAGCAGCCTGTTGCCACAGTGGGGATGCAGATTTATGGTAAAATTATTTTTTTCATTTGTGAATTTCACAGAAATAATTATTTGCCGTTGGAGTCATAGAGCTATATAGCACGGAAAGAGGCCTTTCTAACCACTGTGTCCTTGCTGACCAAGTTGGCATTCTGGGCTAGTCCCAATAGCCTGCATTTGGCCCATATCCTTCCAAACCCTTTCTATCCATTTATCTGGCCAAATGTCTTTTCAAAGTCGTAATTGTATCCGGTTCCATCGGGATTAGCAGGGAAATAATTCCTTATTCGGGAAATACTTTACACAATGCTTTTTTTTCTCACTTTTTGGAGTTGATTTTACATTCAGGGAAAGCAGTTGAAGGTATGTAATTTTGTAGTTTAATGATGATATTCAGCTGCAGATTCATTTGACATATCCATTTGACGTTCTTGAGACTGTCTGGGATGCATTTGTGCAGCATTGTGCAGCCAATGCTTGTCTATTCTCGTGTATTGGTGTCAATAGGGGACCAGTTCTTGCTGTCGATTTGTGGTGTCATTTTTGATTGCACTTGCATTACAATCTTGCAATCTTTTGAATGAAAGGAGTTAAAGATTTATCACTCTGCATTTCCACTTAGGAGGAGGAGAGCTGTCCAGGAGTATCGTAGGTTTTCACTGGAATAAAATCATATTTTACTGTAACTTTAGAGCAGACTAAAAAAAAACTGAAGCACAAGCTCTATGCTGACATGAAAAAGATCCATCACTTAGTCTGGTAAATTGCTTTCTTCTGAGACAACTGCATTAGTAAGGGTCTTATAGAGGTGTCTCCCTGCAGAAAAGGCAATCAACTGTACGAAACAGGAATTCAACAAAAAAAATTGGTTTAAGATGGGATGTGATGATCTCCTTATCACATGACATATACTTTAAATCCTCAGTGTTTCCAGGTTCAGATTTATTCCCCAGGAAGGCTGTCCTTTATCGCTGTTGGTTGCCTTCATTCAGTGTAATTTTATTGATGTCAGAAGCCCAGATTCCTGCTAGAAACCATAACAGCTCACTTCTGCAACAAAGACAGAAATGCTGGAAGAACTCAGTGAGTCATGCAGCATCGGAAGTCCCCAGATTACCACAGGACTCTGTTCCTCAGAACTGGCCTTGATCTGAACTGTGTGTAGGTTGGAAATGAGTAAAAACAGTGTTTTTGGGGACAATCACAGATACAGCTATGACGGGAGAATGAGAAGGCACGGGGAGAGATGCTACCAGCCAGCCTCACTCAGTGAGTCTGCTCAGCACTCCCAGCCTTGCTCAGCTCTACCCAGCCCCCGACTGTTGCAGGCGGGTAGGGGTTATCTGGAGAGAAGGCACCCACTAATGCCCATCTCCCGCTCGGCAGAAGATCCTTGCAGCCCCAAGGTTACTGGCAATGCCATCACCACCCATTCTGCTGGTTTCTCAAACGCTTGTTCGTAAGTGTGTGTCCATAAATCATTTGGGAGGACCTGTAATATTTAAAGTCGAAGATCCTTCATCAGCTCTTTGAACTGAAACATTAACTGCAGAGACACAACAATCTACAGAAGCTGAAATCTTGAGCAGCAAACAATCTGTTGGAGGAACTCAGTGGGTCATGCAGCATGTGTGGAGGGAATGGACAGACAGCATTTCAGGTTGGGATTGTTCTTCAATATGAAAGATAATACAGATTTGCATATATTCTTTATAATTTTTGTCAGTTGTTTATTCTGTTACACAGATTACAAAGAACTAATCTTTTTCACCAGGTGGCCATTTGCAAGCTAGTTTATACCTGAAGAGGATAATGTGAGCCCTTTTGGTAAACCACATAAAGCTTTGCACGACTTTTTCAATACTTTGCTTTTCGCTCACTTTGCTAAATAATTTACTCGTGGATACATTTTTTATTCCATGAGGAGAACCACAGGCAATTTTATCAGCTGTGTCAGTGAGATCTGTCATAATTACATTGGTATGGCCAACATATATGTAAGCTGCAGAGTTCAAAACATTGTACGTTCAGTTATCAGCTGTGCAAGGTAAAATTTACCACTCACTGAGGAAGATATAAACTGAGATTCCCAATCAGGAAGACGTCGAGTGAACTTTGCAAGGAAGCATGGATGCATAGGAGCTTAGATCAGAACTGTTTGTGATTCCTTTAAATTCAGCAATCTTCCCATTTTTTGGATACTGGGGTCTTGTAAAGAATTGTCAAGTAAACAAGAGAGTTGGTTGACAACGTCTGCTGCACAGGTTAGTGGACAAGAGGCAGAGTGCACCGCAGAAAGCATTTTATCGGATGCATCGCAGCATTTGTTTTGGAACAGCTCCATTCAAGACCGCAAGAATTGTGGTCACAGCCTGAACCATGACACAAATCAACCTCCTTCCATTGACTCCATTTACACCACACTGCCTTGGCCACCAGCAAGGATCAGTCTCACTTTGGTCACTCCCCCTTCTCCTCTCTCCCATCAAGCAAGAGGTACAGGTATAAATGCACACCTACAGATTCAGGGATAGTTTCTTCCCAGCTGTTATCAGGCAACTGAACCAACCTATCAACGACTAGCGAGCAGTGCTGAGTTACTATCTGCTGCATTGGAGACCCTCGGACTACCTTCAATTGGCCTTTACTGGACTGTATTTTGCACTAAACATTATTCCCTTTATCATGTATGTGTACACTGTGGATGGCTCGATTGTAGTCATGTATAGTTTTTCCACTGACTGGTTAGCATGCAATAAAAGCTTTCCACTCTATCTCGGTCGCTACACATGACAATAAACTAAACTGAACTTAAAAAGGAGAAAGAAAGGTGGGAAGTTGTGAATGGGACCAAAAAGCCTAAATAGATCATGTGGAGTGACTGATAAACAGTTTAGTTTATTGCTACGTGAATTGAGGTACAGTGAAAAGCTTTTGTTGCGTGCATCCAGCCCACAACTGAAGAAGGGTCTCGACCCGAAACGTCACCCATTCCTTCTCTCCAGAGATGCTGCCTGTCCCGCTGAGTTACTCCAGCTGTTTGTGTCTACAGTTTAAACCAGCATCTGCAGTTCCTTCCTACATCCTAAATAGTTTGACAGGACATAAACAGAGATTGTGACTTTGTATTTGTGAATTATTGTTAACTCAGGTCCTCGCACTGTTTTCCCAAACCTCCAGTGAAGACCAGTAAAGTTTTATATCCATATACTAGTTGATTGCATATGCATTCTTCAGGGAATAAAGATTTTGAGCAGAAGCAAGCAGCGGCTTTCTGTATGCCGCATTGTATCCTTGTCATTGTCACCAGGCAGTGTTGTCTGCCAGGCTGCTTGTAATTCTTTCTGAATGGGAATATTTTCATTTGATTGTGCTGTCAAGTATGGCCTCCCTGTGATAGGGTGTGTGATGCTTTATCCGATCTTATTGTCTGAAGATCTAATTGAACATCTAGAGACTTTGATGAGGTGGGGAATTAGAAATTGCATGTCGTCCCTTTTCCACACCTTTTATATTGGGCGGTGACCTCAAGAAATCTCATTTTCTTACTTTCACTATTATGGGTATCTAGCCAAGAACTGGATATTTAAAAGATGCTTTCCTTTCACCTTCTTCCATTGTGCATTTACGTTTTTGAAATATTGGTTAATGTGTCCGACAATTGCTTTGCTATATAATATAGTGTCATGAGCATGCATGTTACTATCTGAATATTGTGGTTTTGGCACCAGCAGTTGACCTGGCCACAGAGGGAACTAATATGAGGCCAAGAGTGGAAGTAAGCTTGGATCCTTTCTTTTGACACTACATGAAGAGAAATTGCAAAATTACAATTTAACCAAATTTAAAATTCTAAAGGCCACTCTCTGCCATTCTTTAAATACTAATTACTGTCCGTTTCATGCTAAGGATTTATGTCTAATAACTTAATTGAGAAGGCATAAAAGACGGCAGATGCTGCAAATTGTTGCAAAATAGGAAGAGCAGTTAGAGGCAACATCTGTGGAGAGAAATGGGCAGTCGACGTTTCAGGTCAAGACCTTTCATTTGGACTGAGAGTACATTGAAATAACCAGCGACTTATTTGAGGTTGCCTTGCTCCTTTCAGATAGAACCATTGCAGCTAGACACCTTTCGGGTTGATTGGAGTCCAGGTCCGCAGATGAAAAAACTGTCCTTCTGAATAACTGCACCACCTGGTTTCCTCATACAATCTTCACAAATATTGAAATTTTGTTTTACTTTAGAACTACTGGGGCAAAGTAATCTTCGTCAGAGTCACTGGTTTATTAAATAGCCCAAGGTTTTGAATTTAGGTTCTGGTTGTTGAAGTGAAAAGGATCACAGGCAAAAATATACTAGACTGCAGGAAAATTGAGGAAATGACATTGGGTTAAGTTTGTTGGCTATTGCTGGAAGTTCAAAAGTTAGCTGCAAACTCATCACATTAATTGCATCGTCATCCCAATTGTTAATATAGATGACAAACAAAATTGGACCCAGTACAGATACTTGCAACATACCACCGGTCATAGACATCTAATCCAAAAAACAAAACTCCACTACCATCCTCTGATTTCTTTCACCAAGCCAGGTTTGAGTCCAGTTGGTTAGCTCACCCTGGATACCATGCGATCTAACCCACTGGACCAGCCTACCATGCGGAACTTTGCAAAAAAAAACGCCAATCTTCTTGGTGATCTCTTCACATTGGTGAGACGTGATATCCCACGCAGAGAGCCGTGCTGTGTGTCTCTCAGAATCCCCTCTAATAAAATACCCCATCACTCATGCAAAAAATCACCGGTCTGTTCTTTCCGAAGTATTAACAACCCTTCTTAATCAAGGATACAACACGGCTATCCTCCATTCCCTTACCTCCCCTGTGGCTAAAGGAGATGCAAGTATCTCTGCCAGGGCCCCAGCTTCCCACAATGTCCAAGAATACATTCTGTTATGCCCCCTGGGATTTATCCACCTTAATATATTTTTAAGAATGTTAGCACCTACTCTTCTGTAATTCAGAATAGTCCAAGTCATCACTACTCAGTTCCCTCTGTTCCTTTGCTTCCATGACCTTCTACTTTGTTACATTAAGCTTTTAAAGTACTCTTAGGATTTTCATATTTCATGTCTACCAGAGCACTCTCATTTCTTCTTTTTGAGTGTGCACCTACGTTTCTTATATTCATAAGGGATTTGCTTGATTCCACCTGCCTGTAACTGAAGTATGCCTTTTTCCCCCCCCAACCAGAGCCTCAATATCCCTCGAAAAGTACAGTTCACTAAACCTGCCAGCCTTGCCCTTCACTAACAGGAACATGCTGTTGTCCCAGTACTCTCCCAATCTCACCTTTAAAAGCCTCCTACAGCAGATATCCCTCTACCTATAAGCACCATATCCCAAATGACCTCTGCACATTTATGTCTAAACCTTCTAAATTATCCTTGCCCCAGTTTAGGACTTTAACCTGTGGGCCAATCCTATCTTTTTCCATAACTATTTAAAAACTAACAGAATTAGAGTCATTTCAGCACGGAAGTCGACCCTTCAGCTCAACTTGTGCATGCCGACCAAGATGCCGCAAGTAAGCTGCTCCCATTTGCCCTCGTTTAGGCCTTAGCCCTCTCGACGTTTCCTCTCCATGTACTTGTCCAAATGAGTTTTAAATATTGTTATTTTACCTGCCTTAAGCACTTCCTTTGGCAACTCATTCCATAGACCCACCACCCTCCGTATGGAAAAAGTTGCCACTCAGATTGCTATTAAATGTTTCCTCTCACGTTAAACCTATGCTCTCTTGTTATTGATTCCCCTACCGTGGTCAATAAAATACTACGTTCACGCTGTCTATTCCCCTCATGATGTTATACTTCTCTGTAAAATCACCCCTCCACCTTGTGTGGTCCATGGAATGACTCATACTTATGAATACAATTCTATTTTTAATATTGTGATCTTGTTGAATTGTAACTCCTTGGTCTATCCCTCATCTTCCCTAAATGATAGTGATTTGTATTTTTTTTTAAATTATAGTTCCCCATTTGAGAGAACCTTGGAAGATTATAGATTTGCAATGTTCTTTCTGTGTTCCAGAATGCTGGAGGGAAGCCATCTGATCCTCAGATTTGCAGCTCACCAGTTCATTCCTTTCTTTACTGCTCTTTTATTTTCAAGGAGTACCCACTCTTGAATTAATAAAAGGTTCCTGGTCGATCCAGCATGCTATCCTCTTTCTCTATTATAAATGCTGATGCGTTATTAACAAGTCAGGCATTTACAGTTTTTATGAACTCCATGTCACTCCAGACCACACTATATCTCGAATGTAATTGTAAAAATACTTTGCCAGGTTATTATATACATTGCGTCTCCTTTCATTTTGTAGCTTTTTGCTATCTTTTCTGCATTATACTTTGTTATTCGCCATAATTGTTTTTTTTTTTCCTGTTTTCTTACAGTTTGGTTTTCCTTTATCTTTTGTTGTCCATAGGTGTTTTTGACAAGCTGAGCTCTTTCTCCTTATATGTGTCGGAAAGAACTGCAGAAGCTGGTTTAAATCGAAGATAGACACAAAATGCTGGAGTAACTCAGTGGGACAGGCAGCATCTCTGGAGAGAAGGAATGGGTGACGTTTCGGGTCGAGACTCTTCTTCAGACTTTCTCCTTGTATACTGGTTCATTATAGTGTTGAATTTATTTTAGCTCACCCTTCTCACCTTCACTATCATTTTATTAATTGCCATATTTATCATGTTTATTTTGGATGGTCCCTATTGTGCTGCAGGATGCGGGTCAACAATATCCAAATCTAGAAGTCCTAAAGATAGACACTGTGACAGCGCCCCCTCCCTCTGATGCCGCTCTGATCCCTATCACTGGCTGACAGGACCCGGGAGAGGCCAATCCTCGGCATCATTGGTAACAGTTTAATTAGCTGATATTGGTTTGGCCACCTGAGCCATGTCAACCTACTCCTTATAAAATCCAGGCATTCTGGTCAGAGTAGAGGGTGAGAGAAGAAGCAAAAGGGAAAGAGGAAGAAAGAAAGAAGAGAGAGAGGAAGGGACAGAAAGTGTCTTGCCCACGGACAATGAGAAACTGCACCCACACAGAGTCAAAGACTGAACCGCCATGATAATCCAGAGACCGCTAGCGCCGCCACTTCAAACCACCAAGCTGAGCTGCCAGGATAAGCCTGAGACTGCCATCTCCTTCTCTCTCTCAAGGCATAGGTGAAGAAGCCTGAGATTGCTGAGCCACCTCCTTCGAAGACCAGGACTGGGTTGCTGGGACAAGCCTGAGATTGCCAATGCCACCGCATTTGTGCCTCGACGGCGAGGGACACCACCCCCATGCTGTCCTGGACTTTCTTACCACTGTAAATAACATGATAGACACAAAGCTGGAATAACTCAGCAGGACAGGCATCATCTCTGGAGAGAAGGAATGGATCACATTTCATGTCAAGACCCTTCTTCAGACTAGTCAAGGGAAAGGGAAATGAGAGATATAGACGATGATCTAGAGAGATTGATTTCTCTAACTTCAAGTAACCCCGGCATTTCCTCTCTCTCCATCCCTCCCCCACCCAAGTCGCACCAGCTTCTCGTTTTCACCCAACAAACAGCTAACAATGGCCTGTTTCCTTTTTCGCCGTTACTTCTTGACATATCTTTCATTCATTGTTCTTTATCTCTCTACATCGTCTATATCTCTCGTTTCTCTTTCCACTGACTAATCTGAAGACGGGTCTCGACCTGAAACGTCACCTATTCCTTCACTCCAGAGATGCTGCCTGTCCAGCTGAGTTACTCCAGCTTTTTGTGTCTTTTGGTTTACATGTATTTACACACACGCAGACACAGACACGCCCACACACACACGCACGCAGACACACACAGACACACACACACTCACTCACTCGCACACTCACTCACTCACTCACTCACACACTCACTCACTCACACATTCACTCACACACAGACACACACAGACACCGACACACCGACCGGTGTGGAAGCTTCCAAACCTCGTGTCAGGGATGATGGCACAACACAAAAAGCTGGAGTAACTCAGTAGGTCAGGCAGCATCTCTGGAGAGAATAGATGGATGATGTTTTGAGTCAGGAGCCTTGAAATCTTCAATTTCTCCTTTCCAAATAAAACAGTTTCTCCTTTCTAAATAAAACATCCTAATCAATTTCCCACCTCGCTAAAGGTAGACAAAAGTGCTGGAGAAACTCAGCGGGCGCAGCAGCATCTATGGAGCGAAGGAAATAGGCAATGTTTCGGGCCGAAACCCTTCTTCTTTCCCACCTCGCTAAATGTGGCTTACTTCGAAGTCTAATGTAGCCTTTTCCCTTTTTCGTTTTGATAATAATATTGTGGAAAATTATGCAATTATGGAAAATTTGTGGAAATTCACTGCATTTCATGTGTGAGTTTGTCTGATTAATCCACTCTCGGTGGAAGATTAAGAAAACTGCCTGTCCCGTCTGCCTGTCTAATCTTTGCATTTATACATTCTGACACTACACAGCTGACACTATACACAAATTCCTGTACAAATCGTGATACATTTTCCTGCTTCTATTATGAAGTTTCTTACACAAAGTTCAAACAGACATTTCAGAAAGAGAAGAGAAGCCATGGATTTATAATTCTGTCAGTCGTTTGTACTTTTCATTCTTTACTTTTGCATATCTGTGTCCTGGGACCATTAAAGCTCTGGGAAACCAGTTAAAAACCTTCTTCATTTCATAGCAGCAAATGTTTTTCTCAGCACACAACCACCATGTGTTTTATATCTTCATTTTATTAAATATTCCTTACAGCAATATCTTTGTGTACCAGCTGTAATGAATTGTTTCTATTCAATGGAACTATTTAAGTTGTAGACCTGCTGTGTGTTGTATTTCTGCCTGTGCTGGTAACTCTGTCCCAGTTAGTAATATTAGGATTGGCATTTTGCCACTCAGCTTTTCTTAATGTCTCAGTCTTGGAGACTACTTCATAAAGATCGATTGCTTTGATAATGATTGTAATATCATGAAATTATAAGGGGGTGGTCAAAAGTAAAATGGAAGCCTTTGGTTTTTTTGTGATTGTGTAATCTCTTAATCAGATATGGAAATTGAACTATTGTACTGACGTTGAGGAAAACACATCAGATCAACCATTTTATCTGCTTGCATCCTTTTAATTATTAATTGCTCGTTGTAAATTTGTTATTACACTTGGAAGAACAGGTTGATGTTTCTTGTAAAACAAGTTTGACTTTTACTGTTGTATGCTTGGCCTCGTATGTCTGTTCATGAGAAAATACCATTGAATTAAAACTGATTCGAAACTGCCTTTTGTCTGTTAAAGTAATTCAAGCACGAATCTGGTTCTTGAAAATATTATTGGTTCTTCTGTAATTTATGTAATTCTTTTCACGCTACAGCCATTGTTATCATGCCTTCAAGTGTGAAAATATTGCTTGAAAGAGATGTTTTGGTTTTATTTAGCAGGAACAGGATGAGGTACCAGCATTATAGCTGCATGTTAGCATTTGCCCTGCATTTACAGTGCCCTCCATAATGTTTGGAACAATGGCCCATCATTCATTTATTTGCATCTGTACTCTACAATTTGAGATTTGTATTAGAAAAAAATCACATGTATTTAAAGTGCATATTGTCAGGTTTTAATAAAGGCCATTTTATACATTTGGTTTCGCCATGTAGAAATTACAACAGTGTTTATACATAGTCTCCCCCATTTCAGGGTGCCATAATGATTGGGACACAGCAATGTCATGTAAATGAAAGTAGCTATGTTTAGTATTTTGTCACATATACTTTGCATGCAATGACTGCTTGAAGTCTACGATTCATGGACATCACCAGTTGCTGGGTGTCTTCTCTGGTGATGCTCTACCAGGCCTGTATTGCAGCCATCTTTAGCTTATGCTTGTTTTGGGGACTAGTACCCCTCAGTTTTCTCTTCTTCTTGCGTATGGCGTGCACAGCCTAAAGTTGTCGGACAACTTGTTCTATCTTATCTTATTTGATTGTGCACGCCGGGTTGATTGCAATTGTTGAAACAGGGCGGACCACGTGAAGATTGCAATTGTTGAAACAGGGCGGACCATGTGAAGATTGCAATCTCCCACCCCAGTTTTCTCTTCAGCATATAAAAGGCATGCTCAATTGGGTTCAGATCGGGTGATTGACTTGGCCACTCAAGAATTGACCGCTTTGAAAAACTCTTTTGCTTTACCAGTATGTTTGGGATCTTTGTCTTGCTGTAGAATGAACTGCCGGCCAATGAGATTTGAGGCATTTGTTTGAACTTGAGCAGGTAGGATGTGTCTATACACTTCAGAATTAATTATGCTACTACCATCCACAGTTGTATCATCAGTGAAGATAAGTGAGCCAGTACCTTTAGCAGCCATACTTGCCCAGGCCATAACACCCCCACCACCGTGTTTCACAGATGAAGTGGTATGCTTTGGACCTTGGGCAGTTCCTTCTCTCCTCTATACTTTGCTCTTGCCATCACTTTGATATAAGTTCATCTTCGTCTCACCTGCCCACAACTTTCCAGAACTGTGGTTGCTATTTTAAGTACTTCTTGGCAAACTGTAACAAGGCCATCCTATTTTTGCGGCTAACCAGTGGTTTACATCTTGCAGTGTAGCCTCTGTATTTCTGTTCATGAAGTCTTCTGCGGATAGCGTTCATTGACAAATCCACACCTAATTCCTGAAGAATGTTTCTGATCTGTCGGACAGGTGTTTGGGGATTTTTGTTTATTATAGAGAGAATTCTTCTGTCATCAGCTGTCGAGGTCTTCCTTGGCATGCCAGTCCCTTTGCGATTAGTAAGCTCACCAGTGCTCTCTTCCTTCTTAATGATGTTCCAAACAGTTGATTTTGGTAAGCCTAAGGTTTGGCTGATGTCTCTAACAGTGTTATTCTTGTTTGTCAGTCTCATAATGGCTTATTTGACTTTTATTGGCAAAACTTTGGTCCTCATGTTGATAAACAAGTTTCCAAAGGTGATGGAAAGACTGGAAGAAAGACTAGGTGCTGAGAGCTCTCTTGAACCTGCATTAAGGAGGCAATTGAACACACCTGAGCAATTACAAATGCCTGTGAAGCCATGTGTCCAAAACATTATGGTGCCCTGAAATGGGGGAACTATGTATAAACACAGCTGTAATTTCTACATGGTGAAACCAAAATGTATAAAAATGGCCTTTATTAAAACTGACAATGTGCACTTTAACCACATGTGATTTTTTTAATATCACAAATCTCAAGTTGTGGAGTACAGAGGCAAATAAATAAATGATGGATCTTTGTCCCAAACATTATGGAGGGCACTGTAGTTATAATAAACTATAACTCAAGCTTGTTAAGATTTATACACTGAATCCAGGCATTTATTTTGCTAAAGTTAGACACAAAATGCTGGAGTAACTCAGGCAGGCAACACCTTTGGATAGAAGGAATGGGTGATGTTTCGGGTCGAGGCCCTTCTGCATACTTTGCTAAATGATGTTCTCCTAACCCAATGATGGAGATTATAATTCCACTTCTTGTTGGACAGTTGTGTTGCGTAGATATGAAAATGGGTGCCAGGGTATTTAAGTATTGTTAAGCATTGGCTGTGGCAAAGTGATGGCAGAACGTTGTCTGACACACGAGCGAGCGAGTAATGTTGTTATTTATGTGTTATTGCTATATGTCATGATGGTAGATATTCTAAATTCAGCAAAATGATTCTACTGCAGTGGGTGGGACATCAAACCTGCTCCAGCTACTGTGTTCTCTGTCTCAGTTGTTCCTGGTGTTTTTGACCTCCCTTTTGGTAGCTTTTAAGGTTCTTTGCCATTTTTGGAGTCAGGTGGCGCAGCATTAGAGTTGATGCCTTGAGGGCCTGTCCCACTTGGCCGTCATTTGCGCCTCATTTACGAGTCATATGTAAAATAGGTCCACGCGTCGTTACGCGCAACATCGCGTGCAAATCCCGTGTCATCATGCCGTCTGGTGCGCGTGACGTCTGGTGTACGGGGTCATTGCTAGTCACCGCATACTCGATACATTTCTAAAGTAAACTACAGCTGCTCCTTGACCTACGATGGGGTTACATTCCGATAAACCCATCATAAATAGAAAATATCGCAAGTCGTAAACACGTTTCATACATTGCGATCACGTGACCGGAAGTGACGTGCGGCTCGTTGCTGTTGCCGAGCGTTTGCCGATTGTAAAGTCGAGATATCGTAAGTCGAAGCATCGTAAATCGGGGAGCATCTGTAAACTAATCTGACCTTCCTCTTGACCACTTTCGGGGCTTGGCACCGGCTCTTCTGGAGCTAAATCACACCTGTTTCTGCAGCAGTCAGGGAACTGACAAAAACGAGCCTTTCACTTGAAATGTTAGCTGTTTCTCCCTCTTTCAATACTGCCTGACCACCTTAGTGTTTCCAGCATTTTGTGCTTTAATTTATGATTTCCAACATTTTTTCCAGCAGTTTTTTTCTATTTTCAACTAAATCATGTCTTTTGATTGGAGCAGTGAATTATCATTCACAAATTGAAGCAAAACAATAGATAAAATACGTCACACAAATAAAGTAAGGCCACAATTTAAATGTTCTAGAGAGGTGTTACGCTCTTTCAAATGTATTTCTCCACAGAGACAGATGTCTTATGGATGTCATCAGATGTCTTCATAAATTATTGCAATTAATACGTATCAGGATTCTCAATTGTATCTGTTTTGACTTCATTTTTACTTCGTCCTGCACGTTAAGTTGGGCAGTTATCATTGTTATGTATGCTTGTTCTGTACTCTGAAAACATGTTAGATGTCACAAATGGATATTTATATTTAATAGCTGGTTGAATAAACCAAAGCTGCTACCTCACAACGTCAGAGACCTCTGTTGCTGTCTGTTTGGCTTTTACACATTCTCCCTGTGACAGCGTGGTTTTCATCCGGATGCTCGGATTTCCTCCCGCATCCCAAAGATGTGTGAGGTTGTAGGTTAATTGGCTTAAATGCAATTACACTAATGTGTAGGGAGTGGATGAGAAGGTGGGCTAACATAGAACTAGTATGAATGGGTGACTGATGGTTAGCGTGGACTCAGTAGGCTGAAGGGCCTGTATAAACTAAACTAAATAACGCTATCTTTCTTTATATTACATGGAATTAGAGGATTGTAACCATAGTTGATCATTATATTGTGTGTCGCTAATTTTTCTGCTTAAATTGCACAACAGTGATCTTTTGTGCAGACTCTGCATGGTTACCCTTTCTACGACATTGTTATATCAGGCCCCCAATAGTAAAGACTGCTCTTTTCCTTTTAAATAAACAAATGTTGTGTGTAACAATCCTTGTTCATGCAAGGGAATTTTGTTGGCTGTGTTGACCTTTTGGTTAATATGTGATCTAATAGAGAAACAACAGGATGTGTAATAGACTTAGATAATGAAAAAAGGGTACAAGCTATAATAAGACTACATAAAGATTGCTTTTAGAAATTCAAAATTTATGCTGCATGAGATTTTGCTCTTGGTGTATTAAATTAGTTGTTGATTTATAGTCACAAGTGTTTGGATACATTCCATGTGTTTAAGTTATTGACTTAATGTTTGAGTCAAGATATATTAAACGTTTTGATACAAACGTCCACTGCGGAAAAAGTTGTAAATTGAGTCTGTGACCCCAGAAGTGGCACATTTATTACACTGTTTCCATCTAGCCTTTCCTAGCTTTGCAAGCAGAATACCTTATTTTGTATTCACCCTCCACTTCTAAGCCTGACTCGATTCTGATCTTTAATGCTTCATTGATCTTGAAGTTGTACACTTTCTGACTGAATGGACAATCACAATTTTATGTGTAAGAAGGAACTGCAGATGCTGGTTTAAACTGAAGATAGATACAAAAAGCCGGAGTAACTCAGCGGGACAGGCAGCATCTCTGGAGAGAAGGAATGGGAAGAAGGGTCTCGATCCGAAACGTCACCCATTCCTGCTCCAGAGATGCTGCCTGTCCTACTGAGTTACACCAGCTTTTTGTGTCTATCAACATTTTAGATCTGAATCACTAATTTAGGAGGCTGGTGGGAATTTCTAACTGCTGAAATTGCAATCTGTGCCTAATAATGATTAAATTAAAAAAATAATCAAGCTCAATGTTTCTTTTTATCCCGCCTTGATAGTTTGTAAACGTTTACCATTAATTAGCTGTGTTTCCAGCCTGTTAAAGGACAAATATAATATTTGCAAGGATTGACTGAATTGAAATGTAAAGGAAATGGATTATTAGTGAATTGAAGTTGTAGTTTTAGCAATTTTTGCTTTCTCCTCTTCTTCCAGATACAAATGGGTTGGATCAGATTTGCCCTCTGTGAGTTTGTTGCAAGGTGTTGCTTCCCACAGACCTTTGTCTCATAATCAAGATAAGCAACATCGTAAATAATGTTGTATATTATTCATCAGTATTGTAGTTACCTCTAAGTCTAGGTTGGATTTCACTACGACAAAGATCTCTCGCTTTCCTTTCTCGTGACTCTCAGTCTGAAGAAGGGTCTCGACAACGAACCGTCACCCATTCCTTCTCTCCAGAGATGCTGCCTGCCCGCTGAGTTACTCCGGCTTTTTGTGTATATGTTCGGTTTAAACCAACATCTGCAGTTCCTTCCCACACATTCTATTTATCTGTTTTCTGATGCTTAGTAAGTTCTGATACTAATTAAACACGTTGTAAACAACTTAATGAGTCTTGAGCTTCCCGATAGTTTGCCATCTAGCTCGTTTTGTTGTTTCCCGTGATCCATTTAAACACACTGGGGCCCTGTTCCATCACTCGTTTCAAATGCGGAGGAGCCCCTTTTACATGCAACTTTCAAACATATGACGTCCCCGTTTCTCCTGAACGATCCTGTTACACTCGCATTTCACAAGATCTTTTAAACTCACAAGCTTTGTTTACCACACTCCCTTTAAACTCGCCTGGATCACTGAAATATTTATTATACTACTGTGTAACATTTTAAAACAAGTCGATTAAATGTGTGTTGGTTTATTAGTAGGAGCATCCAATTTCAGCCCAAAATCCCAAGTGTGTTGAATGATTGAAGTTTCACTGTTGGGCTGCAGGTTTGTGTCTTACTCCATTAAAAGTGTGTTCACTGTTCTGCCATTCTGGGTGCTCCATTGTGGCCTATGAAAAATATCAATCAACTGAAGATAGAAGATGAGAGTTCTGGAGAATATCAGCAGTTGCTTATTCCCACTAAGCGCCGAGGTAAGCATTTCAAGCGCATTCTGTGGGACAAATGAGGTTTTCGTATCTGCATTATGTTCCAAAGAATCTGCACAAATTCTGCTGAGCACTGCTTGAATTTCCAGAAATTGGCAATCTCTCTTTGGAGGGAGCTCTGAATACTGCCCCTGTTTTTAACTCTGATTCTTGTAGATGCTTGGGGAAATGTTGTTTGGAGATTGCTTGTTTTAGGAACTTAATAGCACCTTCATTTATGTAAATATTATTTTTGCATATTTTATGTGTGTTTACACTTTCCTGGAAATACCTGCTCAAGAACGAAAATAGTTGTACACCCTCCTCCCCTTTTACTATTATTAGTATTGCTGTCTCATCAATGTAAAATTGAGTAGCTACATCAGGGCAATTCCTTGTCTAGTTTAGAGATACAGCGTGGAAACAGGCCCTTCTGCCCACTGAGTCCGCACCAACCAGCGATCCTTGCACATTAACACACACCGCAGAGGCAGCAGAGAAGGCCTCAAGTGGCTCTGGATCAGGAGAGAAGGTCCATGGGGAGGAGCGAATGCCACCTGAACACAAGGCGTGGTCTGATCAACCACGGCTGGGTCGCCTGGGTGAGGGTGTCTGATGTTGAAAGACCCAAAGCACCCAATGACCCCAGGTTACATCACTGATGATGTGTTCAGGAGCATCAATAGATGTATTTTTATCAACCTCTACACACACTAAGGATTTTAATCAGTGTGTGTTAATCAGTATAATTTTACATTTATACCAAGCCAAATAACCTACAAACCTGTTCGTCTGTGGAGTGTGGGAGGAAACCGAAGATCTCAGAGAAAACCCACGCAGGTCACGGGGAGAATGTACAAACTCGATACAGACCAGTACCTGTAGTCGGGATCAAAGCCGTTTCTTTGGCACTATAAGGTAGTAGCTCTACCTCTACCCCACTGTGCCACCTTAAACTGAGCCTGAATCAGTCTACCGTCCAGCGCTTGGTCTTAAAGGGGAACCTTTATTTATGTAATACAGTACATTTTTAAGGTAATTGCTCTACATGTTTATTGTGGCTATGGCAACATGACATTATGAATCCTGTTGGCTGAACAATATATCACGACTTACACACTAATTTTCATTTCTCCTTGATGATTTTCAGTTTAAAATTTCCTCCTAAATCACATTTCCTCCTACTTAAAGTCGGTGTCTTAGTTATATAACCAACCAATCTAGATATTAGTTTAAAAAACTAGCATTTTGGTCAATTAGCGCAAATATAGCACAATAAGTGATATCTCCTTCACTTGAATGGATAGTCAATATATTCTGACTTTGCAACTAATTCTGGGTCATGGCCTCTTTTATCTCAAGCATAAGGTGCCATTAATTAACTGGTGTCACACAATCTCTCCATTGTTTTTTGCCTTCAAATAGAACTGGCACAGGAAGCTAAAGTGCATTTAATCAGAGTGCTTGAGCTGCATCTCTGTTGCAGCAATGGCCACTGATTGCTTTATTAGCATTACTGACGGCAACTCCAAAAGCAGGAAAAGTAACCTCATCTCATGAATTCATGTTATCTTAGGCTAAAGCATACTGACTGGTTGAATCACGGCCTGGTTCAGCATCTCGAATGCACAGGAATGAAGAAGATTGCAAAAAGTGACGAACTCTGCCCAGTCCATCAGGGTACTGACCTCCCCACCATGGAAGGAATCTATAAGAGCTGCTGCCACCCACATCACCCTGGCCACACTCTCATTTCACTCCTGCCATTGGCAAGAAGGTGCAGGAGCCAGAAAACCAACATCCAGGTTCAAGTGCAGCCTCTTTACAACAGCCATCGGGCTATTGAAGACTACGAACTCCAAATAAACTCTAAACTACAAACTGCCTTGAGTGTACTAAGGACTTGGGGGTCACTGTTTTGATCTTTACACTATATTGTTTGTTTTTGTATATTGAACTTCCTTTTGTTGCTTATTATTGTATCTACTGAGTACTATGTTTCCATATCTGTTGTACTGCTGCAAATAACAATTGTATTTGTCTGTTTCATGACTTATGACAATAAAATACTCTTGACTATTGAAGGCAGGCACTAAAATTGGTAGTATAATGGTCAGTAGAGTATGTTATATAAGTTTACAATGGGATTTTGATCAATTAGGCCAAAGGCCTGACAAATAGCAAATTGAATTTAATTCGGACAAATGTGAAGGGTTGGATTTTTTTAAACAGACCAGGGCAGGACTAACACAGTAAATGGTTGGGCGTGAGGCAGTGTTGTAGAACTGAGAGACCTAGGAGTGCAAGTATATTATTCTGTGAAAGGGGCGACACAGATAGACAAGGTGGTGAAGAGGTTGTTTGGCACACTTCATCATGTTCATGTCATGGGATCAAAGTTAGCTCCTTTGGCCCATCGAGTCTACTCCGCCCTGCATTCATGGCTGATCTGTCTTTACCTCTCAACCCCATTCTCCTGCCTTCTCCCCATAACCTTTGACACCCTTACTAATCAAGAACCTGTCAATCTCTGCTTTAAAAATACCCAATGACGTGGCCTCCACAGCCGTCTGTGGCATTGAATTCCATAGATTTACCACTCTTTAAAGAAATTCCTCCTTGAGATAAGGCAATAAGACTAGATCTTTCTAAAGGTACGTCTTGTTATTCTGAGGCTGTCCCACAAGGGTACCTGGTCTCTCCCACAAGTAGAAACACCCTCTCCACATCCACTCTATACAGGCCTTTCACTATTCGGTAAGTTTCAATGAGGTCCCCCTTTATCCTTCTAAACTCCAGCAAGTGTTGTCAAACGCTCATCATATGTTGACTGCAGGAGTTGGGACATAAGCTGTACAAGACATTGGTAAGGTCACATTTTGAGTACTGCGTATCGTGTGTAGCTCTGTAATGGGAAGGATATCCTTAAACGGGCAAGGATGCAAAGGAGATTTAAAAGTATGTTGCCAGGTCTAGAAGGTCTAAGGATAGGTTGTAGGTAGACAAAAATGCTGGAGAAACTCAGCGGGTGAGGCAGCATCTATGGATTGAAGGAAAAAGGCAACGTTTCGGGTCGAAACCCTTCTTCTGAAGAAGGGTTTCGACCTGAAACATTGCCTATTTCTTTCGCTCCACCCGCTGCCTCACCCGCTGAGTTTCTCCAGCCTTTTTGTCTACCTTGGATTTTCCAGCATCTGCAGTTCCTTCTTAAACTGAAGATAGGTTGGATCTTTTATTCCTGGAGCATATTAGGCTGAGGGGTAACATTTTGGAATTTTTTAAGATCATGTGCGACATAGATAATCTGTCTTTTCCCTAGGTTGGGAGGAGTTTAAAACTAGAGGCCATAGGTTTAAGAATCATAGTTTTAGAAACAATTAGGCAGGTGGGTTTGGAGAGATATGGATCAAAAGCTGGAAGGTGGGATCAGTATAGATGGGACATGTCAGTGTGGACAAGTTGAGCAGAAGGGCCTGTTTCCACACTGTATAACTCTGAGGGGTAGGAAGATTTAAAAGAGACTTGAGGTGCAGCTTTTTCCACACGCAAAGTGGTGTGTAAATGGAATTACCTGATGGAGGAAATGGTAGAGGTGGGTACCTCGGACATTTAAAAAACCCTTAGCCAGCTATATGGATAGGAAAGGTTTGGAGGGATATGAGCCAAGGGCAGGCAAGTGGGCGTTTGGTTTGGCAGCTCAGGTAGCATGGCCGATTTGGGCCGAAGGACCTGTTTCTGTGCTGTATGACTCTATTGACATAATAACAAGACATTCTGAAAATCATAATACAATCAAGCAGAATCAGTGTGGTTTTATGAAAGGAAAATCATGGTTGACGTTTATTAATGTGCTTGCAGAATGTAACAGACAAGGTGGATTAATAACAACCAGTAGGTGTAAAGCATTTGGATTTTCAAAATGCCTTTAATAACTCAGATATATCAGATTCCTGCACATGGTACAAGTCCATGGATTGTGGACAATTTCAAGAGAGTCGAGAGTGTTTTATTGTCAGATACTGAAATGAAACAATGAAATAGCAGCACAATTGGTTTGTAAACACAGTACTCGATAGATACTATAATGAACAAAATAAAACAGAAGAAGTTCAATAAATAAAAACCCAATTAAGGTAAAAAAATAAAACAAAACCAAAGTTCTAGTCTGCCTAGGCAGTTTAGAGTTCAGTTGGAAGTCGTGGGAAGAAACTGATCCTGAACCTTGATTTAGAGTTTTCAGATTCCTGTACCAACTTCCTGCTGACGGGAGTGAAATGCGAGCATGACCAGGGTGATGTGGGTCCTTGATGATGCTGGCTGCCTTTTTGAGGTAGCAACTCCTGTAGATCCCTTTGATGATGGGGAGGTCAGTACCTGTGCTGGACCAGGGCAGTGTTCACCACTTTTTGTAATATCCTTTTTTTCCTGGGCGTTTGAGTTGCTGAACTATGCCATGATTTGCTCTATACCGGTCAATATGCTCTTTACTGTACACTTACAGGTCAACTTAACTAATTTCATCAATCGTCTAGAGATAGAGGTGTTGATGGGTTTTCTTTATGAATGCATTAATCTTTCTACCACTGACTCGTCTATGAAGACAGGTTTGTGCATCCTCAACCTTCCTCTTCTAAAGTCAACAAGCAGTTCGTAGTTTTTCTAACATTGAGAGCAAGGTTTTTGTTCTTGCACCATTCAATCGATATCTCCTCTACACTGACTCATTATCATCTGTATTTTGTCCAACAACAGTGGGGATGTCACCAAATTGAAGGAGAGAGTTGTATCTATGTTCAGTTACACAATTTTAAGTGTAGAGTGAGTAGTGCAAGGGGCTGAGCACACAGACTTGAGGTGCCTCTATGCTGATGGTTATCAAGGATGAAGTTGTCAATTCGTACCGATTGTCTTCTGTTGATGAGGAAGTCAAAGATCCCGTTGCAAAGGGATGCACGGAGCCCCAGTTCTCTGAGCTTGGTTTGGAGGGGATGATGGTATTGAACGCCATACTGTAGTCTATGAAAGCAACCTGACGTGTAGGCATTTATTGTCTAAGTGGTCCAGTGCAGAATGGACAGCCAGCAAGATTGCAACCCCTGTTGATCTATTGTGGCAGTAGGAAAATTATATCTGCTTCCTGCAAAGACTCTATGCCCCACTCCTAATTCCTCCGTATACGCCGCATCTGCGCTCAAGATGAGGTGTTCCATACTAGAACATCCGAGATGTCCTCATTCTTTAGGGAACGGGAGTTCCCCTCTCCCGACAAAGATGAGGCCCTCACTCGTGCCTCCTCAGTTCCCTGCAGCTCTGCACTTGCTCCCCCTCCCCCTAGTCGCACCAGAGACAGAGCCCCCCCGAGTCCTTACCTTCCACCGCATCAGCCATCGCATACAACACATAATCCTCCGAAATTGCCGCCACGTCCAATGGAATCCCACCACTAGCCACATTTTCCCATCTCCACCCCTTTCCGCCTTCCGCAGAGACCGTTCCCTCCGTACCTCCCTGGTTAACTCATCCCTTCCCACCCAAACCACCCCCTCCCCAAGTACCTTCCCCATGCAACCGCAGAATATGTAACACCTGTCGCTATACCTCCTCCCTCGACTCTGTCCAGGGGCCCTGACTGTCCTTTCAGGTTTGCCAGAGGTCCACTTGCACCTCCTCCAACCTCATCTACTGTATCCGTGGTTCAAGATGTGGACTCTTATACATCGGCGAGACCAAACGCAGGCTGGGCGATCATTTCGCTCAACAGGCGTAAACCAACCTGATCTCCCGGTTGCTGGACACTTTAATTCTCCTTCCCATTCCTTCACAGGCCTTTCTGTCCTCTGTCTCCTCCATTGTCAGAGTGAGGCTAAACGCAAATTGGAGGACCAGCAACTCATATTTTGTTTGGGTCGCTTACAGCCCAGTGGTATAAATATTGATTTCTCTCACTTCAGGTAGCCCCGGCATTCCCTCTCTCTCTCTATCCCTCCCCCACCCAAGTCGCACCAGCTTCTCATTTTCATCTTAAAAACAGTTTACAATGGCCTGTTTCCTTTATCAGCGTTACTTTTTTGCATATCTTTCATTCATTGTTCTTTATCTCTCCACATCACCATCTATATCTCTCGTTTCCCTTATCTCTAACCAGTCTGAAGAAGGGTCTCAACCCGAAACGTCAACCAGCCCTCTCCAGAGATGCTGCCTGTCCCGATGAGTTGTTCCAGCTTTTTGTGTCTATCTTCAGTTTAAACCAGCATCTGCAGTTCCTTCTTACAAATTATAGTGGGTCCAGGATCCAGCTAGTGAGGGCCACAGGGCGAGATCTTGTGTGGACCATGGTGAAACGGAAGACCCGGTGCGGACCTCAATCAATCCCGATTGAATGTTGCCTTCAGGCGGCAGCCACCGTGCTGGCCCATGCGTATAGAACCCGGCGGACTGCAGCCAGGAAGTGGGGAGCCCACTGAGCTGAATGAATGAATGAATAAGTTTATTGGCCAAGTAGTCACATACAAGGAATTTGCCTTGGTGCTTCACCCGCAAGTGACAACATGACATACACTGACAGTTAGGAATGACACATAAAACATTAAACATTAATAATAAAACATTATTGATTAAACATGTGATTTAAATAAAATACCAGATCAAAAGGAGGTGCCATGTCGCTGGTTATCCCCCAAAGAACAGGAGGATATGAGCCAGCGACTACAGATGCGGCGGGAAAGGAGAGAGGCCGGGAGGAAAGGAGAGGAAACTGATGTCTGGCCTACCGCACCCTCGAGGTCGAGGTCGCGGTCGGCTGCAGGAGGAGCCCCGGGAACAAAGGTTGGTGAGCGAGGTGAGGGACGTTGGTTGCTGGTCAACCAAGAAGAGGCCCGTAGCAGCCTGGGGCTCGCCTGGAATGGGCACCGCTCTTAACAACAGGAGCGCGGACTGGACTAGAAAAATGGTGCCAAACATGGCACCTCCTGCATGGGGGCTCAGTGGACTATTGCTGTACAATTGCTACTCGGGGGTGGTATGTTGATAGACACAACAAGCTGAAGTAACAGCGTGTCAGACAGCATCTTTGGAGAAAAGGAATAGGTGATGTTTCGGGTCGAGACCCTTCTTCAGATGGTGATACTCTAGTCAACTGTTTGTAAGGAAAGAATTTCACTGTTCGTTTTGCACTTTGCACATGTGACAATAAATTGAACCATTGCTGAGATGGCACGGATTCGAGATTGGCTAGCGAGTCGAAAGTTGAAGGGCTGAAAGGATAATTTTGTGATTAATCGGGTGCCTCAGCAGAGGTGAAAGACAACATATCGATAAGAAAGTGACTGATGCAATTAGTGCAACTGTGTTAAGTCAGCATTGTGAGTAATACATTTGTCAAGTCAAGAGACAGTGTTTTATTGTCATATGTCCCGGACTGGACAATGAAATTCTTACTTGCTGCAGCACAACAGAATATGTGAATATGTAAACATTGTACTGATATGTACACATCTCATATGCCAAGCTTCATCTATATACAATCTGTATCTATATAATTAAAAGTCTCTTCTTGACCACTTCCTGTCTGCGCTGGATATTGATTTTAGAAAAAACGCTACCCTGTGTCGCTGTGATTTTTGGACATCTTACTCACAGTCCTGAGCCAGCCCCGAGGATTTTTCCCATTGATGAAAAATAAACACGTTTTGAGTGTTTAAAAACCCTTGAGATCAGTTGATTGGTCCTCTCGCCTGTCAATCACCGCAATGAAGGTAACGCCCCATCCGGGGGGTGGGGGGCAGAACTATAAAACCCCAGATGCCTGGACGTGAGTCAGTCACTCTGCAAGATCGCGAGGGAGAGGCCACGACTGTCATTCTAAGCTGTGAATCAACTGAACTGTGAGCCTGCAATGTACTTGCAATAAATGATTTGTTAGCCCTTAATGACAATGTCATGAGTTGTTTGGCCTGCTGCCCTGCCTGTGCTGGAAACTGCAATGCTTTATTAGGTCCGACTGTGTTTGGAAGGAATAAATGCTTTATTAGGTCCGACTGTGTTTGGAAGTAATACATGCTTTATTAGGTCCGATTGTGTTTGGAAGGAATAAATGCTTTATTAGGTCCGACTGTGTTTGGAAGGAATAAAGTTTTATTAGGTCCGACTGTGATTAGTCCAAATGTCCTGCTAATTTCGTGACTTCCGCTTGGTGGACAGGTCGCGCTGATTGCGTAATTTCCGGTGAGTGCAAAGGTCGTGCTGATTGCGTAATTTCCGGTAAGTGCAGCAGTCACGCTGATTGCGGAAGTGCCGCTGACTGCGAAAGCGCCGCTGACTGCGGAAGCCCTACAGTGGAGAGGCCACGCTCAGCCGTGTGAGTAGATTCAAGAAAGTTTACTGTCATATATATGGTGTGTGAGTCAGTGTGTGTGAGTGTGTGTGTGTATGTGTGAGCCTGTGTGTGCGAGTATGAGTGTGGGTGTGAGAGTGTATGTGTGTGTGTGTGTGTGTGTGTGGGTGTGAGAGTGTATGTGTGGGTGTGAGAGTGTATGTGTGGGTGTGAGAGTGTGTGTGTGTGTGTGCGTGTGGTGGAGGGTGTGTGTGTGTGTGAGTATGTGGGTCTATATTGGAATTGGTGGAGAGGTGGAATATTGCGTTGGGGGACCAGCCCCTCCTGACTGATGCTGGGACCCAACTGGTCCCACTTAGTCTAGTATTAACTTATAAGTAGGTCCTTGAGTGTATTGTAGCCAAATTTGCTGATGATACAAAAATAAGCAAGAACGTTAGTTGTGAGATCAGAAGTCTGCAAAGGAACATGGGTTAGTGAGTGAAAATTTGGCAGATGAAATTTAGTTAAGGATATATGATTGTTATTAATTTTGGGAAGAATAATAGAAAAACAGAATATTGTGTAAATGGATGGATTGCTCCTGTACAGTGGTCTGCTATCTTCTTCAATGAAATACAAAAGTTCACAAATAATTAGGAAGTCTGAGGGAGTGAGGTATAAGACTAGGGAAATCTTGCATTGGTGGTACTGGAGTCTGCACCCTCGTGTAAAAGGTGACAAATTTAGAGAAGGCTCATTTGATTGCTATTTGGGATGAGGTCACTATCTAATGAAAAATAATTAATTGAATTGTGGCCCCCTACTCAATGGAGTTTAAAGGATAGATAATTGATCTTAGTGAAATCAATAAAATTCTGCAGGAGCTTGATAAAGCAGAAGCCAAGGGGATGTTTTAGCTTGTGGAAGAATACCAAACAAGGGGCCATAAGTTTTGAAAAAAGAAGTGTCCATTTAAGGAGATGAGGTGGGTCTTTTCTCTCAGAGCGCCATGAATCTTTGAACTCTTTCCATTAGAGTTGCAAAGGTTAAGTTATGGAACATATTTTATGGATATATGGATGGATTTTCAGTCTACAGGAGAGTGATGAGTAAAGGAGAACAGGCTGGAAAATGGAGCTGGTCAGCCATTGAATGGCAGAGAAGGATTGCGTGAAGAGAGTCAAGACTGTTGAATTGCCATATACACTGGGAACTGTACAATGACATTCTTAATGACTTCAGCTTTACAGGCAACAACACAACAAATAGATATAGAATAAACTAACACAATAATCAGATTATATGAGAGCTCATACAGACAACTTCCCTTATTTATCATATTTCTGAAGAGTTAAATTTGTCAAATGCGATTTCCCCATCAGAAAACCACATTGATTGCCCGTTCATGTGGTTTGCAACCATGCCTTGATACCGTGCCTTTCAATTGGTTGCAGTATGTTGTGAAGAATAGATATCAAGCTAACTATCTATAGTTCCCTGCATTTGTTTTTATCTGTGTCACTTCTTAAATAATATTTCTTGCATTCCGATTTTTGGAAGATAGAGTCAAGATACTAGATTCAGATTCAGATTAATCAGATACTAGAGTAATTAGACAGGCAGCATTTTGTGTCCGTCTTTGGTGTAAACCCGCATCTGCAGTTCCTTCCTATACCTTCCAATTTATGGAAGCAGGTATAAGGACAAGTGCCTCACTATCTCTGCAGCTCCATTCTTAGAATCCCAAGATGCAAGCTGACAGATCCAATTTCTGCACACCTTTCTTTTGAAATATTAATTAATTCAACTTCCTCTCTGTTAACTGTGAGAAACTTGTTCCAATTTCACTTCTAATGCATTTATTGGCTTGGAATAAAGGGGCATTAACTGACATCGGGTGTAATCTGTGTGGAGTTTGCATGTTCTCCCTGTGATTGCCTGGGTTTCCTCCGAGTGCTCCAATTTCCTCCCACATCCTAATGATGTGCGAGTTTGTTCTTTAAATTGCCCCTTGTGTGCAAGGAGTGGATGAGAAAGTAGGATAACATAAAACCAGTGTAAAAGGATGATTGATGGTGGGCATGCTCTCGGGAGGGCTTGTTTCCATGCTGTGTCTCAAAACTAAAAAAAACAATATTTGTTCAACCCATAATTTGTTTATTTACTCCCTATTATAATTTCACTTGTCAATACTCTAAGGGACCCACATTGGATTTTGCTGATGGTGTGAGCCACATTCTATACACCCACCAAAGTAAAACATCCATATTAGCAAATCATTTCCCAAGTTGTATCCACCTCGCAAGATGTTGTTTTGCTTGTTTCAGAGTACTATCAGTGTTCGGTTTCTGGTCGAACATATGCTCTACGATTTCCTTGCCATGATCTATGTAAATAATGTGATAAATAAACAATATTTGTGGCTGGTTATGATTTTCAGATGGCACTGCAAAACCTGGAGCTTAGGGTAATGAATCAGTACCTTTGATGTCAACATAGTTTACGACCATGCTCATGCAAGATGTGCTTTGCTGTAGTAAAGCCTTTGAACCAGCAGGAGGCAAATGTACTCTGTTCCCTGAACAAATTGCACCCCTTCGCTCAAGTTTGTACCTATTTAATGGAGAGGAACGTGTCCTTTTATGGCTTGAGAGCTTCAAGCTGTGCAAATTGTAGTCTGATTCGAAGTTTGCCAGATGTTCAGCACAAAGACAATGTCATTGGTGGAGTGCAGCACAGTTAAAAAAATTAATGGGGAAAGGGAAGTAATTGAATTTAAAATTTTTAAAGTGCAATAAAAAACAACATTGCAAATGTTTGCAAAATTACTGCAAAGATGTATGCACGTTGAAATTGGGTAATATATTTAGTCTTGCACTCAGTGTTTGCTAGTTTCCTGATCAATGTTGACAGGTAAATTAGAATGTAAAACAGTTTCCCTTCAAAAAGCAGACCAATTTGAATTCTGGTCTTAGAACCATGGAAACTGTGTACATAAGTTTTACCTGTGATCTAATTAGACTACCAAAAACTGCAATGGACCAATTAAATGGAAGAGAGGAATTGAAATAGCTAAAGATGAGAGTTGATATGCTCATGGCCTGTTTAATTAACTTTCCATAACTTGATAAGAGTGCAGTGCTCCATGGACAAAATGAGTCAGTTTTCTGTTACCTATTAGAATCTCATTGCACAATTACCAAAGCAATAGTCATATGAATCAAAAGACAAAGGCCATTCAGACTGAATAAAGACTCGTGCTCCAAAGCAAAAAATTTAAACTTAACCTCATCAGGTCAACTATTGTTTTCCAAATGCTCTTAAACATTTCTCCTGATGCTGCAGTTTCATAGAAATAACGGAGCTTGGATTGTTTGAAATCGGTTTGCCTTTCCTAAAGGGCCTGTCCACTTTCATGACCTAATTCACAACCTTTTTAACTCGTGGACATTTTTCATCATGCTAGAAAAAACGCCCCGACCTACTTGATGCCACGATTACCTATGACTAGCATCACGGCCTGCCTACGACCTCGTGACGACCGTGCTGCGAGTATGAGTCAAGGGCAAACTCGGCAGAGGTCGTGAATTAGGTCGTGAAAGTGGGACAGGCCCTTTAGTCTTGATCCACAGTTGACTGAAAGAGGTGAACACATAACCCAACTCTTCAGTGCCGTACAAGTGGAGCTGTTATCATGTCATAGAAGCAGGATGAGGCCATTCGGCCCATCAAGTAGTCTGAAGAAGGGTTTCGGCCCGAAACGTCGCCTATTTCCTTCGCT
Source organism: Amblyraja radiata (assembly GCF_010909765.2). Taxonomy (NCBI): domain Eukaryota; kingdom Metazoa; phylum Chordata; class Chondrichthyes; order Rajiformes; family Rajidae; genus Amblyraja; species Amblyraja radiata. The sequence goes on along the minus strand of NC_045976.1, from coordinate 10,988,054 downwards.
CCATAGATGCTGCTGCACCCGCTGAGTTTCCCCAGCAATTTTGTGTACCTTCCAAGTATACTCTGCCATTCAGTCATGGCTGACCGATCTCTCCCTCCTAACCACAATCTCCTGCCTTCTTCCCATAACCCCTGTTACTTATAAGACGAGTGAATCAATTGTCTGCCTTTATGGGTTAATAGATAGGATTCATAACATTTGTTTGAAGTGTAGGAGAATTGGTAATATCCTTCCCAATGTCCATTTCTTCTGTCCAATGTCATAATCATACTTTATTAGCAAAGTATGTTTTGCAACATACGAGGAATTTGATTTGCCATACAGTCATACCAATAAAAAGGAACAATACACACAAAATACATTTTATCATTAACATCAACCACAGTGACTCCTCCACATTCCTCACTGTGATGGAAGGCAAAAAAAATAGTTCAATCTCTTCCTCTTTGTCCTCCCGTGGTCGGGGGCCTTGAGCCTTCCGTTGACAGGACGATCTTGGCTCCCGTAGCTGGCGTTCGGGACCTCCACGTCGGGGCGATCAAGCTCCTGCATCGGGATCTCAGCTCCCCGCGCCGGGCAATCGGACCCCGGGTCGGGGCTGGTCGAACCTCGTGCGACTTTGGAGCTTCCAGACATCGGTCTCTATCCGAATGGTAGCTCCTCGATGGTGAAATCGGCAGGCCGCAGTTGGATCGTCGATCCCAGGCAAGGGATTGCAGGCTCTGATGGTAAGTCCACGGCCCCGTGGTGGGGCTCAAAGTCAGTCCCCAGCAAGGCCGCCAGCTCCGTGATGTTAGGCCGCAGAGCAACCGGAGATACGGTCTGGAAAACAATCGCATCTCCGGCAAGGTAAGAGATTTAAGAAAAAAGTTCCCCTCGACCCCCTCCCCCAACCCCCACATAAAACAAACCCGAGAGCATTAACACATACTTTTTAAAACACACTAAAAATAGCAAAAAAGACGAAAGACAGACAGACCGTTGGCAAGACTGCCATTGCTGACGGCGCCACCCGGTGGAATATAGTTACCTGGTTATTAATTTTCTTGCCATTCATAATAAGATCAGTTAGCAACCTTATTTATCTGTATCTGAGCAATAATCATTTAAACAATACTTGTTTAAGTGTAAGGCAACTTGGGATATCCTAGGACTGTGAATGGAGTGGTTTGGTATTTTTGTTCCAAGAATTCCATTTGTGTTCCAATAATTAGTAAAGTATTGCACTGAATTGCAGAGCAGAGGATGCGCAATCTTTGTGATCACAAGTGTACGTGGTCCAGTGCTCGTCTCAGGACCGAATGAGACCAAACTCATGAAAAGTAAAATATTGCGGATGCTGAAAATCAGAACTAACAGATGAAAATGCGAGAAGGTTTGGGCAGCATCTGTGAAGAGAGAAACAGATTTAACATTTCAGATCGGTATCCTTTCACCAGAAGTAGGAAAAATTAGAAATAAATTGTTGCAGAGAAAGGGGAAAGGTGCAGATTGAACCAAAAGTGGTGCTATCGTGAAGATCGAGTTACCTAAGCCGTGATGGCTATTCTAGCTGAAAGAAGGTGACCAAGGTGAGGGATTAACGTGTTGAAAATCCAGTGGCAACCAGAAAGAGGTACGACTCTTTGGGTGCCGCTGGATTTTCAACGTTGAATATTTTCGAAGACCTGCTTGCGATTATGACGGGTGCCGACAAGTCGCCGAAAAAATCGCGTAAGTGGGACAGGCCCTTTAGTTTCCAATTGTCTGTCACTTTTCTTATCTATCTCGGTACAATCTGTAATCGAGCATAACCGCATGATATTTCAAAACTGTTTCTATAGAAACCTGTTATCCTGCCCCACCTTCATTGACAATCCTTCCCATGCTGTGCCTTTGTCACCTCCTCACAACCCATGAGCCCAGTCGGCACCAACATCTCACTGCATGGACAAGTGTGGGCCAAAGGGCCTGTCTTTGTGCCTATGATAATTACATTGATTTTATGTTGTGGATTGACCTTCCCATCCTGCCCATTTCACCGGTTGCAGGAGTGATCTTCACATATCTGATCTGACTTGCCACTTTGTGCTCAAACTGGATTTAGTGAAGGTGGAGAGGAAGAGGGAGTAAAAGGGGATGAAAGGGTCCGGGACGAGTGATTGGAAGATAATGGAAGAGTGTAGGGATCGGGGGGTGGGGAGGGAGAATGGGGAGAAGAGAGGAAGATGTTGAGAGAGTTAGGGGTAGAAGTAGTGGCAAGAGAAAACGGAAGTGGGAAAAAATATATAGAAGCAGTCAGTTGTCTATTGTGCCTGCTCTTTCTTTCAATGAGCGTACTTGATCTTTTGAAGGAGCACCAACTTCTTCCCCTTACAACTTGAGTTCCTTTGATACTTACACTCTTATCAATCTCTGTCTTAAATATATTAATTATTTGAGCCTTCATTGTCATCTTGTGAACCTTTGAATGTCAAAGATTCACCACCTGCTTTCTTCTTGTCTCTCTCCTGAATGGCTGATCTGTGTGAGACACTTCAGGCTGTGACTGACTCCTGCTTGTGGGCACCTTAAGTTTTATAGAAACTATAAAACTTGCATACTCACCTGGACTTACCTTTACATCAATTGTGCTCCAATCTTTTCAATGGCAGTCTCTCACTCTCACTCTCACTCTCACTCTCACTCTCACACTCACACTCTCACTCTCACACTCTCTCACTTTCTCTCATGGACAGATGACATTTAGGGTTTGGACCCTTGCCTGCCTTGCATCTTGCTTCTCAGTCTCAGTCACACATTGAATCAGCATTTTACGTGGCTGATTGTGGAAGGAGTTGTAAAATAGGGAAGATAGTGATTATACTGTAGGTCATTTTATTCAGTGTCTACTAGGAGATTTAACTGGCAGTAAAAACATCCCTGAGGCATGGAACTTGTATTGAAGTAGTGAAACTTTTACCGAAGTAGAGACAGTGTGGTTTACACACCCAGCCTAATTTAATGGTAGCATATCTACCATTATTGGATTCAGATGATAAACGCTTTGACAAGGTTATGGATTGTACAAGTAATCATGCTTATTTGGTTTTTAAATTTATATTTTGTCTGTTATTTACAACTATATAAATATTTAATAGTAACAAACTGAAGATTAATGTGCATTACATTCAAGGTTACAGCAATGTAGAAAGAGGGTTTGACAGCTGAGGTTAGGGTGAAATGGTGGATTTTCAGTATGGTGAACATGTTTTGTAGTGTGTTGTAGAGACCTCTGCTGGGATGTTTTGCTTTTTATTAATGCTGTTGGCACTGTCCACGCCACTTTGGTATATACACTTTTATAATAGGGTCTGCAATGCTGAATGTATCAAGCAATTGATTCCTACTTTCCATAATTAAAATGAGCCAGGTTGTGTGGATAGAGCCTGCAAACCATGACGTTTCCAGCACCGACCTGATCCAGATGTCGGTCTTTCAGCATGTGCATTGAAAAGCACTCGTGATCAGATGTGTCCTGCAGTGCTTGCCATCTTGTCCACTGAGCTGCGGAAAGCATTATAGCATGTCAAATCTTGAGTTAAAAAGCATGTGATAGTAAGTGGAATTTAGTTTTCATTGCCTTCATAAGCAATCTGAGGCTTTGTTACATTTATTGTGTTTTCATTCATTTTTCAAATGACTTACGCCTGTTTGAAGAGATCTAAAATCTTTCTGATAAACAGCATTAATTTGTCAAAAGTAATTCCAGGGGTAAATCCTCCCCTGTAAGGCGTAGTCATTGCTCACGGACTAGTCCACTTTTATTTTACCTTTTAATTCTCCATAATCATTCCTTTAATATAAACATTTATTATGCTGGCCCACACTGGCATACCCAGCACCACATGTGGAAAGAGGAGAGGGGAAATAGGAATCCATTGGTTCTACAACACCTCCTACTGATTCGGTAACAAATAAAACCTCAATAAATGAAGGAGAGGAAGCATGAAGTGTCACCCAGTGATCCTGGCGTCAGTCAGTAGTAGGGAAAATGCTGGAATGCGCTCTTTAGGAAGTCTGGCAACAGGGCACTTAGAAAGTTACAGCAAGATTTCCACAGTCAGTGTGGCTCCATGCAGGGAAAGTTATGTTTGACAAATATATGGAAATGGCAGTTGTGAACTACATTATGTATTGAGATGTAAACATTAATTAAACAAATTAAAGACTGTTTAAACATAAATAAAAACACACCTTCTACATCAGGTATTTTTGTCTGACAGTTTTTTTATAAATTAATATCTATTTATCTTGTGAAAACTATTTTGGGGTTTTATCTTGGTTAAAATTTCTTAAATTAGTTGTTTATGATAGTCGGTTTCGTACAGGAAAAATAACTCCTTCTTTGTGCTTTTGCTCTGAAACAAATATGGGGTTGATAGTTGAGGTAAAGATCAAAATTTAGTTTTTAAACAATTCTGGATGAAGTGACTTAAATTAGGTATTGTAATTCCTTAAGAATTTATACCTGAACATGCTGGAAATTCAGTTATTAGTTTTCAGGAAGTTATTGAGCACAATAACAGATTTGTAGGATTCCTCGTATGGGAAGATGTTATTGAATTCTTTGTAATAAGATGAAAAGAGAAAAAACAGACAAACGTAATACCGTTGCTAGTATATCCTAGCAGCTACTTGATTAGATCTGCCAAGTCGGTTGCTAAGGCAAGTGATCTCTCACTGGACTGGACTTTCACTACTGCAGAGGACTACAGACTTTTTTTGCAAGTTCTGTCAGTATTCATTTTTTTAAAGGCTGGAAGATGAATAGGGCGAGGTGAGGTGTTTGGCCAGAAGGCAGACAGTTCTAATAAGTGGCATGTAAGGAGTTAAAATGTGTGATGTGCTGATAGGGATAGTATAGTGCTGGCAAATCTAAAGGTGACAGGTAGTAAAGAGAAACATTTTGGAACATCTGATTTATAAAATAGTAGTTACCAGATGGTGGCAGCATTTATTTAGTAACAGATGATGACAAATCTAAATTTGAGTCATTGTCGTATATAAAAAATGGAAATTTGCAATACTAAAAGTTTGCCCTCTATTGGAATTTCTAATTTAGCAGGTGTAGCTACTTCTATATACTGGAGTATGATATGTTTTTAATAAAGTAATTTGTTTGTGCTTCTTGATCCTTAACTGAACATGCTGCACAGCCTCTCCTTGTAAACCAGAGCATTTATTTTAGCAGAAGGAGATTGGCAACGTTGTCCCGACTGCAATCCAATGATGATCTGATTAAATGATTTTTTTTTTAATGTAACCTCGTTTTATTCTCCACTTCTTTAGCTGTTAGACCATAAATTTGGACACATGGGATCAAAATTAGGATTTAACAGACCTAAGTTTTTCTAGTTATAGACATGGCTTATATGTAGAAATTATCGATTTTTTTGGATGCATTTAGGAATGTTAAAAATTTCACATTGGAGGCAAGAATTCAATTTTGAAAATAAAACAATACTCTGGATGCTGGAAATCTAAAACAAAAATCAGAAATGTTGGAAATACTCACGGGTCAGGCGGCATCTGTTGGAAGAGAAACGGTCAATATTTCAGGTTGGAGATTTTGGCAACTGAAAAGGTGGAACAGAAGCTTTGGACAGTGGAGACAAGGGATAACTCTGGGCACATCTGGATGACCATGGGGATCAGCTGTCACCACGGTTATATGGTCAATGCGTGTAAGATTTAGAGGCTGAGAACCTGAACAATAGAACGCGGGTGTTGTGAAATGCTGAGAAGCCAAGCCCAGCAAGTTATTGCCAGAGAGAGAAAATACCCCACAAGCTGAGCCAATGTTACAGATGGATGATTGATACAGACCGAGATATAATAATAATAATGGATGGGATTTATATAGCGCCTTTCTAATACTCAAGGCGCTTTACATCGCATTATTCATTCACTCCTCAGTCACACTCGGTGGTGGTAAGCTACTTCTGTAGCCACAGCTGCCCTGGGGCAGACTGACGGAAGCGTGGCTGCCAATCTGCGCCTACGGCCCCTCCGACCACCACCAGTCACTCACACACATTCACACACATTCACACACAGGCAAAGGTGGGTGAAGTGTCTTGCCCAAGGACACAACGACAGTATGCACTCCAAGCGGGATTCGAACCGGCTACCTTCCGGTTGCCAGCCGAACACTTAGCCCATTGTGCCATCTGTCGTCCCAATGAAGTTATCTGAAGTTTATGAATCCAATAATGTTACCTCAAGGCTGCAATGTGCTGTTCCTCAAGCTTGTATTGAGCCAAGTTGGGGATTCTCCCTATATATTGTTTAAATCCAAAGATAGGCATAAAACGCTGGAATAACTCAGCGGGTCAGGCAGCATCTCCGGAGAAAAGGAGTAGGTGACATTTTGGGTCGAGATTTTTCTTCAGATCCGATGTTTAAATCCAAGACAGCTTTTTCTTCAACGTGTCAATTTCCAATGTATCTTAAGTGGTTTTCTAGTTCTGGATTGAAATCAGGTTTCAGCCAATTCAGTCTGCAAATAGTGTTCCCTAGTTCATTACTCGCATTATATCCAATTTGTGTAATGAAAACTCGCGTTGCCGCAGAACTATCTGCACTACAGTTGGAAAGGCCATGAAATGCACCCGGTCAGCTCTTGTTGCTTATTTGTGGATTCCTACGTCAACCCCTTACTATAAAACAAGCCTGGACCACATTAGTTTGTTATTGGAAAGGTGATCAGCAGGGCCAAATCTCATGAGGGCTTTTTAATAGGTAATACTTCTAATTGGTCTTTTTCCAGTATAAGATTTGTTACCATTTATCACCGTGGAAATCGCGTTTCTTTAGTTCCAGAATCTTATGTATACTTATGTAATGGAAGGTATATTTATTGAGGAGTTTGTTGGCCACTGAAATATCCTACCGACTTTTTAATAATTATGAATTTACTTTTATAGCCTCTGGAGACTAGCTGTTTTGTGTGCTTTTTTAAAGTTAATTTTCATTAACTACTTTTTAAAATCTGTTCCATTTGGAACCCAAAATCATTTGTCACTTTTTTCTCTTTCACTCACTTTGGCTCACTGATTAAAATATCTCTTCATACAACAGATTTTTTATTATTATTTTATTATTATTAAAGCTTTATTTCAGACACAGGTCCATATAACACATCAAACAGTACAAAGAATTACAAAGATATATTAAAAAATTGCATATTAGCCTAAAATATATATAAGCTATTGCACCAATGCCGTCTTAGCCTAGAAGTGAATCTATAGCAGCTTTTCAGAGGGCTGACTAGGGCTTCAATTATGTGGTTCTCTGATTTGTCCAGGCAACACATACAACTAAACATCAGCTGTCTTAAGAGTGCCTCACAGGTTGGCACTCTAGCGGACACAAACAATTGACTGGCACTATGCCACCTAGGGACACGAAGTAGCAACCTCATTGCATCATTGTATGCAACCTTAAGCCGCTGCATACTATTTTTCTTATAATTAGACCACAATTGAGCAGTATATAACGGTGTGATAACGGTAGGTTCTGAACAGGGAACACTTCACAGAATCAGAGCACATATAAAACTTCCTTATAAGCATGTTGGCTTGAAGATAAATTTTACAGTGCTGTCGGTAGAGGTCTTTGTCATCCTTCCAGTCATCAGATATGACATGACCTAAGTATTTGATTTCCTCACACACAGCAAGAGGACTGTCTGACAAATAAAAGGTCGGAAAAGTTGATTCCCTGTCCTCAGCGCTTCTAATTACCATTATGCGGCTTTTCTTAGCGTTATACTTAATGTCATAATCAAGGCCATACTGAGAGCACACCTTCAACATCTGCTGCAGCCCAGCACTATATGGACAGAGCAGGACCAGGTCGTCTGCATACATAAGATGATTAACAATAGTGTTGCCCACAAGACAGCCAGTTTCTAGCCTATTTAACTGATTTGACAATTCGTCCATATAAACATTAAATAAAATAGGAGACAAAATTCCTCCTTGCCGCACTCCGTTACTAACACAGAATGGAGCAGATACAACATTGTCCCATTTAACGTGAAACGTTTGATGGGCATACCAGAACACTAAGATTCTCACTAAGAATTTAGGGACACCTCTATTTAGCAATTTTACAAACAAGTGTTCATGGTTAATTCTATCAAATGCCTTGGACGCATCAATAAAACATAGGAATACAGATGAATTCAGGCTTGTGTACCTGAACACAATCTCTTTAAGAGCATAGATACACAGGTCAGTTCCATGTTTTCTTTTGAACCCAAACTGATTATCAGTAGTAAGGACATACATTTCTAGCTTTGTCAGCAGTATTCTCTCCAGTACTTTAGATAAGATACTGGCTAGTGCAATAGGTCGGTAATTATCAATACTGTTGAGCCTACCAGGTGATGTTTACTCGCTTAGTTATTTTGTGGTGGATTTCATAAATCTGCAATGCCTCTAATTTGGACAAAATTGATCGCCCTTCTTCGGCGAGAATGAGTTCCTTTTCTGTTCTTGATTAGACAGTGGACTCCACTTATTCTTGTAAATTAAAATTAAGCAAGATCCCTTGACTGCTCTCCCATATGATAGTTTGTTTTTTTCCCATGAGTAGAATGAACGCAGAAATGCGTTTATTTAAATGTGCATTGAATGTTCTGTTCTCTTTCCAGTAACAATATTCGAAAGTAAGTATAATGCATTATTAATCATTTTGCATATTACATCATGAAATGATCCTCATCCTTTGTTTAGACACAACAATAAATAAGGTGTTAGATAGATTGACACATCTATTTGGAGTTAAACCAAAAATTGTTCAGAATATAACTGATCTCAAAACTATTTTCATTAATGAATGAATTATTCATTGATTTGAATTGAGTATTTTTTTTAAATTGTGTCAAAGCAATGCATGCCAGAAACATTTAGTTTTATTTTGATTAATTGGAAGATACAGCATGGAAACAGGCCTTTAGGAATAGGAAGAAGAGGACTAGGAATACTTTATTGTCACATGTGACTAAGCACAGTCAGATTCTTTGCTTGCATACACAATGCCCACACTGGTGGCCATCGATCAACCGTTCCCACAAGTATTATCTGATCCACTTTCTTGGCCGCTCCCTACACATTAAGGGCAACTTATGGATCCAATTAATCTTCCTTTGGATGAGAGGGATCACCTGGAGAAAACCCAACCTCACGGGAAGAACATGCAAACTCCACACAGACAGCAGTTGAGGTCTGGATCGAACCCTGGTCTCTGGCACTGTGACGCAGCAGCTGTACGTGCTACTCTACTGTGCTGCCTTTTTGTTTTATTTTTTTCTTCATTCTGGTGGCTTTTATTTTAATGCCTGCGGCTGAAAGGGTTATATAAACATTTAGTGTGGCATTTTGAAGTACGTTTTTATTATTGCTTTCAAAAAACTTGTTTAAATATATGTGCTTTAATTTGGCTTAAATGTTTTTGAATCCAATAAAATGAAAAGGATTGCAGGGGCATTGCTAGCTTACTTCACTTGCAGTCTTTCTAAATTAAGATCATGGGTTATTCTATTTGATTTCAATGAAAAATTGCTCATGCGCGTTTGTTCTATTTATAGTGTGGAGCCTCCCTTGGAGGTAGAAATGTCATAATTTCATACTTTAGCTGCAGACAGCTTGCTGTTACTTTTTGTAACTATTTTTGTTTTCTTGTGCAGGCCATTATTTTATTAGTGAAGCAGGGTGGAGCAGTTGAAATGCACTCAGCTATCTTTAGGCTATTTTGACATTTAAATCCACCTGCTTTCTCTTAAATGGTTCATATGTGTATTTTTACAATACTGGAGAGATTTCAGCATGAAACATAAAACATTTCATATCTCCACTGTTTCAAGTAGTTTGGTGTTAATTTTTTTAGGGATTGTTAATCAAATGTGCAAGAGATAGTAGAGATAAAATCAAGTTAGGAATTAAATTAATTCCCTGATTCAACCAGTTTATATCTCAATAATATCAATTTTTAGGACACCAAAAAAGTGGCAATGAAATAAAGAGACAATTTCTGCGTTAATTTCATTATAATTCAAAACATTTTCAAGTTTGTTGCAGATATGCATGTTTCACATTAATAAGCAAAACTTTTGATGAATAAGTGCTCTGAATGGCCATAATTCAAAGAGTGTAGCCGTGGTTATTCTTGGTGTCCACACTATTTTAGAGTAGCCACCGTTATACCACAATGGTAAATTAAGACCAAAGAACTTCCCAAGGATATTGAAAATGTTCTAGTTTGTACTCAATAGATAATGAAATTATGAGAAGAAAGTAACCTTAATATCAAGATTCTGTAAAAGCTTCTTATTAGCGACTAAATATTAGAGAATATTTTTGGTGTCCACCATCACACACGCGTAACACCAGCATTTTGCAGTAGCTATATTTCCATCAAATTATGCACCTGCAGTCTCTTATTATGTATGGACAATTACTTCCATAAAGTTTATTCAAAACATGAGAAATAAATTACAAAAAAATAAATACTGGAAGAAACAGAAGCTACTTCATTTTGGTGTCCACCCTTGGACACCGTGTAACGCATGTAACACACGTTTCAGTAGATAACAGGAATATTGCTCGTTTGGTCAATACATGTTTATAGCAAGAATGTAGATTTGTATGTTGATAAACAGTAAAAGTGAAGAAATCAGCTATCATGCTTTAGAACAAATTGTTTTCTAAATTTCATGTAACGGTTGTTATGGTGGACACCAAACATAAAGTGTTAAAAAACGCATAGGAACACAATAAACAAGGAATTTTGTTCATTAATGAAATGTTCTCAAACTTCATGAACTATCTCTCTCCCTGTCATGTACTGCCGCTGTGAGGGTTTTTGATTAATCTGAATCATGTTGAAATAATCTATTTGTGAACTTTTGTTTTATGTATGATGTCACACTTTTTGTACCCAGTATTGTAAAAACACACATATGCATATTTGGCATATGTATAACATTAGAAACTAAAAGCTGGAGTAACTCAGCGGGACCGACGGCACCTCTGGAGAAATGTAATAGGTGACGTTTTGGGTTGAGACGCTTCTAGATTTGGATGTAGCTACTCTCTAATGTTAAGAGTAATGCTTTTTGCTGTGATCGTATGTGCTAACTGGAACTTCCAAAAAGATTAAAAACATGATTTTCAATTTTTTTAGAATTTTAGTTTTACTTTATTTATTCTATTTACTCATTAGTTTATTAAATTGATTTATTATAAAATCAAGGTGATTGGTTACAGAATCAAAACCGAATATGGGGGCTACATTGAAGGAAAAAATTGTCGGTAAATGTAGCTTGATTTTCAATTGATATGTGCACTGGCACCTTTTTGTCTAAAAAAACACTTTTAAATGTAGCTTAAACAATCCACATTGGAGCATGACATTTTAAAATGTCAGTTTTCCCTGATGACATCAATCACAGTTGACAGTACAAGTTGCTAAGTAGTTGAATAAAGGACCATTGAACCATTTTATAACTTTCACAAATTTTACACCAGTCCTAATTCCATGCCTTGAAACTGGATAAAAGTGAATTAAACTGTTGAAATGATCCATTAATGCGCAAAGGAATTAGTGTGGCATATGTTGAATGAAATTGAAATAATACTTCATTAGTGTTCCAGTGTTGAGGCGACCAAGACCAGCTTTAGCATCTTAAAGATCATGATGCCATAAAATTAATTTTTTGACCCAATTGAAAAATAAACTGAGTATGCAGAATAAGTGAGTTCGGTATTCTGACTACACATGCACAGGTCATAGGTCACTAGCTATGAACTGTCTCGGTAACGGTGGTGCTGCATTGCGTGCAGGCTTGCGTTTTGTCTGTGGTCGGGGTCGGGCCTGGCTCTCCGTCGCTGCGGGGCTGTTGAGTTGCTGCTGGGACGTCCCCGTCCCCTCTCCGGTGTCCAGTCCCTGTCCGGGGTGGCCCCAGGGCTGGCGGGGCGGCCCCGGACTTGCAGCCGGTGCTGCAGCCGCTGGCTCCAGCTCGGCTCTGCCTGTCCCGCCGGGTTGGCTGGCAGCCCTCCACCTCCACCCCCCTCCCCTCAGTCCGACACCGAGATCCTGCTGAAGATGGGCAGCCGCCGGCCGTGCTCGAAGACGGGCGACTCGGAGCCGCTGCTGCTGGAGTCGCCCAGGTCGGAGAGAGAGTCTGCGGATTGTTTTTTGCCGGCCATGGGCAGGCCGGGCGCCCGCTGGAGCTGCTATTGGTGGTGCTGGCGGCAGCAGCAACGTCCTCCCCCTCCCTTGCCCAGTCCCAACCCCAGAGTCCGGGCCATATCCAACTCCAGGTCGGGGCTGAAGGCCGCCCGTAGCGCGGCCCAGTCGAGCACCGGGCCGGAGGAGACTGGGCCCAGGCGGGCGCTCTGGCGCATGCGAGGCCAGGGCCCTTGCTCCTCCAGGCCGTGAGCGAACTGGCACTTGTCGCCGTAGCGGCCCATCGCGGAAGGGGTTCCTCTGGAGTTGGAGCAGTGTTGGGCTGGAGTTGGTGCTTCTTCTCCGCGCTGGCTGTGGGCCTGGGGCCACTGGTGTTGTTGGTCCGGGCTGTCGGTTTGCCCGGCGGGAGAGGCGGAGGTGAGCTGGAGTTGGCGCTTCTCCGCACTGGCTGCGGGTGTAGGGGCCAGTGTCCCATCAGTCTGGACGTCTCCGGCCGCCCACCGGGCGGGGATGGGATACTCGAGGGGGACTGGGGATGGTCCAGTGGTGGTTCGGCGCCGGGGACATGGTTTCGATCCTGGCTGCGGATGAGGCGCGGTTCTGTGTGCGTGCAGCTGCCGAGAGTCAGTCCAGTACCCCCGCCCGTATCTGCCCCCTCTAACTGCCCCTTGAAAAAAGACAAAAAAATTGGATCCAAACTAGACTCACTGAATCTACAACGCTTCGGACGATTTTTATATATAACGTTTGACCTTTGACAAATCCCATGATGCCTTGCGTTTTTCGGAATACTGAACTCGCTTATGGAACCTGTCATTGTACACATAGATTAACTTTTATATGTATCAAGGTGTTTACGCAAGCCTGACATTCTGGAATTTGGTATAATTTGCTTAGAATTGTATATATGTGATTGTAGGAAATATTTTTATAGAGGAGTAGGTCATTGGGCTCTTCGAGTCAGCACCGCCATTCACTGTGATCACGGCTGATCATCCACATTCAGTACCACGTTCTTGCCTTCTTACCATATCCCCTGACTCCGCTATCTTTAAGAGCTCTATCTAACTCTCTCTTGAAAGCATCCAGAGAATTTGCCTCCACTGCCTTCTGAGGCAGATAATTCCACAGATTCACAATTCTCTGGGTGAAAACGTTTTTCCTCATCTCCGTTCTAAATGGCCTACACCTTATTCTTAAACTGTAGCCCTGGTTCTGGCCTCCCCCAACATCGGGAACATGTTTCCTGCCTCTAGTGTGTCCAATCCCATAATAAATCTTATGTTTCAATAAGATTCCCTCTCATCCTTCTAAATTCCAGGGTATAGTAGCCCAGCCGCTACATTCTATCAACATATGACAGTCCCGCCTTCCCGGGAATTAACCTCGTGAACCTACGCTGCACTCCCTCAATAGCAAGAATGTCCCTCCTCAAATTTGGAGACGAAAACTGCACACAATACTCCAGGTGTGGTCTCACTAGGGCCCTGTACAACTGCAGAAGGACCTCTTTGCTCCTATACTCAACCTCTTGTTATGAAGGCCAACATGCCATTAGCTTTCTTCACTGCCTACTGTACCTGCATGCTTACTTTCAGTGACTGATGAACAAGGACCCCCAGATCTTGTTGTACTTCCCCTTTTCCCAACTTGACACCATTCAGGTAATAATCTGCCTTCCTGCTTTTGCCACCAAAGTGGATAACCTCACATTTATCCACATTAAACTACATCTGCCATGCAACTGCCTACTCATCCAACCTGTCCAAGTCACCCTGCATCCTCAGAGCATCCTCCTCAAAGCTTTCTGCTCATCTGCAAATTTGCTAATGCTACTTTAAATCCCTTCATCTAAATCATTAATGTATATTGTAAATAGCTGTGGTCCCAGCACCGAGCCTTGTGGTAAACCACTAGTCACTGCCTGCTATTCTGAAAGGGACCCGTTAATCCTTACTCTTTGTTTCCTGTCTGCCAACTAATTTTCTATCCATGTCTACCGTACCCCCATTACCATGTGCTCTAATTTTGCCCACTAATCTCCTATGTGGGACCTTATCAAATGCTTTCTGAAAGTCCAGGTACACAACATTCACTAGCTCTCTCTTGTCCGTTTTCCTAGGTACATCCTCAAAAAATTTCAGAAGATTAGTCAAGCATGATTTCCCCTTCGTAAATCCATGCTGACTGACCGATCCTGTTACTGCTCTCCAAATGTGCCGCTGTTTCATCTTTTATAATTGATTCCAGCAACTTCCCCACCACCGATGTCAGGCTAACTGGTCTATAATTCCGTGTTTTTTCTCTCCTGCCTTTCTTAAAAAGTGGAATAACATTAGCTACCCTCCAATCCACAGGAACGGATCCTGAATCTATAGAACATTGGAAAATTATCACCAATGCGTCCATGATTTCTATAGTACCCTGGGATGCAGACCATCAGGCCCTGGGGATTCATCAGTCTTCAGTCCCATCAGTCTACCCAACACCATTTCCTGCCAAAGTGAATTTCTTTCAGTTCCTCCTTAGTTGGCAGACAGGAAACAAAGAGTAAGGATTAACGGGTCCCTTTCAGAATAGCAGGCAGTGACTAGGGTCACACTAGATCCTCTGGCCACTAGTACATCAGGTCTAGTACATGATGTCAAAATTAATAATAATTAATCAAACTCTGTTTTTACTGGTGGGAGTTACTTATGTGGAGTGTCGGCATTAAGAAGTGTAAGATTGCAAGCTGCAGATTAGAGGTGCATATATTTCTGCCGCAGTCTGAAATTACCCTGCTAAAAAAAAAGTATTAAGATACTTAAGTTGCTTGCTGTCATGCAGCTTATTGATACATGGCTGTGAATCCTTTAGAAATGGCAGCCCAAGCACAAGAATATTTGGACAAGCCAGGTAGGAATTTGAGGGACCTGTTGATGTAAATTAGGAAATTCAAGTAAAAGATATGACAGGTAAAGAAACAAAATGTGTCACCTGGTTCTCCTCCTCAAGAGTCCCTCAAAGTGGGGATGTATGGAGGGATTGAGGGGAAGAAATGTTGCTTAGCTTAGACATTTAGAGTGAAGGGGACGTCAGAAATGGGATGAAACTGGCACTTTGAAAGAACACTGGGAAATGATGGAGCTAGCACTGTTCTTGGCATGTGGAAATGGATGGAACCGCAAGCTGCTGAGGCATCAGAAGCTGGAAGGAACTCACACACCATTTGAGCATGGAAAATAGAACAAATTAGCACACTGCTTCTCCATCTGGACAGGGTATTGGAAGGAGTGTTTTTCCTGAGTGTTGGGAGGGGCAGCGTCAAATGCACTTGCTGGACATCAAGAGGAGGAGGGGTTCAATTTGGAGATCATTGATCTAAGTTGTCAAGTTATAATAAAGCTGGGCATGCTTGTTAACAGTGTGATAACCATATTTAGAAATCACTTTTTCCTGGTCATTTTCCAAGTTAAAGCCATAATGGAAACCAGCTCTTCGGCACATCCATGGCTCTTTGGTCCATGCTGACCAGGATGCTCCATCTACACGTCCCATTTGCCTACCTTTGGTCTATATCCCTCCAAACCTTTCCTCTTCGTGTACCTGTCCAAGTGCATTTTAAATGTTGTTATTGTGCCTGCCTGAACTATTTCTTCAGCAGCTCATTCTATATTCCCACCCCCACTGTGTGGAAACGTTTCTCCTCGGATTCCTATTAAATCTCTCACCTTAGATTGTCCTCTAATTCTGGATCCCCCTCACCTGGGAGAAAGACTGTACATTCATCCTCTCTATTCCCCCTCATGATTTTATGCACCACATTAATGAAGAAGATTAAAATGTTTTAACATTATTTGCAACTTAAAATGAATTGTGTTAACTTCATTTAAAAAAATTGCATTTCATTGGAGGAGAAACGTTTGTTTCTCTGCACAAATTAAAAAATAAAAACCCATATTGAGTGTCTTTTGATGTTAAATATGATGAGATTTTTCTTGATATTGTTGCGCAGGAAAGGAAGGGGGAAGAAAACATCTTGACAATCAACAGGCATTTTAGGTTTTTGAGACTAAAATATTATTTTAAATGAGTTGAATTCTTCTCATCTATTTGTCATGCAAATGGTTCTCAGGCCAATTGAATTATTTATTATTCATTTTTAATTCTACAAAAAGCTGTAGTCACAATTAATGGGTTAGTTTATTCTACAATGGCTATCTCTGGCTATGTGAGTTACTGGAGAAGGTTTTCTGTAGTGTAAATGAATAATTATGATAGCAAACCTGAACCATATTACCATCAAATGTATTCAAAGTAAAATGGTAGTAGAGTGTAACACGGAATATTGTAGAATGTGTGGCCATATAGGTACAAACTGACAGAAATGCTGTTAAATGCGATTCACCGTCCCTTCAGTTTAAAATGCAGTCTTGTAATGATTAAATCCGATTAAATTGGATTAGCCATTTTACACTAAGGATGGGAAAGGTTGCAGGATATGGGACAAACAGGACCAGTTTATTACACCAACTTGCTTGGGACAAGGTGGGCTGAAGGGCCTGTTCCCTGCTGTAAACCCCAGGCTCCATGACTTTAAGGAAGTTAACTTAGGCTGCTAAATGCAGTGAATTTGAGTGGGTAATTGTCATAAATAATTTAACAGTCAGAGGATATTTGTGTTTTGAGGACGGATTGAAAAAATATATACTTGAAACCTATCCTTAGAAAAAATATTTTTCACGCTGTTTTGAATGGGCATAAAATGTTATGATATGCTAATGGAAACCAACACGAATAATCTGCGGTGAGCTCGGAATCTAATAAATTAGAAAACAAAATGATTCTTCTGGCTTGTACTCCTTTGCATTTGTCTCCTTTGGAGCTTGCTTTACTGCAGCATTTTAATCATGTATGGAGTAACAGCAAAGACAGGCAGCATCTCTCCGGAGAGAAGGAACTGGTGACATTTCGGGCAAGACCCTTCTTCTGTTGCGGACTGGATAGCACGCAATAAAAGCTTTTCACTGTATCTCGATTCACGTGACAATGAACTAAACTGCTTAAAATGTTTATCGGTCACTCCACATTTTCAGCATTTTGCTTTGGGACACTTTATATCAGGAAGTAACTCGAAATCAGTTATTACTTGAAAATTAGTAGCTATTACCCATTTTACTGGCAACAGTGCATGCTCAAAAGCATTTCGAAGAATACAGTTTAGTTTTTGTGAAATTACAGCAGCAGTGTTTTTATTCAAAATATGGCAATAAAGCAATGGTGAACATCTATTAAAATTACAGTGTGTATTCACAAAATGTATCACGTAGCTGGTTCAGACATGTTTCATTGATACAGCAGAACGGTCATATATTGGTGAGTGTGGGGCACAGGGATCCAGAGATGCTGCCTGCCCTACTGTTACTCCAGCACTTTGCCATTTGCTCAAGATTTCAGCGTCTGCAATCCCTTGTGTCTCCTTTTTAATTGAAGTTGAATTGCAAATACAGTTCCCAGCTTATGGAAAATGGCACTTCCTTCTACTTAACCTGTTAAATATTCTGAATAAGATGGCCTTTGTTTCACTCCCAACAAAAATAAATGTCTGATAGATTGTAAGGGGAAACCTACATTCTAAAAGAACTTTGAAAATATTAGCCGTCCTGAAATGATTTGAAGCAGCACTGAAGTTTTTAATTGTGATGTTATTGCTATTTTAATCAGTAGTAATTTCAGTGAAGAAATTGATGTATGGAAGAATATTCCTATTTTAAATCTCATTATTGATAATTACTTTCACCAGTAGTTGCATTTATGCAATTTGGAGAAAATGGCATTTCAACCTAATGGGCATCCTGGGTGAAGAACCAAATGGTGCACTTGAGAATTGACGAGGTTTAGTTTATGATGAAAAATATTTTAATATATCGCACTGTCTTAAATATGATGCAGCAGCTGCTAAAGGCAAATGTATTTTTTTAATTTGAAAGTTGAACAGGTTGCTGCTATTTCATTTGTTCTCTACAGATTAATCTGTTATACATTTTCTAAAAAGTTTCACAAGTTTAGGTTTTATGCAAGGTGAACTAGTGGAGTGCTCTAAGCAAGTATAGGGCTAGGGGCAATTGTAATGCAGGACCCATTCCTTCCTGAGTTGCTCTGAATGACCATAAATTGTAACATTAATTATATGTAGATTAATTGGATGGATTTGAATGTTCTCTCGGGGCACCTTCAGAGTTTATGGTACAAAATGAAGGAATGCTCTGTTGGTACCTTTTACACTTGCATATAGTTTGCATATTCTACATGAAAATGTACTATTGTAAGAAAAATAAATGCCATGAAATAGTCTTAAAATGTACAGCAGTAATTTCAAATCATGCATGTACTGAATGAATGTCCAATTGCAATATTTTTGATCATGGATGTTAGGATTATTAATAATTACTTTGCAGCAGGTTTTGTTACGTAATTATACTCTTGGGTTTTTTCTTCTTCTTAATGCCTTGTAGCTATTGTCTAAAATTTCAGTCCAGTTTTTTGATTTTTACAAGATTTCTGTCGTCATCGGATTTTTCTTTTGGGCTTTCAGAATATCCAAATAGGAATTCTGGGTTAATTGCTATGTAATTAGTTCCGACATTCTATTAGACATTTTCTTTTACATTAGGTCAGCGGAAGGTTAGGAAATTGATTAAAATGTTGAAGTTATTTGACATCAAATCAGCTTACCAAAATTGTTCACTATATTTTATAACTAAAATGAGATTAGGCCTAATTGAATTTTCATGACAGATTTAATTGCCAGTGAAATTTCGGTGAAACTGATATCTTGATTCCATTGAAGTATTCTATAACCACAATGCAGTTTGAATATGTTGGAAATATCATGATTACATATCAAAAATTCTTAAATAGAGGTTGAGTAAAGTCAAGCAAGTAGTGGATCCATAAATAGAATGTATTTCTCATGTCATGGATCATCCTTGGGTGACTGAGGAGTGATCTTATAGAGGTGTATAGAATCATGAGGGGGAATAGACAGGGTGAATGCCCCTTTTACCCCAGGGTAGGGGAATTTAAAGCTGGAGGGCATAGGTTAAGGTAAAAAGGGAAAGGCGGGGATAGGAGCCTGAGGAGCAACTTTTTCCGCACAGGGTATTGGTATGTGGAACACGCTACCAGAGGAGATAGTTGAGGCAGGTACAATATCAATATTGAAAAGTTATTTGCACAAGTATTTAGATCGAAAGGGTTTTGAGTGATATGCTCAGATGCTTAGATGGAGGGGTGGTGGGGAGAGTAGGGAGTATCTTTGTCCGCGAAGACAAAGTAGGGTGGAAAGGCTTGTTTTGGGCTCCCTGAAGACAAGTTAGGAAGTCCCAGCTTTATAAAGGTTTAGTTATGGGCCTGTCCCACTTGGGCGATTTCCAGGATGACGTAGGTTGTCGCCGGGTGACGTTGGTTGTCGCCGGTGCATTCCATTGGCGACTACCTACATCAAACGGCGACAGAATTGTCTTAAGTTGTCTTCAGTTGTCGCCGACAAGGTCGTAGTTTGTCGTAGCTTGCAGACGTAGGTTGTCGTAGGTGGACGTCCTAATAGTTCGGCGGTTGTCGGTAGCTTGCTGTAGCCTGACGTCGACTAGGTGGTAGGTTATCGTAGACATTGTCGTAGATATTGTCTTAGGGGGGTCCAGTCGCCAGTTTTCTCTTTTTATCAATGTTTTTACACAGAGAATGGTAGGTGCCTAGAACACGCTGCAAAAGGTGGTGGTGGAAGCTGATACATTAGTGACTATTAAGAGGCTTTTAGTTACACAGATAACTGCAGGAATGAAATGCTATGGTTCACAAGCAGGCAGAAAGGGCTAGTTTAATTTAGCATCATGTTTGGCACAAAGCTGAAAGGCCAATTCCTGTGCTGTACTGAGAAAAAAGGAACGGCGCATGCTGATTTAAACTGAAGATAGACACAAAAAGCTGGAGTAATGTCTGAAGAAGGGTCTTGACCCGAAACATCATCCATTCCTTTTCTCCAGAGATGCTGCCTGTCCCGCTGAGTTACTCCAGCTTTTTATGTCTAACTCCAGTGCTGTACTATTCTATGTTAAATTCTGACTTTTTGTTCATCAGCAAATTTAATCATCATTGATGGTCATACCTTCAGCTGCCTTACCAACTGAACCATCCGACCACAACTAGAGAACAGTCCTGAACTACTATCTACCACATTGGAGACCTTCGGACTATCTTTGATCGGACTTTACTGGCTGTATCTTGCACTCAACATTATTCTCTTATGTAAGGCTGGTATGACTGTATGGCAAATCAAATTCCTCGTGTATGTTTCAAAACATACCTGGCTAATAAAGCATGATTATGATTATGTATTTGCACACTGTGAACGGCTCGATTGTAATCATACATTGTCTTTCTGCTGACTGGTTAGCATGCAACAAAACTTTTCACCAAACCTCGGAACACATGACAATAAACTAAACTAAACTTACTGCTGAGCTCAGGAAGTCTCCCCTCCCCCCTCTTTCACCTCTTGGCTTCACTTTCCCCCTTTGGGGCATTGCTTACAATTTACATTTATTCATCTGAGCCTTTGGTTATCTGCTTTAATGTCTCTTGTCTAAGTTCCAATTGTTTTTGTTTAAAACACCATAATAAAAGTACTAATGTAAAGAAGCTTATTGTATCCTGCATTCACTCGGTGAGAGCTCAAATCTACCCATATTTCCCTTTGGCAAGATTCCAGAGTTAAGCCGTTAATCCTTGCTGCTGTGCACTTCCATTATTTAATGATGTAGTCTGTTTACTGAATGTACAGTGCCCTTGGAACGAACATATACCATTTGTAACGTGGTTGATAGCAAGGCTAAACAATTCAAATGACTTTAGCAGCATTTAATACTTAAGAAAAAATGAATAAGTGCAAATGTATGTTGAGTACTAATAGATCCGATTATGCTAGTCTTACCTCCTAATGAAGCCAATGTGCAAAACACACAGTGCTGGAGTAACTCAGCTGGTCAGGCAGCATCTGTGGAGGGAATGGATGGACAACGTGTCAGTTTGAAGAATGGTCCCAACCCAAAGCGTCGTCCATTCAAGCAAGTGAATAACTAGACGACATTTTGGGTTGGTACCCTTCTTTAGAATAATTGTAGTGGGGGTGGGGAAGCTGGAAGAGAAGTGGGGGCTGGACAAAGGAGGAGGGGGTGGGGGGAGGAACAAATCAGCATTCAGTATTTGAAGTAATCATCGTGTATAGCATGTTTTCATGGCCTGCTTCACTAAATGGTGACTCAATTAACGGAGATGTTTTGTTTGTCTTCCTATGAATTTGTTTTCCCTAATACTAGCCTACAATTAATCTTTGAGGCAAACTGTAGTTCCAGTCTTGAAGGTACCTTGCTTAATAGCTCGAGTCTTTATGATGAGACCAGCGAGCACAAATTTAATATATTTATATGTGAATTAAGTTACCTGAACTATGGAAGGTGAGATCATGTAATGAAGGGGTTTACAAACATTACGTTGGTGACATACAGTGAGATAGTACCAGGCACACGTTTATTGCCCGCGCTTCATGCAGTTTCTGAGGGGTTGCGCAATCAGAGGGGAGGCTCAGCTCGTCGCTGCCTCATCTCTCATCTCTCCCTGTATTTGCAGCAGAGCTGCGCAAATTTGGCGATTTTTACTATAAAAAATGATTAGATTCATATAGAAATGACATTTATAACACAGATCAATGGAAAAATCTTTATATTTATTTTATTATTATTTTTCTTAACAGTTATTTTCATTGGGAGTATGACAGGTGAGGCTCTGCCTCCCCTGACCGCACGTCCCTGATCTATACTGAGGACAATTTAAAGGGCCAATTTGCACTTCTTTGGGATGTGTGAGGAAACCAAGGAAAACCCCAGACAAAACTTGCATGGTTACAGGGAGAACATGTAAACTCAACACACTATATTTGCTGGGTACACTGGCATTGCTGGGTACATCACAATGTGCTGGAGTAGCTCAGCAGATAGTCAGCATCTCTGGAGGAATGGATAACTAAAGGCTTGGGTCGGGCCTAAAACGTTGCCTATACATGTACTCAGAAATGTTGCCTGACCCACTGAATTACTCCAGCATTTTGTGTTCTACGCAAGATACCAACATCTGCAGTTCCTTGCATCTCCATTGCTGGTTATATATTTTATGTACATTTTGAGAGGTTCGTTGATGTGATTTTCTGTTGTTTTATTCTTGGATTCTGCTTTCTTTGCACAATTGAATTGAAACTCCGTGAAAAATAGGAAATCCACATAATTATATTTCCCTGATCCTCTTAATAAACAAATGTAGCCATAATCCCGCCACTAACTGCTCATAAATGTCAAGCCTCTATTTTCTGTTTAATGAATTCAGGTCTTAAATTATAATAGGCATTCATTCAAAAAAATAAAAAAGACAGCATTAAATAAAGTTTATATTTGATAGTAAAATCAATGATGCTGATTGCATAAATCATCTGAAGCTGGGTCTCGACCCGAAATGTCACCGATTTCCTTCGCTCCATAGATGCTGCCTCACCCGCTGAGTTTCTCCAACATTTTTGTCTGCCAATAACATTTCGGAAGCATTTAAAAAAATATATCGTTTAATATTTTCAGTAAATTGTATGGTTTGAAGTTTATTGCAATCTAACGGGTTTGACTGGTAGTTACTGGTCTACAACCAGCAAATTAAATCTATATGTTGCTCCATTTCCACGTACTCTAAAGGTGTAAAAATAATTTAGAACTTAGCCCAGGGAAATACTTAATCTTCCCATGATTGCGTGAAACCTTAAGAAATCTTTTTACTTTTTTTCTTCATTATTTGGGATGTAAAGCCGCTGGCAATGCCTTCCTTAACTATTCACAAGGTGGTGGTGAATCACTGCCTACTGCTGTAGTTCTTCAGTGCTGTTGGGTAGAGAGTTCCTTGATTTTGTAATGGCTATTTTTCCCCAAAATTATAGACAGTCATAAAAGGCTGCAATAACTCAGTGGGCCAGCCGGCATCTCTGGAGAAAAGGAATGGGTGACATTTTGGGTTGAGACCTTTCTTCAGACTGGGAGTCGGGGAAAGGGGATCGAGAGATATAAGACGGTACTTAGGACAAATGAGTGGAAGATATGCAAAAAGCAACGGGGGGGGGGGGGGGGGGGATGTGGGGCCATTGTTTGCTGTGGGATAGGTGATAACGAGTTATACAGAGAGTCTTTTGTTTCTGCCTCTCTGCACATTTTTTCATAATTATGTTTAGCATTAATGTCTTCATTTTTTTGCACATCTTTTATGTCAGAAATTTTGTGCATTAAATGTATGTATAATTTATATATTATTTATCTTTTTGTGTGTCCATCTGAGTCCATGTGCCTGTGACGAAATCGCTTTTAAAACATGGGGGGGACACACAAAGAGAGAGGGCATAGAGCGGAGTCCTGTGATGGCTGGGCTCTGACAATTCGAGGACCTACCCGGTAACAACACTAAGAGCAGCTGCGGGCCGCTGTGCTCCCCGACTCTAATCGACTCGATGCCTAACTGAGCCACGCTCCGTCCTGTGCTGAGCTTGCTGCGGGCGGGATAAAATCTTGTGGCGGCGCGCGGGCCACAGTTTAGAGACCTCTGATGTATGCATACATATGATACGGTAATTACAGTTAGCACTGGCTTAATTGGGAAGAGTGTAGCGCTAGCTTCCTTCCATGGTGGGTGGGAGCACTGTGGGGGGGGGGGGGAGAAGGTAAAAGGGTCAGAGAATAGGCCTGTCACATTTCGACATACAAGAAAGCATGGGGGGGGGGGATTGTCCCCCACCTCTCAAAACATGGGGGGACACACGTTCCCCCCCCCCGGGATTTCCGCACATGTGTGATGCTGCTGCTGCAAGCAAGATTTTCAAGATTTTTGTGTCTGTACATCGCTGTACTTGTGTATGTGACAACAAATAAATAAATAAACGGATGGAAACCTGGAGGGGAGATGCAAGTTGCCTTCTGAAGATCTCAGAGGAAACCCACACGGTCACGTGGAGAACGTACAAACTCCATACAGACAATCACCCGTAGTCGGGGTCAAACCCGGTTGTCTGGCACTGTAAGACAGCAACTCTACCGCTGCACCACCATGCGGCCCTTGGGAGGTGTTTTTGCGAGTAGTCCCAATGTTGATGATATAGACTGAAGCTAATGTGCACCTGCAGTGAAGGAAATTAATATTAGGTTAGGGTACCAGTCAAAGTGAGCATAAGTGAGCTACTTTGTTTTGGATGGTGTCAAGCTTCTTGATTGGTGTTAGAGATACTGTCATCCAGGCTAATGGACAGTATTCCACCACTTTACTAACACGTGCCTTGCAGACGGTGGAAGGTTTTGGGGAATCATGATGTGAACCACTTTCCTGATGACACTCAGGCTGTGACCTGTCCTTGTACCTACGGTATTTGTGTTGAATATGACACATTGCAGGTTTTACGGAGAACACTGTTTAATCCGCTACTGATTTGTACATCAATTACTCTTTCTTTTTGAAATGAAATGTGACTATTTAAACTCGCATTAAACCATGGGACATTGTTTCTTCACAACGAATGCTCTCCTTATGCTTGCCCAGGTTTGTCCAGAGTAGAATAAAACTAAATCAATATCCTAATGTCTTTCATTTGTATGTAGGGTTGCCAACTTTCTCACTCCCAAATAAGGGGCAAAAGGTCAAAATAAGGGACAAATTCCCAAAGGCAATTCGTTAACCGACTCGGCCGTGGCTGGGTGAATGATGAGTTGGCCCGGGTGCTGGACTGCACACAGATCAGCCGGCGGGCCAGCTGAGGAGCTTTGGCCCGAGCTCCGGACTTTGCGCGCAATGTCGCGTGCAACGTCCGGCACCCCATCCAACTCAAGAACCAATGATCTGCCATGCGAAGGAGAGGTGTCGGCGGTAAGCGAAGGTCCTTAAAGGGTCGGACAGCTGGCCGGGCTAACGACCGACGGGGCCACGGGCAAAGCGCTGCTGCTGCTGCACTCCATGGGCTGCACTACGTCGGGACAAATCGGGGCTGTCGTCTCCTCATCAGTACCCTCGACCCGAGTAGTGGCAATCAAATACGGGACAAGGGCGGTCCCGTATGGGACAAACCATTTTAGCCCAATATACACAATGTCCCGGCTAATACAGGACAGTTGGCAACCCTATCTGTTTGTGCCATAGAAAAATATAGGCATTGTATTTCAAAGACATGATAAATGCCAACATTGCAATTTGTATTTTGGACATTGACTTGGGAGTACTACTGAAGTGTTCCATCAGTATTTCCTATTAAATTGTGCTACTAATGTAACTGTGAACTGAAAATAAAGTTGAGATAAATATATATACAGTCCATCAGCATAGTTGTTTTGACAGCATAAATTAAAGATATTATGCAAAATAATGAATGCAGTTCTTTTTAGAGATGATATATCTTGTATGGCAGCCTAATGAGTTAACAGCACAAAGTCACAGTTTTACAGTTAAGGGTAAACTGGCACAAAAACTGACATGGTCTAACAAAGTCAATCTGCTTTGAGCTGATCTGGCCCCATTTGAGGGAACTAACACTTGAAGATCAATATAATCAATGACTTAAAATGAACTAAAAGCACTGTTGGTCAGCTGATATCCATGATTTACAAATAGTCAAACAGTAATCATAGACAGTACACAAAAATGCTGGAGAAACTCAGCGGGTGCAGCAGCATCTATGGAGCGAAGGAAATAGGCAACGTTTCGGGCCGAAACCCTTCTTCAGACATTCTTGTGTACCTTCGATTTTCCAGCATCTGCAGTTCCTTCTTAAACACAGTAATCATAGACACACCCTTTGTTCCCTTAACTCTTCTGTCTTTGCTACTTAAAACATGTTTGATTTTCAACATTTCCTAATTATATGAGTTCATCATTCTGAAACAGTAAATGTTTCTCCGTTCTCACATGCCTCCTGATCTGCCCGATACATAGAGTGCTCTCTAATTTTGTTTTATTTTCTATTATGTTCCACACTCTGAATATTGAGGTGGCTTTTGTGCCATACTTGGACAATTCCAGATCTAAAATTTGTTAAAGCAGAAGTGACAAGTGTATCTACATTACAAGTTTGAAAGGAGAGAGAAATATCTCTCACTTTAATTCAACAGGAGGGAGCTGAATGGGAAAGGAAGAGAAATTAATAAGAAAAGATTGCTGCCAATCTGTTTCGAAGGTTCCATACTAGGACATCCGAGATGTCGTCATTCTTAATGTGGGTTCCCCCCTGTGTCGTAGATTGGGACCTCACTCGTGTCTACTTTGTGTCCGGTAGTTCTGTCTCACTCCCCCTCCCTCCAGACGCAACAAGGCTAGAGTTCCCTTGGTCCTCACCTTTCACCAGCCTCCGCATCCAACACACTATCCTCTGACGTTTCCCTCACCTCCTGATTCCACCACGAATCACATCTTCCCATCTCCACCCCTTTACGCCCTCCGCAACTCCTTGGTTCACTCATCCCTTCCCACTCCAGCCACCGCCTGCCCAGGTACTTTCCCCTATAGATGCAACACCTAACCTTTATACCTCAACTCCAACTAGGGACCGCTGCAGTCCTTTCAGATGAGACAGAGGTTCACATGTACCTCTAACATCATCTACCGCATCCAGTGTTCCCAATGTGTGCTCCTATACATTGGCGTGTCCCAATGTAGACTCGGCGACCGTTTCGCTGAACACTTGATCGATTCTTGATGAACGCTCGATCTGCCAAGGCCTATGGAATCTTCCGGTTGCCAACCTTTTCAACTCCACTTCCTATTCCCATACTGGCCTTTCTGTCCTGGGCATCTTCCATTGCCAGAGTGAGGCCACGTGCAAATTGGAGGAACAGCACCTTGTGTGTCATAGAAACATAGAAAATAGGTTGAGGAGTAGGCCCTTCGGCCCTTCGCTATGACCATGGCTGGTCATCCAAAATCTGTATCCCGTTCCTGCTTTGTCCCCATATCCCTTGATTCTTGTTTGCCCTAAGAGCTATATCCAACTTTCTCTTGAAAACACCCAGTGAATTGGCCCCCAGTGCCTTTGGTAGCTTACAAGCCAATGGTATGAACATTGATTTTAAGTGACTTCTCTATTTTAAGTTACTTCTACTAACACTCCCCTCCCCTTTCCCCCTCCCCCACCGCCCCCTTCCTCCTCCCCAGTTGTTTAACCAGTTCACCATATTATATCCCTCATTTAGATTGCGCCTTCTGTAGCCAATAATGGGCCGACTTGTAAACCTCCCTGCCCTATGTCATTTCTTGCCAGCCCTGGTCTTTTTTCACCTCCTGGTCTTCACCTCCCACCCCCCCCCCCCCCCCCCCACTTTCAACCTGAAGAAGGGTCCTGACCTAAAACCTTACCTATCCTTTTCCTCCAGCGATGCTGCCTGACCTGCTGAGTTATTCCAGCACTTTGTGACTATAAAAGTTTTCTACTGTGCTGTGAGAATTGTCATGGCATATTTTTTCTTTTATTGTCCTTGATACAATAAAAATCTTCAAATTTTAGATTGTTTATACCAGCTCTGGAATAAAGCTGAGGAGCTGTGTTTTGCCACTGAAATAGGAGGCAAAGCCAGTGGCAGAGTGAGAGGCTACATGCTCCAGCTTGCTGCTTACATTCGAGTTTCAAAGCACAGATGTGGAGGTTCGAGAAATGTTGATTCTGATGAGATTGTTACAAGCGGGTATGCTATGGAGCTACTGGCTAGAGGCATGTGTATTTCAGACTACAAGCTGTTTCTGTTTGAGTCTAATATTTCATCAAATGCTCATGCTCCAACCTGGAGAAAATGTGGTCCTATTCTGCTTGTTTACGTCCTAAATATTATCTTCCCTTTTCCCTTAACTTTTGCAGCCCTTCACATCAAAACTTGCCACCATATCTTAACCAGCGACAATTATGTGTTGTCTAAATATAATTACTGGTGTTTGTACCTCTCTTGAGTAGAATGGTTAGCTCATCTGATCGATCAACTCGGTTTACTGCTCCAGGATTAAGCTTAAAAGGACATTCTTAGTAAAAACTATATTTGCTGTGCTAATTACCCGTTGCATATTTTCTTTTACGCTGCCACATTTTCTTTCATGCTATTTTCAGAAACTTCCAATTTATACATCCGTCCACACTTTCTATCATATACAATTTTCTATCATCTACTCTTCATAAATCGAGAAGAAATAAAATTCTTTATATGGAAAGAAAATAATCAAAATTCTTGGAGATTGAAAAAACGGTCTGTTCCATGCAGCATAACTGGTAGTTAGAGTGAAATATTGCCAAAACAATTTTAGTAGCAAATTGAGGATTGGAGCATATACATAATTAGGAATTTGCAGCTGCTTAATTCCTCCTCTGCTTGCTTTTTAAGAAAACATTTCTGATTAGCATTTACATTTGTGGCCTCCATTCAGCTACATTTTGGGAAAAGGGGATTCTTAAGCTGCATAAAACCAAAACATCAAGAGCTAATTCCATTATTTTTAAATTAATCTAAGTTACTGCAGCTATATCTTTCTTTTTATGTTTTGTTTTCTACAATGTGGAAAAATTGTAACAACAATGTTAATATTTTTAAATGAAAATATTATGACTTTGTGCTTAAAATAATATACTAGAGCTATTTGGTTTTGCTGCACAATATTTAAAATGCATCTGTTTGACAAGCTGAATCTTATCTACAGCCTTTATTTCTACCTGCGTCACATATTCATTACTCACATGACTCACTGTATGAACCTCATACTCTGCTTTACCAGCACTTTCTTTATAAGCTGTCAAGGATATATATCCTTTATTGATTACCAGTCCTGTGGTACAGAGCAAATTCCGAATTGTGGTAGCAGATGAGTACTGGTAAAATAATGATTTAAATTTATTTGTGTATGGCTTGGAAATCTTTTGATAAAATTAGATTTCAGTGTCACTCAATTAATGTATAATGTATAGGTGGTGATTTTTCAGATACTTTGGTGCTTAATCATTGACTGTAACCAATGAACATTATGCTGATCTGCAGTGGATGTGCACTAATATAGTTCAGCGACGCTCTAGTGTTGCTTCTTGATCCATGATCATATTAAATGGTGGTGCTGGCTCAAAGGGCCGAATGGCCTACTCCTGCACCTATTTTCTACGTTTCTTGAAAAAAACAGTGTGCTTTGCTTTATAAGAATTATTGTACTGTGCCGTTTCATGCTCCTGTTGCTAATCTGAAGTAGCGTGGAATTTCGGTTAAATAACGGAGGTAGAACAATCCTTGGGGATGTCACTTGGCAACTTTCTTACTGCATAGACACAATCCTGGTGCACTGTTTTTGTTTGTCACTATTATTGAATAAGGCTAGTTTAGTGGTTGCAAAAAGCAGACATTCAAGCTCTGACATCAACTGATATCGTTTCATTACTGGTCAGTTTTTCATATTCTTAAATCTTAAATTCAAAACATTTTACTGAAGTGTATATTGTTCAGTAGTGGAAGCTGGAGAATGCAATACCATCAGGTCCGAGAACTTCCATGTTTATCATTCTGTGGTATTTCTCATTAGCACCTATGCGAAAAACAGCAATATATAATGTGATGTGTCTGAAGAAGGGTCTCGACCTAAAACATCACCCATTCCTTCTCTCCAGAGATGCTGCCTGTTACGCTGAGTTACTCCAGCTTTTTGTGTCTATCTTCAATATGTAATGTGAAGCAGGCATAAAATACAAGCTTAAGGCAAGGAATGAATATCATTATGATCTTGGGGTTCACCAACAAATTATGTCCACTGAAATACCGATAAAGCATAGTTCATTTTTTTCTGTATTTCTTAACAGCATTGTTAGAGGTTAGTTCGAAGATAGACACAAAGTGCTGGAACAACTCAGTGGGTCAAGCAGTATCCCTGGAGAACAAGAATAGGCGGCTTTTCGCGTCAGAACCCTCCTTCAGACTTTAGAGGTTATTTTGACTCATTGAATCAAAGCTGGCTCACAGATCAATCCATTCGCCATCTTTTTTCTGTAACCTACTCTCCCCGTGTTTCGATCAGCTTCCTCACCCAACTCACCCTGATTCTACTGCTCACCTACATGGCAGTCATTTCACCATGGCAAAATAACCTACCATAGTGCACATCTCTGACACGTTGGATGAATTCAGATGAAGGAGAAAAATCATGCGGTCACAGGGACAAATATAAAGTCCACACAGATGGTATTGAAGGTCGGGATTTAACTGGGTCACAGGAGCAGTGAAGCATCAGAGTGACACCCACAATTCTGTGCCACTCCTATCCTTGGTTTACGGGTTTACAAAGCGGTCAATTTCCTCCCGGCAAGATCCCACAAATAGCAATGAAGTAAGATGAGATAATATGTGTTGGTTGAGAAATAAATGGTGGCCAGGATGCTAGGATAATCCCCTTATTTATGGTATGATTTGCATCTACATTTGAGTGGAGTTAGGACATTGGTGTAATGTAATGTGTCACCCAAGATGGTTGATAGGAATTAATTTAATATCCAAATAAGGTTGCAGTCACCTGCAGTGAATTACCACTGAATTATGTGCTGACATCCAAGATCCTTTGACTTGGCACATTGAATAAAACCTGATATCTTCCAGCTTTGAAAAGCCATGAAAGATGAAATGTTGTCAGCCTGAACAATTTACCTGTTTTTCCACTTCTCCAGATGCTGCTTAACTTTCCGTCTTTTTCAACACTTTGCGCTTGCTGTTTTTCAGTTGAATTTCCTGTATTGTTTTATATCTGCCACAATGTGTACAGATGGTGGGAGCTGATTATTAATAATTTGATTTCCACAAGGACATTCCCATCTGCAAAGTTAGTCAACTAACAGTAATTATTTTAATTGATCGGAACTTTAACTATAGGGACCCTGCTGAAAGCAAAAATACTAGTTGTCTTGATTTGTTTTCCAGTATATGGACTATTTGTAGCTTATTATCTTAAAAACGTACACTGCACATATTGACCTCTTTAAAAAAAAATTGTATCCTCTCATATATTGTAATAGCTAGTTAATGGCTTGAAAGTCAACACCTCTACTGGTGGTTCCTCTCCAAGTTGCACTCCATCCCACCTTGAACTATAATGCCGCTCCTTCAGGGCTCTCACTTAACCTTTTTTCGCTGTTGCCAGCCGGGCAACCTAGGCAGCTTTTTAGGTTGCCAATTGATAGTTTAGGTGGTCATTTAAGACGGCTTGCATGACGCGTGCGATAATGTGCTTGGACGAAGTGCGTAGTTACCAGTCGGAAATATGCTCAATGAAGCATTCACATACTATTTCAGTTTCAAATAAGTCACAAACTAAACCTATTCACCAATCAAGACATGATATATCCCACAATGACATGCAGCAAAATTATAATACAGTATCTCAACTCTTTTTACAATTGCAATTTCTATTATTTCTTTCCACTTACAAACAAAAATGTGGTTGGATTATTCAGCGTATGATCAACCTGCTTCAATAAATCCTGGACCAGGGTTGGGGAACCTGCGGCCTTCTAGGCCATTAAGTGCGGCCTTTTGAATTAATCCAAATTTTGTAGAACAAATCCTTTTCTTTTTATTGATATGTTTTTGTTCGTCTTTTATTATTTTTATTTTAATCTTAAAATGAACGTACTTAAAATACCAAAGAGTAAAAGAAGATTCAACTAAATATTCCTCCCCGACTGACAGCCACAATTAAAACATTAGTGTCATGAGGGCTATTTTAACAAAATAATGTCCATTTTGAAGTATATCTAATTGAAGTTTCTTGGATGCGGCCTTATTAGATTACAGCTAACTTAATGCGGCATTCCAACATGAAAAGGTTCCCCACCCCTGTCCTGGAGCATGGTAACATATATGCTTAACCATGCACACTACAGATTGATGCAAGCATGTTTTCTGTGAAGGACTGAGAATTATCCTAACATGGCCATAGCACGGGTCTATTCCTCTTGAATCTTCAATCATCAATCTCTGTTGTGCCCAGTTACGGCAAGGTAAGTTGATAAAGAATTTAATCGATCTGTTTGACACCTTTGAAGGTAGACACAGTAACAACATCAAGAGGGGAAAAATAGATACATAATATATCCCTTCTGCTCTAGGGATACATAATATATCCCTTCTGCTCTAGGGTTTTGTAATTTAAAAGAAATAAAGAGAATGGAAGTGTACTTTGATTTGATTTTGCTTGTAACATACTTGTTACTGTATTATTATTATTACCTGACCAGACCGACACCATACTTTTGAATGTACATAATACCTCTTTTACTCTGTGCCCACTAAGAAGATGAATCATGGAAGTAGGTGACTATCAATTAAGAAAATTGGCAAGTGAGATTGCCCAGCAGGGCAATAAAAATGGCTGAAGTGGTTTTTTTTTGGTGGGGGGGGGGGGGGATATCAACTTTAAATGAAGAGAAACATTATATTTGTGAGAACGTGTAACTTCTCTGCTTGATATTTAAACTATCTCCTGAAAAGCATAATAAAGCCAGAGCTGTTCAAATACATCTAAAAGTCACTTTAATTGTCATCTGAGTCACTCTCGAGCAGAGCATCCTCCTCATCAGACTTGTCACTGTCAGGGTGAGGTCCCGAGGCAGAAGTTGCAGCTGGGTCTTCTCCCGTGTCAGGCCTCCTTGCCCTCATCCCTCCTGCAGGCCACAAGCTGATAGCTGGCCGAGGATCAAAGTCCTTGATGTTACTGGCATGCAGCATGATGAGGAGCTGCTCCAAGACCAACTCTTTTCTATCCACCTGTATTTGTTGCGTGTCTTTGTTTTGAACTATTGTGCAATGTTACACATGTCAGTATATTTGACAAATTTGATTTTTTTAAAGAATGACAAGAGATATTAATTGCTTTGTAAATTTGACTTAATTCTATTGATGATAGACCATTTTTCAATTGCATAGTGTTGTGAATTGAGATGAAAATTAAGAAAGAGAAGTATGAATTTTCTTGAGCCATGTGCATGGTTTGTGGTTTTAATTCTTCCCCTTTTGATTATGCAGAGTGAAATAGCTTTCTTGGTTCACCACAATCTATACCCTTTGTTTGCTTAGATTAGATCTCCTTTTGATCTGTAGACCTTCAAAGGCATTTGGATTTGGATATCTTATTCAATGTACTCTAAGGCCTGAAATTTCCTCAGCGGGATATCCATTTTACCAACTCCAGTTTCTTGCTTAAACCACAAAAGTTAGCTTCTACTTTTCACATGGTTTTATATCGGTTCCCATTTCTAATTTCCAATTGGATTTTCATTGTTAGCTCCCATCAGCATGCTTGTTCCTCTGGTAGCAGAATCTTTCATTGCCTTCATGTGCTTGTTTCTTATGGATTTTGTCACTTCTATGTGGTAGAGTGTCTCCATGATCCTGCAGCTTTTTGTCACCCTCTCCTTATGTGCTATGAATTGTACAATTTCAGGAGTGATTAAAAGCCCCTGGACCACTCTTCTCCTTTTGCTTCCTTCCCTCTGTGAGTGACCAAACACTTCCTCTTCTTTACTATTTCCTTTAATGTGTGGGCTGACCGCACTGGTGGAAGCAGAAGCATAATAATTCCTGAACTTCGAACGTGTCCTGAGAATAGGAAGGGCAGTGCTTTATATCGTCCTAATTTTCTCAGCTGCAGTTTAAACATGATGTGCTATATTCGCAGGACGAGAAAAAAAACAGCGTCAAGAGCCCTCTAGTAGATAACGCTAAACATTTAAATGAATTTATACATTGATGTTAGACTTGAATTGAATTCTCCTGAATCCAGGATTTGCACACAAGCGTGACCTAGACGTTGGCTTTAACTCCTCTGTGTGATTGCCTGGTGAATGAAAATAGAAGATGTTCTTCAAATTGACTTAACTGTAACCTCGTCTTTTACCAAATTGGTATAATTAAGTGAGTGTCCTGACTTTTCCCTTATTGTTTGACACTCTATCCAAATGCTTCAGCTTCAATGAAAACTGAACACGTCACCGTTTCCATTTTTCGTAGTAATAATTTATCAGTAATTTGAATTCATTATATTTTATAATTAATTCACTTGTTTAAAAAAAAAGTCCTGATGCAGTTTTGTAATTTGATTTAAATCATTGGATATGAAGACCCTAAACAATATCACCTGCCCATTCCCTCCACAAATGCTGCTCGACTTGCAGACAGTTTCTTCACCACTTTGTGTTTAACTCAAGATTCCAGCATTTGCCTTGTGTCTCTTTGTAATTTTATTTCATGTTTATTCTTTAGTGTTTATTTTCTATAAAAAATGAGTGGGCCTGTTTTATCCTGAATGATGTTGTGGTTTGTTGGCTGTAACTGCAAAATGGGCAATATAAACACCATCTTTCTTTGGATAAGGCTAAGGGTGACTGAGCAATGTTCATGGATATGATAGATCAAGATAAAAGGCTCTAGTGCAACACACAGTTGTAATGGTGAAGATTCTCATACGTAAACACAGACAATGATTGGCACAAGGGATGGGAGAATGTGATGTTTAGTTTAGAGATACAGCGCGAAAACAGGCCCTTCGGCCCACCGAGTCCGCACCGACCACCCCCCTACATTAACACCACCCAACACACACTAAGAACAAATTTCACACTTATACCAGCCAATTAACCTACAAACCTGTACATCTTTAGAGTGTTGGAGGAAACTGAAGATCTTGGAGAAAGCCCACGAGAAGAACGTACAAACTCTGTACAGTCAGCACCCGTCGTCGGGATCGAACCCGGGTCTCCGGCGCTGCAAGCACTGTAAGGCAGCAACTCTATCGCTGTGCAACCGTGCATGATGCACCGTGATGTATCAGAGCGTGCTTTGTGAAGACTTAGAGTGAAGAAGAATCTGGGAGGATTTGCAAATAAAGGTTAACTGATCCTAATGCTCATTGGGGACCAGACCATTGAAAAGAAGAGTGATAGTTGAATAGGAATTAGTCCAGGGTGTAATTTGGGCGACAAAGCTGTGAAGTTGTGAAAGCTGGCAATGCGGGCGTTGGAAAAATTGAGAATGAAATCGTGGTTGAGAAAAGCTAATGTAACCGAGTAAAACTAAATCTTCAGCCGGAAATTTTCATCAACCTGATACAAATCAACTAAACATAAAATTCTGACATTATTGAAACTGCTGAGCAGTTCTAAATGATTGTCAACAATTTTTTAATTTATTACGTTTGCGAGTGGTTTTCCATGACATAATGTATTCGCTGGCACCATCAGTAGTGAGAACTCAATTTCAAAAGAACCACATTATAAATTTTGTTCATAATTATAGCCTGTCATTGTGTAATTTTCATACAGCGATTATGTTAAGCAGTTATATTTATGATGATTATAATAATTGTACTTCCATTTGGTGAAATAATAGAAACATTGAAAATTATGAATAGGCCATTTGGCCCTTCGAACGTTTCGACCTTTGAACTGGCTTTGCCCTTTAAACTGCTTTTCCCTTCAGGACAATCATGGCTGATCCTCTATCATGCCATATCCTTACCACTAGTTTAGAAATCACTCCCCTCGCCCCTGAAATTTATTCAGTGACTTGTCCCCTATAGCTCTCTCGTGAGAGAGCCTTCTTTGCAAATAAATTTATCCTCATCTCAGTCATAAATTATTATTTTTTGTTTAGTTTAGAGATACAGCGCAGAAACAGGCCTTTCGGCCGACCGAGTCCGCTCTGACCAGCGACCATCGCACATTAACGCTATCCTGCACACACTAGGGACAATTTACATTTATACCAAGCCAATTAATCTACAAGCCTGTACGTCTTTGGAGTGTGGGAGGAAAGTGAGGATCTCGGAGAAAACCCTCAAGATCATGGGGAGAACCGAACAAATTCCGTACAGACAGCACCCGTCTCCGGCTCTGCAAGCGCTGTAAGGCAGCAACTCTACCGCTGTGCCATCCAGTATGTAATGCATTACATTAAATGTATTATCCCATATCCTGAGATTATGACCTTTGCTTCTAAATTGGCAAGTCAGGGGAAACAGTTTCCTCACATGTGGTCTGCCTAGCCTTGTCAGGATTTTGTACATTTAAATTAGATCCGTTCTTATTCTTCAAAACTTAAGCGAAAACAAACCTAGTCGACCTAAATTCTCTGATATGGCAGTGCCTTCACTAGAAAATCAGTCTTGTTGACCTTCACTACACTCCCTCTATGGCACATAATCCTTTCTTGGGTAGGGAGACCAAAATTGCACATGATACACCTGCTGTGGCCATATAACTGCTCAGTATAATTGTAGCAAGACATCTATTTAAATCCTCCTTCAATGAAGACCAGCATACCAATTGCTGTCTTAACTACTGCTGAACTTGCATGTTGGCTTCAAGTGACTGGTTTGCAAGAATACCTAGATAACTTTGTACAAGAACATTTCCAATTTAAAATACTGCCACAATTTAAATAACATCTCCTTTCTGTTTTTGTCTTTCCAGAATACATAGTTATATTTATCTATCGGCCCTATTTCTGCCCATTTGTTCATAGTTGCTTTGAAGCCTTATTCCTTCCTTTGCATAATTCACAATCCCACCCAGTTTAATGTCTTCAGCAAACTTCTAGATATTACATATGTAGGGAGGAACTGCAGATGCTGGTTTATACCGAAGATAGACGCAAAATGCTGGAGTAATTCAGCGGGACAGGCAACATCTCTGGATAGAAGGAATGGGTGATGTTCGGGTTGAGATCCTTCTTCAGACTATATTCTAGATATTACATTTTGTTATCTCACCCAGATCATTGAGGTATATTCAGAATAGCTGAAGCCATGCACTGATCCCTGCAGTAGCAGATTAATAATACTTGACACCAAAAAAAACCTAATTTTTGTTTACTCTCTGTCAACCAGTTTTCAGTCAATGCCAATACCACATGGTTTTATTTTCCAGACTACTTTTTATTAAGACTTTATCAAAAGCTTTCTGAAAGTCCAAGTGCACCACATCCCCACGTTATCCCTTATCTGTTCGACCATTCATATCCTCAAAGAACTCCAGTGTTTGTCAATGACCACTTTCAAAAATACATTTTACTATTGGCTTATCACATGGATGTTTACCAAGTATCTAATTATCTCATCCTTTATAAAATGCCTGCAGCATTTTCCTCACTACTAATCTGATGTTGGACTTCCTTTTATCTCTCTCCCTTCGCCTTTAAATAATGTGGTTAATTTGCCATCCTCCAATGTGTGGGAACTGTTGCATGCTCCTTTGAATACTGCAGAAATGCAAATCGATGTGTCCACTATTTCCACAGCTACCTTCTTCGCCACTCTTGGAGGCAAATTATCAGGCTCTGCGGTTTATAGGCCGTCTGTGCCATTAGTTTCTCAAGGACAATTTTCTTACAAATTCTTATTTCCTTTGGCTCCTCACCTTGATTAGATTCCTGATTTATAGCTGTTTATGGAAAATAACTTGCCCTTTTCAGTGAAGATAGTACCAATAGATTAGTAGAAACAAGAAATTGCAGATGCTGGTTTACCAAGTAAAGACACAAAATACATGATGAGCACAGAGAGTTAAGCAGCATCCCTGGAAAACATGGATGACGTTTTGGTTCAGGACCGTTCTTGAGACCCCCTTGAGTCTGAAGAAGGGTCCCCACCCGATGCGTCACGTCCTGAAGCGTCACATATACATGTTCTCCAGGGATGCTGCCTGACCCGCTGAGTAACTCCAGCATTTGTGTCTTCCGAAGATTTGTATTACTGCTCTTGCCATTTGTTGGTTCCTCATTACGAATCCTCCTGTTTCTGAACTTATGGTTGCGTGCTCTAGTTTTTCCCCTTCTTTGCCGTATTTATGGCACATTTTACAGCCTACTTTTGTGATTAAAATGTATCAATGCAAATATTGGGGAAATATGCTGGGTAAATGAACTTTTTATATAAATGGGAATACGTATTTTGACTCCTATCTGAAAGAAGGTAAAACTTTTGGGTGTGTTCAGGTCAGGCAATATGTCTCAGAAATAACTCTGCGGAAGGCCATATTATCTTTAATAATTCATCAAGGGTTATATTTAGTTAGGAGCATAATAGTGTGTAATTTTTATCTGATGTCAGTCATCATGTAATTGGTTTCTGTATTATATTTAAAAGCAGAATTCCAAGGTGGCTACTGAGATTCCAGATTTTAGAAAAGGTGGTAATGCGTCCACAGGTAATTGGACAACTTAGTTGATGGGTGATCAAATGGAATGTAATATAATATACAGTTTGAATCTGTATCCCTAAAGGGATAAGAACACTACTCATGAGACTACTTCGGACGAGAAATGAGGTTGGTGATATAATGACTGAGGTCATCGTGTATATTGATGTGTGACACCAGCATTGTGGTAGATGACATAGAGATGGTAGATGAGCAAGCCAGGAAAAGTGCCTAAAACAATGAGGTGCCAACCTGGTGAAGCTGCAACAAGATTCCCTTAATTGTATCCTCTGAATCTGCACGCAGCAAATCAGATCAAAGCTTCACTATCCTGCTGCATACAGTTGTAAATTGTGGTGAATGATTTAAAATAAAATAAAGATAGGATGAGACTCAAATAACTGCTGCCATTCTCAAATGGTAGATCCCAGGACATAAGTGTAGTCAAAAATGGAGAGGAAGTGACCTGCTTTGGTCTTATCCTGACGTTCCACCATCATAAACTAACGTTTATCCAATCTGATTCATATCACATGATTTCAGGAATGGCTGTTCCTAAATCAGTTATCACTGACATCGCAGTAGAAATGCTTAAACCATGGGTAACTTTCTTGCATACCAAACTTGGGGACACCTAAAATGTTGGCTACGGACAATGTGGAACATTCATTCTTGTATTAATCAAGTGTGAATTCTTCTAAATGATCGAGACAATGCTTCATTGCTCACCATGAACCTGCTCAGCGCCGAAAGTATGACATTAGGATCACTGCTCCATGTTGTTTTAAGGTAGGTAAGGCTAAGGCTCCAGATCTAAATAAAGCTGTGGCCCAAACAATTGACAAAACTGGAATTACAGATTTTTTTTTTCTAGAGACTTTTTTTTCTATCTTCACAAGCCGAACACAGAATGGGAGAGAAGCCATCTGATGGGGAAAAAATCAATTGAAAAAAATAGGTGGGAAAAAGTGCGAGAGAATTGTTTTCTTTTTACTAGTTTAGTGACTCCAAGATCCCTCTGCACATCAATGATGATAAGAGCATTAACATTATACTGTACAGGTATATGATTCATATATACGAGACCTAACATTAGTCACAGCAAGAATACTGTGTGTAGGCCTGAATGTTAGATTTGCAGTGGAGTGGTGCAGAGGTGATTCACCAGGAAGCTATGAAACATCAGCATATTCATTTTGCCTACAAAGATGCAGTGTGACTTGTTGAGTTCATTCAGTGTTCTCTTTTCTAAGGATGACCTGATTTAAATGTGAAAATTTAGCAGAGTTGTCCATAGCTAGGGGGCACAGATTTACAGTTGGGGCTTGATGTTTTAAATGGGATTTGAGGAAGATTTTTGTTATCCATAAGAGGTCTTATTCCTTAACAAAGGAGTCTGTAACCAAAGAGCATATATTTAAATTAATGGGTATGAGGTTTAGAGAGAATGTACTTCCCGAAAATACGAAGGAGTCAAGTACTCTCAATATACAAGTATTTAGATGGGCAATTGAAATGCCATGGAAAGACACAAAAAGCTGGAGTAACTCAGCAGGACAGGCAACGTCTCTGGAGAGAAGGAATGGGTGACGTTTCGGGTCGAGACTCTTCTTCAGAAATGCCATGGCATGGAAAACAATTAACCCAGTGCGGGATAATGGAATTAGTATAGATAGGTACCTGATGAAATCACGGGGTGAATGTACAGTTTTGGTGCTGTATGACTGTCTAGTTACCAGCTGTTTAGTTTTGCCAGATATTTCATCTGCTGCTGTTGCACAGAAAGGTGATATGAGATGGTAGATTAAATATATTGAAGAATCTCTGAGTTGAGCAACATCTGTGGAGGGACATGGTTAGTGAACATCTCCAACTGGGCTGAAAGAGTTGGATGCTCAAATTTCGAGCATCTGTAGTCTCTTGTGTCTTGATGTTTGGGGTGGGGTGTGGTTACTTGTGGAGATAGAAGAGTAAACCACAATATCTGAGGAATCCTGCAGGATTCCGAGTAGGGAGGAGAAGGCAAGATGTGGCCGGTGTTAGGAATTGAGGATGATCCATTGAATGTGAAAACTGCAAATGTGGACATTCCGTCCAGGCTCTTGGAAGAATGAGGGCAGACGGGTAAGAATCCATGATTGAGGAAAATGAAGATATTTTGAAAGAACTGATTCCTACCGCCACGGGTACCATGTAATCCCGTGCTACCTGCGCCTTGGTCGGATAGTCGGCGACTAAACCGTCTCCCCCACCTGGCTGTGGACCCCCAGCAGGACATAAAACAAGACCTGTCAAAGGGCAGATGAGCTCCTAGCGAGCCAACGGCCATCCACATTTCAGCAGAAGTTGCGATCACTGTCGTACATAGCATCGTAAGGCACCGTACTCGTTGATGTTTTCAACGATAATGATGATTGGGAAGGTGGGATTGCCAGAACAAAGTAATTGTGCCCTTAATATAATTATAATAAATTATTTAAATATTTTTTTAAATTAATGCAAATTTCCTTCAAGGAACCGAGTGGTCAAATAAGTGGTTGTTCAATGTGATAACATGATCTAACCAGGGAACAAGGGTGGTCAGTGGAATACTGCAACAATAACTAAGCGGACTGGCCCAATAATCAGCCATGATCTTTTTGAAAGCCCAAACAGCATCCAGTAACTAATTGATCAACTTATGTTTTTGTTTCTCATCCTCATAATTACAGTTCTAAAAAAAATTAATTATCCCACCAATTGCTGTCTACAAAATTAATTTTGACTCTTAACTCCTATGCTGATTTTTACGGTGGAAATTACGTCTGCAAACGTCCCATTACAATCACAACCTCCAACTCAAAGTTTCTCTGTCACCTGGTTTTTCATCTGGAGTGCAGAGGAAACTCATGATGTCTCATTTGACTTACCTGCTTCTCAAATTGTGCTGCATTTAAATACAAATTTTGAGAATTTAGATTTAATTATATTGACAACATTGCTGTCCTTCAAAACATCCTCATTTCCCAATATTGGATCTGTTGTGATAACAGGAAGAACGATCTTGCTGTTGTCTGCCACGTGACAATGTCAACTGTCTCCTTCCAGTGACCAAACGAGCTGCTCCCTGAATTGCATTGTGAATTCTGTCCATCAGGAGGCATAACGAGCACAATCTTCCCTGTGCAGCCACTTGAGATATGCAGGGAGCAGCATTTGACTTCTCTATTACTTTGAGGGATTAGGCCACATTCTTTTCAAATTTGGTGCCACCATAAATATGTATCCATCTTACATCTATTTCATGATGATATGCAAGCTGTGATCTTAATTGGTAGGTTGACAACAGACACAATCTCATTTTGTAATAGTGCAAATTAAGACTCTTATCGTCTCTAGAGCCCTTTCCTCAATCTTTCTTGCTGCACCTCGCCTCTTGGAAACCTTCGCTGGAGTAGAGCTAATTTACAGGGCACCCTACATTGCCTTCTTCCAGAATTAAGGTAAACGCATTCAGTCATGATGCTGCAGTCTGCATGTACTCCTGTTTGGACATTATGCTGCAAGACCTGGTCGAGTTATCTATTGAATCAGAGGAAAGAGTTAACATCTACTAAACATCTACTAAAGGGCCTGTCCCACTGTACAAGGTTATTCAAGAGTTCTCCCGAGTTTATCCTGATTCAAACTCGGAGAATTACGGTAATAGCCGTTCGTGGGTACTCGGGGCTCTCGTGGACATTTTTCACAGTGCTGAAAAAACTTCACGAGTTACTGCGTTTCCCGAGTACCTGCCGTTAGCATTATGAGCCGCTACGAGACATCTACGAGCTCCGACGTAGCCGCTACGTACATTCTACGTACTTACCACGAGTTTCATTTCAAGAGCTCTTGAATTACCTCTTACAGTGGGACATGCCCTTAAACTTAACATCTACTTCCACCAAACTACTTTTGTTCTACAGTAGTATAGACTGTTTCCCATATATCAGGAAACAGCTTACATTAAAGATAGGCATAAATGATTAAATTCACTATCGCCTCAACTGTTGGCTATCTGGGGAAAAGTGTGTTTGAAGATCGACCACTAATCCACCTCAAGGCTTATGGTTTAATGGCCAGCTCTGATCCTCTTGCCTCCCATATGCCTTTCAGATATGGACTACCTACAGCAGGCAGCTCAAAGCACTGGAGAGATGCCACTCGCTCTACCTTGCCAAAATTGTCCAAATCCTCTTGCAAGGTGCACGTCCCAGTATCAGGCTTCTCTCCCAGGCCAACATCTCCAACGTTGAAGCACAAATTTCATTCAGTCAGCTCCAATGAACAGGCCACAATTTTGTATGTATGATACAAGATTCTCAAAGGTTACCCTTCATTCATTCCTGTAATTGCAGCTGCTTTGCTTAGGCCCTGTGATCTGTTTATTTATTAAGTTTAATCAATTTTAGTGGAATTTTGTCAGATCACGTGCGTAGGCTTATTTAGAGCCAATACTCATTCCATTTACTAGACATTGCTGAGGAAAAGGTGCTAATTTATTTGGTTGGACTATTTTAATTATTGCAGAATTCCATATTCCATTATTCCTAATATTACCACTCTTTTCTGACTGTCCATCCTCTCGCCCCCGATCCGAGGGGCAACATTTTCACACAGATGGTGGTGAGTATGCCGGAGGACATAGTTGAGGCAGGTATAATTACAACATTTACAACAGGAGGGGTGTGGGCCAGGCGTGGACAAATGGGACTAACATGATTGGGGCATCTTGGTCAGCATGAGCGAGTTGGGCGGAGCGGCTTGTTTCCATGCTATATGATTCTGAGACTCTGAAGGGCTGGGTTCAGTGCTGACCTACGGTGTTGTCTTTGTTAATTTTACATGTTTTCTCTTTCATTGTGTGTACTTCCTCCGGGTGCTCTAGTTTCTTTCCAAAGAAGTACAGGTTAGAAGGTTAATTGCCTCCAGTATGTAGGTGAGTGCCAGAATCTGGAGGGAATTAATGGGAATGTGTGGGGAATACAAATGGGATTAGTGCCGAATTAATGTAAATCGGATGCTTGACCGAGTCATTGTATTTTTTTTCAGTGGGTCGGGATGAAGTGTCTACAATAGGTAGGTTTGTACTTAGACAGCAGTGGACACTTGCTTTCATTTCTGGCATGGAATTCTGTACCATTATCTACTCTTTTGTTTTGAAAAGGATTCTATCTAAAGTTAGGAAAAGTTAGTAAGAAATATTGTATTCTGTGATTAGTACGACTTTTTCCCAGAAAAAAATTTCAACCTTTCAACCCTTTATAAAACCTTCTGTCATCATTAATGCCGAGTTTGTCTTGAGATTGCTGCACTGCACATTTCCAAAAGTTCAGTTCAAGTGTAAAATATGAACTATGTTAATGAATAAGCTTACATAATTTACAACTTTTATGCACCTTCGAAAGGCATTGTCTGGTACAAATTTGACTTTTGTAGAGAATAATGGATAAATGCAAATATTAAAAATTCAATCACATTACTTTCACTGCTTTTAAAAAAAGAATTAAGTTCGTGCAGTTCATAAGGCAATACATAAGACATTGTTAACACTTTCAAAATAAACAGCTGAAATCAGTACAAAATACTGTATAATCAGAAGTATAGTTACAAAAAAAAGCAAATTACATTCCATGTTAGAGTCGAGGGTGAAACGGTATTGTGGTTTGTTCCCAAGGATTGGGTGCTCCACTTAGTGGTAGTACTTTGGAAGATTGTCTGTATTCAAATTCAGAGATGGAAGCTGGATGAAAATGGAGTTGCTGCTTTTCATTCTGCCTTGCTTCTAATATGACAGGTCAGAACTACCAATGATTCATAGAGTCCTGTGGAGAAAATAATGCAAATGTTTACAAAAAATATTTGGTGTCCATTATTGCAGAATTAGTGGTGATTGGCCTGCAAATCTGTTCTGTCCACACAACTGTAAAGGTTTGTAGAGTGTGCTGTGTTGAGAACAAATTAATGTAATTTCTCTTAAATGCACAGGCCAGTGTCGATTTTTTTTTTAACATTTGATCATTTGATAGTTCATGTATCTAGTAAATGAATTATATGTTTGCATGCTATGAAACAAAGCTGTTCCACATAAGGTAGCGTTGAAGTGACATCATGAGTAGTGTCGAGTTTCAGTTCCTGCAAGCGGCGTGACAGCTGTGATGCTTTATTTCTCTCTCTTTGGGCAATAGAGTGCTCACTGGGGAGCCTCTTCAAAGAAGCGGGATCCATTTCAGAACTTAGCAAATGCTGCATCTTGACAGATGTCGGGAGTTCAGCGAAAGGATTGAATTACCTTGAAGACCAAAGTCTGACTTTGTGCTGTGATTCTGTTTTTATTTGCTGGTTTGGTTGCTGGAACTGTGGCATACCA
This sequence comes from Amblyraja radiata, assembly GCF_010909765.2. Classification (NCBI taxonomy): domain Eukaryota; kingdom Metazoa; phylum Chordata; class Chondrichthyes; order Rajiformes; family Rajidae; genus Amblyraja; species Amblyraja radiata. Next base: position 10,943,157 of record NC_045976.1, on the reverse strand, counting down.
AAGCAATTGGTTAATACAATGTAAGTATGATTATGATGGGGAAAAACAATGCCTTATTTGAGTTGCATGCCGTGATTGTGTAGCATTTGTTCCGCAAAGTTTGCTAAAAAATTTCAGTTACAAAGGTGATATTGCTTTATTTCAGTGCAATGTAAACATTTAATTTAGAGATCGAAGTCTTTAAGGTTAAAGCAGTAAAATACTAATAGGCTTTAAACTGCAAATAAAATGAATATTCTTGAAATTTGTAAAAAGCAAACACATATACTAAACGTTGTGCAGTCTAACATATAATGTTATGTCTTTTGTTGCTAGATAGAGAAACTGTTTAATTCTATATTTGGCAGTGCTTGTTCTGATCACTGGTGACAGATTATATGCTTCTGTGATTTGATGATGATTGTGAGCTGCTCCATGGACTGGTACGAGCTTCCAACAGGCATGGAAAACAGAAGCAAATTAGAAGTAAGGTTGTTTAGTAAATTATCAGATACGTAGGCAATTTGAGTTTCAGGGTGGAGGATTTTTAAAATAGCATTAGCATTTTATTCTGCAACTTATAAACCTGACATGCAATTCACTATTTATGGCAATATTTTACCTCCGGGTTTTTTTCCCAAAAATATCATATTTTGTGCCAGCATCAAATGCCTCTTTAGATAGATTTTTGTTTTGTTAAACCATTAAGCCATACTAAAAGAGGCATTAAAGAAATACATATTTATGTGTCCAGGGTATTGCAGCCTCAAAATTCAGATTGAAAAGGGATATTAACTCATCAATGTAATCTTCAAAAGCATTTTTCTCTTCGCAAGGAAATAACGTGCCAACAGTGATGCCGGCAATGAGATAAATTCTTTAAAACTATAACATGTTTTAACTGAGGAGTGGGTGATTAGAAAATTCTATGTGTTTTTTTTTCATTTGTTTCAATGGAATCCATTCTGATTATTTTCAGAAAAAAAAATATCAATGAAATCAAAAAAAGGTTCTCTTTTGCACACTTGTGGCTATCTTGATTAATGCTTACTCAAGGTTTTTGGTTGGGCTCCATTTTGGATGGTGTGGATGGTGAATAGGATTTAAAGTGTTAAAGGATGAAGCACTCAACCAAAATATTGCAACCAAAATATTTATGTGGTTGGACCAGTTTAGTTTCTGAATTTGTTAATAATGGGCACTCAGCAACTAGTGCCATTGAATGTCAAGGGTAGATAATTGGATTCCCCCTTGTTGGAGTTGGTCTTTACGGTCCGAATTTAGAGTGCCACTTATCAGCCCAAGCCTGACTTGTCTTGGTCTTGCTACACGGGGAGCAAGACCTAGGCAGCTTAATTTGTCACTTCATTTTCTGCAGAGTTGCAAATATAATTAACATTGTCCAATTATCAGGGAGGAACCACAGCTGCTGACCTTATGATGGAAGGTCATTGATGAATCATTGGCAGATGACTGAATCCACAGCTCTGCAGGCAGATAGTATGGGTGAAAGTTACGGTCAATTTTAGTTTTTAGTTTTTGTAAGTCCACTTTTTTACGTGTTGTATCCATTGATGTATCATGTTATTCCAGCTGGAACTCACATAAATCCATCTCGTATTAATAGACAATATCTGCCACACCATCTCCCCCACATCCCATTTTCGATATCCCAGAGCAGTATCTAGGCCCAGCTGTACATTCAGACGTCGACTGTTTCATTTGCAGAAGAGTTAAGAGGCTGTCCCACTGTACGAGCTAATTCAAGAGTTCTCCCGAGTTTCCCCTGATTCAAACTCGGCGATTTACGGTAATGGCCACTCGTAGGTACTCGGGGCACTCGTGGACATTTTTCAACATGTTGAAAAATCTTCACGAGCTTACCGCGTTTCCCAAGTACCTGCCGTTAGCGTTACGAGCCGCTAAGAAACGTCCCGAGCGCTAAGAAACGTCCCGAGCACCGACGTACCCGCTACGTACATTCTACGTGCTTACCATGAGTTCGATTTTTTTTTAAACTCGGGAGAACTCTTGAATTAGCTCGTACAGTGGGACAGGCCCTTTAGGAGCGGAGTTGAACATTGTGCAATTATCAGCAAACACCCTTTCATCTGACCTTCTGATGGAAGGTATGGCATTTACCATTGGAAATCTTGAGCAGCCGGTCTTGTTATAAGTTCATAACTGATAGGAGCAAAATTAGGCCTTTTGGTGCATCAAGTCTACTCTGCCATTTATTCATGGCTGATCTTTCTCTCCTAACCCCCATTCTCCTGCCTTCTCCCCATAACCCCTGACACCCAAACTATTCAAAGTTATTTTCCTTTCCTATGGGCATTGATTGATGTTATTGGATTTATGTGCTTGAATTGAGGAAATGCAGATACAAGTTTCCTTTTATATGCAGTTCTGCAATTTATTTTTATGAAACCCAAAGTGAGTTATTCCACTAGAAAAGAAACATCCCTTTATAAAATCCCACCCAAGAATATCACTGCAGTGCCCTCGGGCTCGTATCATCTTCCATTGATTTATAAATGACTTTCCATCATAAGATTAGCAGCTGTGGCCAATCGCTGATGATCGTACAGTGTTAATTATACTTCCACGCAGCAATGTATCAGGATTTTGTCCCAACTAATCCAAATTATGATATTTGCACTTTTGCTTTGCTGATGTGATCCACCTATTCTTCAAAGCAGCATGTGGTCTATCCATGGAAACTTCAAATAGTCCACAGAGAATTCTCAGATCCAGTACTGGTGAAACATCAGAGAACTTGTTTAGTGATACTGAACTTTGCATTGAAGATAGACACAAAATGCTCGAGTAACTCAGCGGGAAAGGCAGCATCTCTGGAGAGAAGGAATGGGTGACGTTTCGGGTCGAGACCCTTCTTCAGACCCGAAACGGAACCCATTCCTTCTCTCCAGAGATGCTGCCTGTCCCTCTGAGTTGCTCCAGCATTTTGTGTCAACCAACATCTGCAGTTCCGTCCTACACATGAAGTTTGCATTTTTCATTCTTATCACTGTCATTCCATTGTTGGTTCTACAGTTTAAAAAAACTTTTGTTTTCCTGAAATTAATTGAACCAAACTGGCAACGATAAAAATCTGGGAAATGAAGTAAAAACAAGGTGAGTGGCTGTGTGGTTGGAATATTTTTTGACAGTGACTCCTACATAATTCTGACACTGACTCATGCTGACTGTACTTTGCTCCCACATATGCACAAAGGTGTTTTTGCAGGCTTTTCAGAATTCTGAGAGTGTGTGAGCATTACATAAAACTTAATTCCCCTTTTGTATTAAGAAATTGTCTCTGTGGATGTGTATTTTGTTTGAAGAGATTTTCTTGAAGCTATTACTGGAATTTCCATGTTTTCCCAATTTTTTGGGGCAAAGCTTTAATTATTCTGTATAATATCAATTTAAAAGGATATTTGTTTGCTTTGTACAAATTTGTGCTGGATGTGACGTATAAAATTAGACCAAAAATGTTCTGATTGATTTTATTTATTGAAGGATGACTACTTGTCTGATTTCCTTTTCTCATGTAGTTATCAATGCATGAACAAGAAGAATTGAATATGAAATAGAAATGCTTATCTTTTGGTGTTCATGCAGTGACTATTATTTGATATCCTACATATTTTGAATTATTTCTAACATTTGGCCAACTCTAGTTTCAAATCGTGTTCAGTTATTTCAGCCACTGGGCCGCAATTTGAAAGTTGTTTGCAAATGACTCTTCCTTTCATTCTCAATTGAACCTATTTAGGTCAACTTCCCTTTTTGGGGGGTTTTGGTATAGTTTTTAGTCGGTTTAGTTTAGAGATACAGCTCAAAAACAGGCCCTTCGGCCCACCGAGTCCATACCAACCAGCACACTAACACTATCCTACACACACTAGGGACAATTTACAATTATAATTTACAATTATATCAAGCCAATTAGTTTACAAACTTGTACATCTTTGGATTGTGGGAGGAAACCGGAGATCCCGGAGAAAACCCATGCAGGTCACGGGGAGAATGTGTAAACTCCGTACAGACAAACATCCGAATCCGGGTCTCTGGCACTGTAAGGCAGCCATTCTTTCGCTGTGGCACCATGCCTCCCACAATGGAGAATGTTTCCTCAGTAAGAAACTTCATTATTGTACTGTGTAAGAAAGAACTACAGATGCTGGTATAAATCAAAGGTGCTGGAGTTAATCAGCGGGTGAGGCAGCATCACTGGAGAGAAAGAATGGGCGACGTTTTGGATCGAGACCCTTCTTCAGACTTTTGGCTTTAGCAAATACACTTTCCATGGCAATATTTAATTTTCCATGCTGGTTTGTAATCTTTTCTCTATTACACAATTTGATATCCTAATGAAGGCAATTGATACAAAATATGAAAAAATACTTGAGAGGTACTGTTTTTCTTGTCACTTCCATGCATAGATTCTGTTTGTCCTTTCCCAGAGTTAAGTCTGTTGTCAAGATTGATCAACATTCAGCAGAATTGACAAACCAACGTAAACCTCAAAAACTACCTAAAGTCATCCTCCACTTAACTCCTGTCACAGTATTTGCTCTTAATTGAAGCAACAAAATGTGGCGCATTTTAATTGACCATCATCAACTAGTATTTGATTTTTTTACTTCCTTATGAATCATAGTTTTAGCTCCTTTTTGTATTTTAACCATCATGACGCTTGGCTATTTGAAATCATTCAGCGGTTTTATTATGTTTTAGGATAGGTTACACAGTGTTTTCGAGTGCTTTGAAGTAATGAGGTAGGATATGCCTGCAAGTGGGTTTCAAGTTTAGTCATGAAATAGAGACCTAAATTACTGAGCCTGAAGAGGTCCGATGGAAGGAATTGGAAATGCTGGTCTATTCTATTTAAGAAGTTGTATAAAGTCAGATAAGTGAACAAAGTTTTTATCCAAAATAATTCTCCCCTTCTTGGTCATGTATGCAGTGCTTGGGGCATTGAATGAAAGCTATGCTAAAAAAAAGGTGTTTTGTTTTGAAGAACTTCATGTCTGTACTGAGTTTACTCTCTGTGGGGAATAATAAAGGTCCATGCACTTTTTTTTACCTGTCAAGACTGTAACCCAAAATTTGTATTTAAGCTTTCATGAATGGCATGCAGCGTTGTTAGTGAATGTAAAGTTTTTCTGGGGTTCAATTATCTGGCAGCACCCTATCCTGAACTGTGCGTCTTAATGAAGTGCTGTGGGATTTATAAAATATAAAACTTGTGTTGTGCATTTGCACATTAGTACAAAATTCTTACAGCAGACATTTTGCCTCGAACTCTGGCAGCGGATTTTTCCTTTATTATTTGGGAGGCATTGAGATGCAATGTTAAGATTGTTCCAGAATATTCAGCAACATAAATTCATACACAGCCCTAATAACTATTTTGTGCTATCTATGGAATATAACAACTGATGATTGCTACATTGAATAGATTTTTACATTAAATCCAAATTAGATTACTAGAATTTTATTACAAGTACAATTCATGTTCACTTTCTCACTCCCCATGAAGTCATAATCATAATTGTCAATTTAAATTATATAAAATTGGCAAGCTCCAAAGTAATATTCAAATTTCGATCAGATTGTACATAGGCTCGAAGGGGACCTTTGTTATAATCAGTGCATATTTGCTATGGACTGCAGACCAGAGGTATTGGGAAATGTTTAAATTATATGTTATAGAAATGTTGGTCAGGGGCATTGGATGAAGTGTATCTACGGGGACCAGCAGATGTAGAAACAGCTACCAATGGTGTTTTCAACAAATTTAATTTCTGACAATCCACTAAGTATCTTGCTACACTGTGACTGACAACGGAAGAGCACAAGTTTGTCACGGGCCACTTTGATCACTTGAAAATGAAGGCTTCCCACAGATTGATCATGTGCATTTAAATTGATGAATGATTGCAAGATACAGTATGGAAATAGGCCCTTTGGCCCACCAAGTCCATGCCAAACATCAATCACCCGTACACTAGTTCTATGTTATCCCACTTTCTCACCCATCCCTACACACTAGTGGACAATTGTCAGAGGCTAATTAACCTACAAACCCGCATGCCTTTGGGATGTGGGAGGAATCCGGAGCACCCGGAGGAACCATGTGGTCACAGGGAGGACGTGCAAAATCCATACAGACAGTACCCGAGGTCAGGTTTGAATCCAGGTCTCAACTGCGCCACTGTGACATTCCTTATTCTTAATGGTTTAGAAAAACAAGCTTTTCCATTTCAATTCTAACTATGGCTGAGCGACAGATAAGAACTCTGTATCTTTACCTTTAGAAGTTGTATTTGTTTGCAAAATATGACGCACACCTACCGGACCCTCACCTTCAAACAAATCCACATATATTCCTGGTTTTCTTCAGGCACAATTGATCAAATTCTGAAGAAAGGTAATCACCCTTCCTCCATCCACAGATGTAGTCTGACCTGGTGTTGGCTCGAAGGGCCGAATGGCCTACTCCTGCACCTATTGTCTATTGACCTGTTGACATTCTATTTCAGATATCTGACCTATGTATTTTTATTTAATTATGTTTTTTTAAATGTTCCCAGTGTTGGACTCGCTACATAAACCCCAATTCTTCCTGGATTGTTTTCATTTTGCAATGTATTAAGACCTGCCTTCCTTCATCAACGCTTGAAGAAGGGTCTCGACCCGAAACGTCACCTATCCATTTTCTCCAGAGATGCTGTCTGACTCGCTGAGTTACTTCAGCTTTTTGTGTCTATCTTCTGTATATCCATTGCTGTCCTGTCCCTCGCCCTATGCTGTTGAGAATCTTCATCCTTTATCATGATTTGTCCATGGCACTCTCTCATTCCCCCTAATTTTTAAATACTCGTACACTGCCTTTGCTGATCAAGCTCTGATTGATAGGCCCAATGCTTTTGCATCATGCCTGGGAATTCTGCTTTATTTCTCTACTTTCAAAAACTCTTCAAAATTCTCAGGGATCTTGTCTTCTGGAGCCGATTCATATTTTCCCTGACCAGGGCATATATTCAACTGCCCAGTTGAATCCCATCACTGAAACATCTCAGGATGTTTTCCATTGTTATATAATGTACTTGTTCCATTTAATCCTCCCTTTCTATTCTGTGAATAGAAGTTAAATGTACCATTGGCAGGTTAAAGGCCATCCAGCATCTTGACTGATAAAAAGGAGACATGACCAAGTTGGTGGTATGGGAGTTGAGCAAACTTTCCCACAGTGGTTATGGTTGGAGTGCAAAATGCCTTTTGGCTTGAGTGGCTCTCCACAGTGTTTGCACTAGTTTTAACATGCTAGATATTCCCATTTATTAGTGAGAGCTTTCAATTTCCTGGAGACCTACTTGATCATGTCACAATGTCTGCATTTTAGTTTCTTCTGAGCTGCAGGCCAATTTCAAGTCAGTGACGGAGTGATGCTTTTGTTAGGTTATCTTGAGGTCTGCTTTCCACTCCAGTGCCACAGAAAGTGGCAGTTTTACCCACAAAGTAATTTACCAGAAGAAGAATAAAAAATTTACATCACAGGAATCCTTTCACTCCCATGTTCCTTTTAAGTTAAACATGAGTCATTCATTTTTTATTATTGTTGGTTTAAAATTCCTCTATCTACACAAAGTTTCACTGGAAAGACTGAAGGTGTACAAAAGATCCACCATCACTTATTTGCCAGCATTATGTAAATAAATAAAGATAAAATTGCCCAAATTACCGTCACATTGTGTGCTTTATTCTAGCTGATGTATTCCTTTATGAATTTGGACAACATCAATTACAAAACATTATTAAAATAAAAAATATATGGAAGTTTTAGCAGTTCAAATCCAATCTGGTGAATGACTGGTCTGCCTGTCTACATCTAATTATCTAAGTGATTGAAATGGACAGAAGGCTATCACGAAGAGGTTACTCACTGATGATCTGTTCAGCAGTGCTTACTATGACCTCAGATCAGCCTACCCTTTTTACTGGATGCTGTTTTCAGTTAATAATCCTCCATCTCCCTATTGTATGGAACAGTGGGTGGTGGTAAACTCTTATCAGCACAGCTGCATAGCATTAGTCACAACACTAAGTGCTGCTTTAAAGCACTTAGGAACTTCATTTTGTTTTTCAATTTTACCTCCTCCAGAAAGTCCTAATGTTCAACCATTGTACTCAAAGAACTCATTCCAAATGTCAAATATCCATATTATATTGGCTGCTGATTTGCCATGGCAAGCATCAAGGTTGTGGTTAATCCCATGTGCAAAAGCCGACTTTTGCAAAAAATCTGGCATGTAATTGGATTGGAAAGCCAGGGTAAATATTGCTCCCAGCTCACCATATCCTGCACTGTGGGAAGACACATTATTCATTTCAGTGCATAACCAGACACCCAGCCTCACCTTGAGTAGTAGTTTTAACATGGAGCATAAAGCAGGAGAGCATAGGAACAGGCCTGAGTCTGAAGGGTCTCGGCCCGAAACGTCACCCATTCCTTCTCTCCAGAGATGCTGCCTGACCTGCTGAGTTCCTCCGGCATTTTAGGTCTACCTTCGATTTAAACCAGCATCTGCAGTTGTTTCCTACACATAGGAACAGGTCAGCCCATAACCTCTAAACATGATGCCAAACTAAACTAATCCCTTCTGCTTGTAAATGATCAATTTCTCTCCATTGCATGAACATTCATGTGCCTATCTAAAAGCCTCTTAAAACTGTACTATTACTGTATCTGTCTACCAGCATTCTTGGCTGCATGGTCCAGGAATCTACAGCTTTCTGTGTAAAAACAAATCTTGCCTTGCATATCTCCTTTAAGCTGTCCCTCTCTCACCTTTAAAGCTATGCCCTGTAGGCTTTGACATTTCCATCCGGTGAAAATGGTTCTCACAGTCTATCCTATCTCTGCCGCTCTTAATTTTACAAACTTCTATTAGGTCTCCCCAAAGTCTTCGATGCTCCAGAGAAAACAATCCAAACTTATCCAACTTCTCTTTCTGGCTAATACCCTTTAATCCATGCAACATCCTGGTAACCGCGTCCTTCCTGTAACTACACACAATGCTTTAAATGTGGCTTAACCAAAGTTAAGTGCTGACATGTATATTCAATAGTCTGATCAATGGAGGAAATCAAGTTCAAGTTCAAGTTAGTTTAAGTTCAAGTTCAAGTCATATCATACGCCTTCTTTACCACTCTATCTACTTGTGTTGCTTCTCTCAGAGAGCTAAGATCGGACCCCAAGATCCCTCAGTAGATCATTGATGTTACGGGTTCTGCCATTTACTCTAAACTTTCTCTTACATTTGACCTCCTAAAGTGCAATATCTCACTCTTGCCCGAATTAAACTCCATCTGCCATTTCTCTGCTCATCTCTGTAACTGATCTGCAGGTTTAGAATTATGAGATCTCCTTCTGCAGTTGTATAGGGCCCTAGTGAGACTACACCTGGAATATTGTGTGCAGTTTTGGTCCCCTAATTTGAGGAAGGACATTATTGCTATTGAGGGAGTGCAGAGTAGGTTTACAAGGTTAATTCCCGGGATGGCGGGACTGTCATATGCTGAGAGAATTGAGCGGCTAGGCTTGTATACTCTATGGCGTTTAGAAGGATGAGAGGGAATCTTATTTAAACATATAAGATTATTAAGGGTTTGAATACGCTAGAGGCAGGAAACATGTTCCCGATGTTGGGGGAGTCCAGAACCAGGGGCCACAGTTTAAGAATAAGGGGTAAGCCATTTAGAACGGAGACGAGGAAACACTTCTTCACACAGAGTTGTGAGTCTGTGGAATTCTCTGCCTCAGAAGGCTGTGGAGGCCGGTTCTCTGGATGCTTTCAAGAGAGAGCTAGATAGGGCTCTTAAAGGTAGCGGCCAGAGGATATGGGGAGAAGGCAGGAACGGGGTACTGATTAGGGATGATCAGCCATGATTACATTGAATGGCGGTGCCAAAGGGCCGAATGGCCTATTCCTGCACCTATTGTCTATTGCCTGTCATTGTAACAACACATCATTGCAAAGCCTGAAACCATAGATGCAGCCAACCTATCATTACTTATGCAGAATAAAATAGGCAATGTAGTGTGCAACAAATATAACTGCCGCCTCACAGCTCCAGTTTCTTGTGTTTGATCCTGAGCTCTGGCACCGTCTGTGTGGAGTTTGTATGTCCCCCCTGTTGCTGCACGAGTTTCAGCCGTCTGCCTCTTGCACCACATAATGTGTTGGGTGGCATGTTTATTGGCTGCTATATTTTACCCAGTCTCTTTACACCTCCATTCCCCACTAGGAAGGCTTCAGGACCTCCAGATCATCCTTGAACAAAGATCCAATCAGTTCCTCCACTCACAGCCCGCTGCAATGTCCTCACCCGTAACAACTTTTCTTCTGATTTGCTGCACTGGATTCGATTCTTAGAGCTTTCATGAGTCATAGAGTGATACAGTGTGGAAACAGGCCTTTCAGCTCAACTTGCCCACACCGGCCAATAATGTCCCAGCTACACTAGTCCCACCTGCCTGCGCTTGGTCCATATCCCTCCAAACCTGTCCTATCCATGTACCTGTCTAACTATTTCTTAAACGATGGGACAGTCCCAGCCTCAACTACCTCCTCTGGCAGCTTGTTCCATACACCCACCACCCTTTGTGTGAAAAAGTTACCCCCTCGGATTCCCATTAAATCTTGTCCCCTTCACCTTGAACCTATGTCCTCTGGTCCTCGATTCCCTTACACTGTGCATCTACCCGATCTATTCCGCATGATTTTGTACACTACAGGACTGCCAACATTGGGTGAGAGTTGGGAGTGCGAAATTGCGAGAGACCAAGCCCGAGGGAGCACAGCGACCGGGGGTGGGGGGGAGGGGGGGGGGTGGGTGTGGGTGGGAGGAGGGGGTGGGTGGGAGGAGGGGGTGGGTGGGAGGAGGGTGTACCCCTCCCATTGGAATTGTGCAATATGGTGCATACTGCAGCGAGTCTTTTAACTTACACTTGAATACAATATATATGCTTTAAATTGGATTGGAGCGTTTTTGAAAGGGGGGAGGCTGTGCGATCACTGATCACTGGCCTTGGGTGTACCCGGTGAGGGAGTGGAGCAACCGAGTGGGGAGAGGGTGTGGAAGAAGGAGGTCCCCCCTCCAAGGGTAGGAACGTTTTGAAATTTGATGTATTAAAATCATGTTTTAGTGCACTGTAGAAGTATGATTTCAATGTTTTTTGTATGAAGTATTTTTAAGAGGTAACTTTTTAAGGGGTAACTTTATCCACACAAAGGGTGATGGGTGTATGGAACAAGCTGCCAGAGGAGGTAGTTGAGGCAGGGACCATCCCAACATTTATGAAAAAGTTAGACTGATACATGGATAGGACAGGTTTGGAGGTATGGACCAAAAGCAGGTAGCATAGCTGGGACATGTTGGCGGGTGTGGGCAAGTTGCGCCGAATGGCCTGTTTTCACACTGTATCACTCTATGACTACATTATACCTCCACCATGCATGAATGCTTCAAAATCAAGTGATCGAGTTTTATTGCCATATACTCAAGCATAGAAACATAGAAAATAGGTGCAGGAATAGGCTATCGGCCCTTCGAGCCAGCACTGCCATTCAATATGATCATGGCTATTCATCTAAAATCAGCACCCCTTCCCTGTTTTTTCCCCATATCCCTTGATGTTGTTAGCCCCAAGAACTAAATGTAACTCTCTCTTGAAAACATCCAGTGAATTGACCTACACTGCCTTCTGTGGCAGAGAATTCCACAGATTCACAACTCTCTGCGTGAAGAAAGTTTGTCCTCCATCTCAGTCCTAACTGCCCCCCCCTTTTTTCTTAAACTGTGACCCATGGTTCTGAACGCCCCCAACATCGGGAACATTTTTCCTGCAGTTACAGTAAGTGAAAATCTAGCAGGCAAGCAGGATGCTTTCTCCAACCACCCCCATTTGAAGTCCACTATCTTCCACCGTTTCTACCCAGTGCTTGGTACTTACTTCCAGCAGCCACTGGTTGTCCTCCAGGATGCACTCTCTCTCCTCTCAACCCCCCTCTCTCTCTCCCCCTCTATCTCTCCCCTCCATCTCTCTTTCCCCTCTCTCTCTCCTCTCTCCCTCTCTGTCTCTCCTCTCACTCCTCTCTCTCCCCTGTCTCCCCCTCTCACTCTCTCCCCTTCCCTCTCTCTTCTCTCTCCCCCCTCTCTCTCTCCCCACTCTCTCTCCCCCTCTCTCTCCCCTCGCTCCCCCTCTCTCTCTCCCCTCTCTCTCCCCCCTCTCTCCCCCTCTCCCTCTCTCCTCTCTCCCCCTTCTCCCTCCCCCCCTCTCTCTCCCCCTTCTCTCTCTCCCCCTCTCCCCCTCTCTCCCTCTCTCACCCTCTACTCTCTCCCTCTCTCCCTCCCTCTCTCCCTCCCCCCTCTTCTCTCCTCCCCTCTCTCTCTCTCCTCTCCCCCCTCTCTCTCTCTTTCTTCCCTCCCTCCCTCTCTCTCTCCCCCTCTCCCTCTCCCTCCCTCTCCCCTCTCTCTCTCCCCCTCTCTCTCTCTCTCTCTCCCCCTCTCTCTCTCCCCTCTACCCCCTCTCTCTCTCTCTCTCTCTCTCCCTCTCTCTCCTCTATCTCACCTCTCTCTCTCCCCGTCTCTCTCTCTCCTCTCTCTCTCTCCCCCTCTCTCTCTCCTCTCCTCTATCTCTCTTTCTCTTGCCCGCCCCATCTCTCTCTCGTTCCCCGTTTCTCTCTTTCCCCTCTCTCCCTCTTCCCCCTCTCTCTTTTACCACCCCTCTCTCTTCCCCCTCTCTCTCCCATTCTTTCTTACCCTCTCCTTCCTCTCCACCCTCTCTCTTCCCTCTTTCTTCCCTCTCACCCCTCTCTCTTCCCCCCCTCTCCCACCTCACTCTCCCCCCTCTCTCTCCCCTACCTCTTCCCCCCTCTCCCTCTTCTCTCTCTCTCTCCATTCACCCTCCCCCCCCTCTGTCTCTCCCCTCCCTCTCCTCTCCCCCCCCTCTCTCTCCCCCCCTGTCTCCTTCCCCTCTCTCTCTCTCCACCTCCCTTTGAGAGTCTGTCCCTTCGGCACAGAGACTCTCGCGGCAGCGGCAGCGGCGCTTCCGACGGCTCCGCGGCCCGGGACATTCGCACTGTCCGGAGTGCTCCATGGCCGGAGCTGCAACGTCAGCCCCGCAAACTCGACAGCGCCGCAAACACTCGCTAGTCCCGGCTCCCCGCATCTGTTCCTGCTGCTGGTTCTGCTCCCATCCCTCCCGCAGCCCCGGACCTCCAACACCCGCGGACCATGCAGTTTATCCGAGTTTTGAAATGTTCATTTATCACAAAATTTCTCACCACTGAGCGTGAGAAATTTCTGATCAGCGTGAGGGCGTGAGAGTTTGCTTGAGGGCGTGAGTCTCACGCTCAAAGCGTGAGGGTTGGCAGCCCTGACACTATAAGATCACCCCTCATACTTCTGCTCTCCAAGGAATAGAGACCTAGCCTACTCAACCTCTCCCTATAGCTCACACCCTCTAATTCTGGCAACATCCTCGTAAATCTTTTCTGAACTCTTTCAAGCTTGACAATATCTTTCCTATATCATGGTGCCCAGAACTGAACACAATATTCTAAATGCGGTCTCACCAACGTCTTATACAACTGCAACATGACCTCCTAACTTCTATATTCTGTTTTTTTAACTTTCAAGTCTTTCAGTTTTCTGATTATATTATTGGAAGGCAATTGTGAAGTTTGCTGGCCTCAGCTAGTTGTGAGCAATTATAAGACACTGAGAATTTCTGTTTATTAAGGTAACCATTTTAAAGGCAAAAGCCAGTGTTGTGACCTTCGTGGTATAGGAGTATTTCATTTAGCCTGCCACTATTTTGTCCCAACAAACACTGTGTCGGTTAATTGCAATTGATTTAACTGCATTTGCTCAGAAGGTATTGACTTCTCAGAGCTGTTGGTGGGAGAAGATTATGCTATCAGACATTTAATTTGTTCTTCCAATTCTGTTTTTGAAGACTGACAATTAACAAGCATTTTTTGTCTTCCATTTATTAGCTAGATACTGGACCTGTTAGCTGAAAATTATATTCCGAACAATGGTTCATTCATTATGAGGCCATGCTGTTCAATTTCATTGAAGGCACCCTGTTCAGTACGAAGCTGTACGATATGGGAGGCCAAAAGTCAATGTAACACGTTGCTATGTCAATGTAATGAATTCAGTCAGGATTCAACCACTAAATTTTGCAATTGTGATATATAATGTCTCTATTCACATAAGCATTTATGCATTTAATCTCTGATTATTAAATATAGTACATAGTATTCATCTTGGACCAGTTAAATAGACCACATAAACATCTGATATAACAGTACAGTGGAACAGATTTAAATGTTGGTAGGTGGTGTTCTGTATCATGTCTATATGTTATCTTTTGCTGTGATGTGGATATCATCTTCTTTAGCTGGTGCATGCCACACTGTACTGCAATATGTTGTTTTTTTACAATGTGCCTCAGGTAATTTTAACTTCTGGAGGCTTTTTTGTTGTATGTCTAATTAATTAGCATTTGGCACAAAAGTCTCTTGAGTAAATCTAATTGCACAATAAAAAACTGTGCATGGAATGCCTTGAATGTTTTGTAACTGTTATTCG